>NW_004955526.1:379846-415897 GCF_000276665.1 Chinchilla lanigera | reverse complement strand
TTTATTTATTTTTTTTTTGGTTTTTCTCCGGTACCGGGAACCGAACTCACGACCTTGCGCTTGCCAGGCAGGCGCTTTGCAGCTGAGCTAAATCCCCAGCCCCTCAGAATTTTATTATTGACTGGTTAAATATTGATCATCTGATTCTGTTCATCCTTATCAGGTAAACATTACAAAACTCTTCTACTGTATGCATAATCTATTTTCTCCCCTAAAGAGGCTGTTTTTCTTCACATTTTTTAAAAAGTTAAAGAAATACTTAATTGACAAAGATTGATTTGATATAGGTATACATTCTGTAATGATGGCCAGAGTCAAATGAATAGACACATCCATAACTACCCATACTGTATCGTAGGTCCCTATCTATATTTTTCTCCCCCGCCCCAGTACCACGAATCGAACTCACAACCTTGCACTTGCCAGGCAGGCGCTGTTACATTTTTCTTATTCTAAAAAATCTTTTAAAAAATCTGTAGTATGGGCACCAAGACTACAGTATTCCGTTTGGACTTTGATTTTTGTCTTTTATCTTTCACTTCTTCATTTTTATGGTAGGCTCAGAGTGGCAGCACAGGTGAGGGATCTCAGTGGTCCATGAATGTGCAGAGCTTTCACAGTTACTGTAGTAAAAATGTGGAAGGAAGTTGCCCATGTCAAAAAGAGTCTCTTGTAGGAGTGTCTGTAGTTGAAAACAATAATGATATGTTTAGACATAGAATGTGAACTTTCGTTTCATTTTATTTAAGAAAATAACATCTCCAAGAGAACTGATACTGAGTTTCAGACCAGTGGTTCTTTTTCTTCTTCATATTAAAGTCAGGCAGTATTGTATTTAAGTACAGTAACTATATTGAAAGCAAATTTAGTTTGGTGTAGTAAACGATGTTGGAAAGTGTACTCTTCCTTGCTTCTGGGCCAGTGGACTTGTAAAATGCCAAGAATTAGAGTGGAACAAAGTGCATGTGTTTAGGTAACTAGCATGACATGTCTCAGTTTAAGGTTTGGCCTTTGTGGTGCATGTCTGTAATTCCTAGCACTCTTGAGGCTGAGGCAGGAGAATCCATGTTTGAGCCCAGCCAGGGTAGCTTAGTTACTCAGAGAAATCTTACCAAAAAAATTTAAAATAAATAAATAAATAAATAGAAAAGAGCTGTGAATGTAGCTGAATGTGAGGGCCCTAGGTTCAGTGTCTGAACTTGGGTTTATACCCTCTAATTTATCAGTAATTTTGAAATGCTTTCCACATTTTTCTCAGGGGTACTGATTCTGGATGCACTGAAAACTTGCACAGCTGTTTCTTAAGTTTGTGTCTTTTGATAGCCCCCACTAGCTTTGAGCCTGTTTCTTTCTCCCTCCCTTCTGTCTTTCCCTGACATCTTCTACAACTGATGAGAACCCATGAAGAATAGGGAGCAAAGTAAAAATCAACCTGTCACTTTTACACACCATGCAATTCATCTGTTCTTAAACACTACTTTGAAATTTTAAGATCTGCCTCTTTTTCTCCCTAAGGCAGTTATTTTCACAGAGATCATCCTATTGTCAGTGTGTTATGTTAGGGTCCTAAGATTTTACCATTAAAATTTTAGTACTTAATATGACTTGCATAGGTTGATTCTGAAAAAAATTGGCTAATTATAGCTGAGTGCTGAGGGAACTCTGGAAGTACTATGCCACCTCAGCTTGTTAAATTTTATCTTGTGCAGAAATGAGAGCATTGGGCCCTTTCTAACATCTCTTTCTTGGGAAGGGTATACAAGTCTGCATTTATACTGCTAAGTGGCCTACAAATGATAAAGCCTATATGCCTGGAAAGGTTGACTTGAGCCAGCAGGCTTAGAGTGGTTATGTTACAGAGCTTTCTTTGTGTGCTTACCGCTTTTTTCTTGGCGAAACTCCTAACTTGATTCAGTGATTGGACATTTTAGAAAAGATAAATCTGTATTATTTGGGAATGAATGCTTTGATGTATAATTTTTTCCAATGTACTTTTGAACTTGGAGCGTCCCATGAAAGAACACTGTCTTGAGTGGTAGGATACTGAAAGGATTCAGTCATTGAGGGAGCATTTGCCAGGTCCTTTTGGGCTTGGACTGTCTGGTAGCAGGCATAGGAGGCATGCGGAATCATTGTGACATGATTTTTAACCTCGAGGAGTTCTAAAATCTGGTTGGAGAAAGGTAACAGGCGACTTAAGGTGATCACTGAGGTGCTGAAGAGGCAAATGTTTGGTGAAGGGCTGCGGGAAGGGAGTGACCAGAGACTGTGAGGACAGAGAATACTCAGCTGTGAGCAGAAAATGAATAGATCTGCAGAGGATTTTATGCAACAAACATAGGGGAGAAGCCTTGGAGCGGAGATACTGGAGAGAAAAACACAGGGAGAGGGAGAAGCAGGGAAAGAGTGGCTGCTAGATTCAGAAGGACTTAAAAACTGAGTTCACTTACCTCCTGGTGTAATGTCTCTCTTTTTTTTTCCCTTCGTATTTTCTTTCACTGTTTTCACAGGTATTTTTTGAAGACCTCTGTTGTGCGTAATCAGTGATGTCTGGCACTACAGAAAAGACAGGCAGTGACTGTAGCTTATCCCTGAGTCCGTGAGCTCCACCTCAGGTCCCTTGTGGGTCCAGAGAGGAGCAAAATAACAACTAAGATAAAGATAAGAAAGAGAATCATGCACCTTAAAATAACCCAGTGTGCACATAAGTGGTAAGAAGTGTGAGTAGAGAGTGTGAAACTGTGTACGTCTCTACTAGCTCTCTCTATGGTTTGAAGAAGTTTTAGTTTAGTTATCAGCACACGTTTATGGTCAGTATACTCTTTGTGTGCATGGTGCATGTTCCACTTTTCATCCCTCTCTCCCCTTGCTCCGAGCTCCCCCATCTCTTGATCCTTGCTCCTTTGAGAAAGATCTCTCTCTTTGTTTCCTACTATCTTTTATTTTGCTCTTTATTTTTGCTCTGGGTTTCTCATATTTAGGTTTGGTGCGAGTGAGAGACAGAACGAAGATAAAGCCTTTATTGTCGGGTATGGGAGGGCAGCTAAGGGAAGCAAGGACCCTCTGAGGGAGGAAGCGGGAACAAGGCCTATATTGGGCTAGGTTAGGGGTGGAGTATGTGGGGGCAGTTAAGTGACATTACAAGCACCACTGGGAAAGGGTGGACATGTACATGCAAAAGAAAATGGAAAGTAGTGGTCAGGTGACAGAGGAAGAAGGCGGAAGTCAGTTGGAGTGGGACACATTGTCGTTTTGGGCCACCATGCCATGCTGGCTTGGCACAATTTTGTATGGTCAGAAACTTATTATTATATAAGTGAAACCATGTGATATTTAAGCTTGTGTGTCTGATTTATTTCACTTAATCTGGTCTTAAGGTGCATCTGTTTTCCTACAAATGACTCGTTTACTGTCCTTTGTGGCAGAGTAGTACTCCACGGTGTGTAAATACCACATTTTCTTTACCTGTTCATATTTTGATGGATAGGTAGGCCACTTCCAAGATTTAACTGTTATGAGTTGTGCTGCAGTAAACATGAGTATGCATGTATCACTGTAATATCGTGTCTTTAAGTCTTTGGGAAAGATACCTAGAAGGGGGATAGCTGAATTAGGTGTAATTTCTAGTTTTAGTTCTCTGGGGAAACTCCACTGTGATTTCCATAGTGGTTGTGCTAGTTACATTCCCACCAACCGTGTTAGAAGGTTCACCCCCACCCCAGCCTGTCTAGTATTTGTTATTATTTGATTTCTTAACCATAGCCATTCTTTCTGAAGTAAATTAGAATCTCATGTTGTTTTAATTTGCATTTCTGTAATAACCAATGATGTTGAACATTTTTGATATACTTATTGACCATTTGCACTTCTGTGAAGTGTCTTCATTTTGCTAGTCCATTTTTTGAATAGTTTTATTTTGGGGGTATCTATTTTTGAGTTCCTTGTATATTCTAGATATTAGTGTTCTGTCTGAGGAATCTCTGGCAATTTTTTTCCCATTCTGTAGTTTGTCTTTTCACTCTGTTATTTCTTTTGCTCTGTGAAAACTTTTTAATTTGCTATGATCTCATTTGTTGATTCTTGAACTATTTCCTGTGCAACTGGGGTTTTGTTCTAAAGTCTTTGACTTTGCCTATGCCTATGACTTCCAGAGTCTTACCTAACTTGTCTTCCAGCAGGTTAATGGTTTCTAGTTTAACATTACTGACCTTTTTTAAGGCTCAATTCAGTTACTTCACTCTCAGTTCATCTTCCTTCACTCTCTTCTGTAAGTTCCAAGAGTACTTTGGTCCTTCTCATGCTAAGTTACTTCCTTTTATTTTAGTGGTCTGTGAAAGTACTTTATTCTCCTATGATTGCGTAAGATGATGTAAACACCTTCATAGCTGGCATCATCCTGGAATTCTCAAATATTATTGAGCAGTGCATATATGGGTGGACAGGAAGATGACTTATGAATGGATTTTGACAGGGAAGGGTTCCTTGAAGAAATTGTGTTCTTGTGAGAAAAGTACCAGGTTGGATGTGGAACAGATACAGAGATGAAATCCCATAAAGAGAGTAGCATTGAGGATAAAAAACAAGGATGGGAGTTGTGCTTAAGCAAGGGTGCAAAGGTAAGTCTGAAGGGAGAATTTGTGGATAGAGGAAGTGAATGATAAGATTGAAAAGATAGGCAAGAACTAGATTGGATAAACCCACAGACAAGGGAGAGTTGTTCATTTTGCTGAGGGGAACAGAGGCCTTTCGGTAGGGAAGTGATAGGATGGTGGTTTCTTGAATTTGAAAGGAACTTTATAATTTGTAAAAGTAGTTATCTCATGGGTCACATTGGTTAGACTTATATGTGGGTTTATATATTGTCTCCTTCACTTTGTTTTTGACCATGGATAATATTATGGTTTAGATCTAAAATGTCCCTCAGAAGTTTTGTGCGACTTTTGGAAGGTGATTGGATTATGTGGGGACACTAGAGGATTAATCCATTGGCGACTCCATAGCTGAATGTGCTGTAGGTGGTGGATGTGGTTGGAAGAGGTGGGTTACTGGCAGTGTGACCTGAAAGAGTATACTCTTATCCCTGCTCCTTCTCCAGCTCTGCTTCCCAGCTGCCATGAACTAAGCAGCTTTGTTCTGCCAGGCACTTTGCAGTGATGTTTTCCTGGGAGCCAGCCAACCATGGGCTGAAACCTCTGATACTGTAAACCAGTTAAATCCCTCTTTTTGGTTGCAAGTGCAGGATTTTGTTCATCAATGGGAAAGCTGGCTGACATGAATAATTCAGTTGGTGTATGCCCAGTTCCTTCAGTTGTGGAAAAGGAGGTGATATTAGTTTTATATTATGGTGAGGGGGTTCAGTGAATTAGTCTATGCGCAGTACTTAGTGTATTACACATAACTGTAGATGCTGTGTATTCTTATTGTTTATTGCTATGGCTATAATAGTGATTACAACTTCTACTTTAGAAATGTGACCGTTGTAGGCCTAAGACTATTAATTTGCTAGGATTACCATAACAAATAATTGGGTGGCTTTAACAACAGAAATGTATTATCTCACAGTGAAACTTCAAAATCAAGGCTTTGGAAGACTAGTTTTTTCTGAGGCTGTGAGGGAGAATCTCTTCCCTTCCTTTCCCCACATTTCTTTCTTTCTTTTTTGGTGGTAGTAGAAGTTAAACCCAGGGCCTCCCACATACTAATCAGGCACTGTCCACAGAGGTGCATCTTCAGCCCCTTCCCAAGCTTTTGGTAGATGCAGCATCATGTGAGATCTCTCCGTGCACGTGTCTCTCTCATGTGTCCTTTTCTGTAAAGACAACAGACATGCTAGGTTGGAAGCCCATGATACTCTTATGTGATCTCATGTTAATCAGTAACATCTGCAACCACCCTGTTTCCAAATAAGGTCACAGTGGGAGGTATTAAAGGTTAGGACTTGAACATAGGAATTTTGAGGGGGTTGGAGAATACATCCTATTGTAAACTACAATTCACACCTTTTAAGTCTGCCATGCTATGGTCATGGTGTGCCAAAGGATTATAAAATGGAAGAGAAGTCTGTAGGTTTATTCGGTGGTCGGTGAATGAGGTGTTCCTGGCCATTTTATCACCTATTTGCCGTGCACCATTCTCTCATAGCCACGGCCGTGGACATGCCACAGAGGATCGTGGAATGTTGCTGTTTTCTCCATTTCTTGAAAGTATCTTCGACCTTCCTTTTTTCTTTCCAGCATTGTCACTCTGTGACTTCTTTCTATTTGGTATTGCAGATAAGGGTATTAAGATAAATTTAAAGACATTATGCCTGTACTTGGTATTTTCAGTTTTCTCTCTGAGCATAGATGATACATTGTTTTCCCAATGTATATGTGATAAAGAAAGAACACTACTTTTACAAAGAGACAAAACGGATAAGCATCAATGGTGTGGATCTTACTAAAGATCCAGGAAGGAAAGCAGTAAGTAGGTATGCACAGCTGTCTGTAAGGCAGAATTAGTGCTGCCTAGACTTAGAGTAGAGATTGAGGTAAGCGGACAAACATGGTTATGTTTCCTTAAGTCACTGGGCAAGTTTGAAATATTCCCAAAGCAACAGAAGTTGTGGAGATTTAAAAAAACAGACAAATGGTGATTTCAGATTGTGAAAGTGCTGAAAGAGGCACTCTTAAGAGTCATGCAGAGAATTAAGATGTCCCCAGGGACTGAAGAGGTAGCTCCCTGTTGTGAGCTTTGTGCTCCATGGGAGAGCACAACCAGAGGAAAGGTGTCCCTGAAAGAATCAGTTACTTTCCAAAATCTGTATTTTGAAAGGATCCTCAGTGTCAGCCTCCCCTTTAACTTAGGAGTTACCTCAGAAATAGTCAGCTAGGCTCCACATCCATGTGGGACAAGAAATGAGAAGAAAGTTTGAAAAATAAGTATAAAAAGAGAGTTTTCTCCAGCATGAGCAAAAAAGCTCTTCAGGTTTGATCAAAAGAAGTAATTGAGGGGAATCTAGCTATGAACAGAGATGGGATCTCACGAGTGGGATGAGCATGGAAGTTTGGATAGAGAAGTGTGCAGCAGAAATGAGAAGACAGGAAGGTGATTCCAAGTACAGTGCTAAAGTAAAATAAAATATAGGCAGTTGATTCATTGAGGAAGATACAGAAACCAAGTTAAACATATGATCTTGTCCATGCACACAGACACAAACATTAAATATCTGGTTGTGTTTCAGGCTCTGAGTTAGAATACTTCTGTCTTCTTTTTGAAAATCAGAATTATTTTTTAAGCACCTTTCATATGCCAACCAGAGCACTAGGAACCTTGCTGATTATCATTAATCCTTCCTTTAGTCTGTTGATGTGGGCGTATCTGTAGCTAATTTACAGATATGAAACTGATTTGGAATATGTCTGCAGGACGTAGAAATAATAGAGGGACTCCTTCTGAATTCTCTAGATGAAAAAATTAGCAGTATAGAAGTATTTTTTAAAGCTTGCAAATAATAACAGTAATAAAGCTCTGTGCCAAACCATTAAATAATAATAACTGTCCTTGGAAGTATAGTTAGAAGTGGACCCAGGAAGGGAATCTTTCTCAACTTCAAAAAAGAACAGTAATCATGAGTCTTAGCACCCTGTCCCCCAGCAGAACAGCAGACCTTGCTGGCCTTGAGGAAGAGTGATGGAATGCCTACTTCTGTGCAAGATTGGCTGGAGAACTGTCCATGGAGTGTCAGGAAACAAGACGGGACATTCAGGAAGTAGACTGTGGACTTGGGAGCACCGGGTCCCTGGAGAGGTGGGAGTAAAGGGAGCCACGGGCATCCAGGCTGACTTAGGGAACTGTGGCTCTCCATACACTCTCATGACCACTCTGAAGCCCTGAAGGTTCACACACTGTAGTATGCTTTGCCTCCAAATGGTTTCTCTTGGTACACAGTGATTTTTATTTTTATGTAATTATATTTATAGAGCTATATAATTATCTTGGAGTATCTAAAGGACTACATCTTTAATAAGTTATTTTCTGAGTGTTTCCTAAGTGCTAGGCTGTCTTCCATTCTAGCCGCTGATCTCCTTGCTGTTTCCGTACATGTGAGGTGTGGCTCTCTCAGTGCCGCTGCACTGGCTTTTTCCCCCTGGAGCGCTTACTGCAGAGAGCTGCCTGGTTGTTCTTATTTGCAGTGAGGATTTGCTCAGATGTTACTTTCTCAGTGAGCTCAGCAATCACCTCATTTAAATTACATCCTTGTGATGAACAGCTGTCACCATTCCTTAACTCCCTTCTGGGTCTTTTCCTTTCAGCACATTTGCTTATTTCTTTTGTGTGCCTGGCTTCTTTCTAAGCTTCTCTGAAAGGGGTGAGAGAGTGAGAGGGCGGGAGGGGAAGAGGGAGGACAAGAGGGAGGATGTGAAAGCAGGTAATGTGCCAGACCATGCAGTGCTGGACAGCTCTCAGCAGGGACACCTTGCTTTTAATGATGTGGGAAACCCTTGGAGGGCTTGAGAAGAGCATTCGTGATCTGTGTTAGGATTGGCCAGGGTCATTGTGGCTTTTATGTTGAAAACAGCCTCGGAAGGTAAGATGGAAGGCAGGGAGATTGGTTTGGAGGAAAGTCATGGTGTGGCATAGGGCATTAGAGTGGTGTGAATATTGATAGATTTGGGGGAAAAAAATCAGAATTTGCTGATGATTTAGATATTGAAAGAAAGTGGGGAGGAACAGAAAGGGAAGGGAGTTTGCGCCTGAACTCCTGGCAGGACTGGTTGTCAGCAACTGAGGTGGAAAGGCTGAGAATGCAGTGCTTGCATCTCTGGGCTAATTACAAGTATGCATCACTGTTTTACAACCCAAGTTTGTGGTGTTCTGAGTTTGATGATGATTCATGGGAAGACACTTGGAAACTACACAATGATTTTGAAGCAAAAGTACTGTGATCTGTAAGACAAAAATCAGAAAAGCTGCATATAAAAGTGTTTCAAGCCAGGTGTGGTAGTACATACCTGTAATCCCAGTACTCGGGAGGCTGAGGCAAGAGGATTTCCGGAGTTCGAGGCCAGCATGTGCTACATAAGTGAGTTCAAGGCTAGCCTGCACTACATAATGAGACCTTATCTCAAGACAAACAATGGGGGCTGGGGATTTAGCTCAGTGGCAAAGCGCCTGCCTGGCAAGCGCAAGGTCGTGAGTTCGGTTCCTGGTACCGGAGAAAAACCAAAACCAAAACAAAACAAAACAAAACAAAACAAATAAGACAAACAATGTTTCAAGAATAAAAGATCATCCCCCCAAAAGGTAAATTTTATTATTGATGATTATTTGAATACTGAAAAAATGGAGAAATGATTGAATATATGAATGCAAAAGAGCATGTCTGATGATAAAAGTGTCACTCTGCATGTACTCTTTTAATAAATACAGTTTTCATTTTAATCAAATTAACTGAAGTCACAGGTGTAAATTACTTTCTCATGAATTTCCCTGAAGCCTTTGCTTAACATCAAATACTACATTTTTAGACAATTTCTAAAGCTTTGAAAAAAACATGGAAGTCCACTATATTCTGCTGTGTCCTTTGCTTCAACAGGAGCATTCTTGAACAGAGTTGTTTTACTGGGAATAAGTCAGAGAAAAAGGGCAAAAATTGAATGAAGAGAAAATTTTAGTGAATGCTATTGTGACTTTTTTTTTCTAATGGGACAAAGCATTATGCCAAGACTCATAACTCTAGTGGGAATTGAGATTTAGATTTAGGTTTCATTAAAAAGATGTGGACATGTGGGTTGTGGGGTCCCCAAGATCATGGGCTCAGTGATTTACTACAGGGACTCACAGAGTTTGTTATAATCGTAGTTATAGTTTAATATAGTGACAGGATGCAGATGAAAATACAAAAGGAAGAAACTAGGCTAAGGGCTTCCAAGCGTTCTCTCCTGAAGGAGTGGTACTCGCAGCACAATGCATGACAATGCATGCAAAGGGTTGCTGCCCAGGACCTCACCTGAGCCTGGTTGTGTAGGGCACCTACTGGAGCTCAGTTACACAGGTGTGCAGCACCAGAGTGGCTGATTTTAGCTGCTCAGTCTCTAGTTCCCCCAAAACAGAGAAGAGTTACTCGTAAGATATGATGTTAGGGGCTGGGGATTTAGCTCAGCGGCAAAAGCGCCTGCCTGGCAAACGCAAGGTCATGAGTTCGGTTCCCGGTACTGGAGAAAAAACAAAACCAAAACCAAAAAAAAAAAGATATGATATTAGTCTAAATACCTCTTCAGACTAATTCCACTTTACCCAAAGCCTGAGGTATACCGAACAAACAAACAACTCAGAGTTCAAGAGTTCACGGTATACCAAGAGCTGGTTAAGGATCAGTCCCTTGACCATCCTTGAAAGCAGGTTTCTGTTGAGAATACACATGGTTTGAACAACTCAGGCTTACTGAGTTAATGTTATCCTGCATGGCATAGCACGATAGGGCCTATTCTGGCAAGAACAGACTTGTTACAGAATAGCCTACAAGGGCCAGATCCTGAGTACAAGGACAAATCCAAAATACACATCATTTTCAAAAGGGTCTAGCTAGGGGCTGGGGATTTAGCTCAGCGGCAAAAGCGCCTGCCTGGTAAGCGGAAGGTCGTGAGTTCAGTTCCCGGTGCTGGAGAAATAAAACCAAAAAAAAAAAAAAAACCAAAAGGGTCTAGCTAATTTCATAAATGAATGAACCAAAGGAGATCACATAAGAGAGGTTAGACATGTTTTACAGTACTTTTCCTAAAAATCTGTAATCGATGATATTTTGACACGCACAGAATTTTGCAATTACTAGGCTAAAAGGACAGAAAAATGGATCTTCAAGTATACAGTATACCCCAGTGAAATCGCAGTTCAGTGTTTGCAGCCTCAGTTGTTCGTGGATTTTTCCTTAGAACCTAATAATTATTCATGGATACCCCTGCAATTTCATGGAAACTGCAAATACCGTACCCTCTGCAATTATTTTTCTTTGGTGGGAGGTTTGCAAGTAGCCAATCTGAGAGCATTATTCAGTTCTCCTTGTTAGTAATTGGCTGCTGTCCCGTAACCCATCTAGGGCAGATGCACCAGCATCCTGCATCGTAACAGGTTGTTGTACCGCATGTAGCTATCTCCAGTGTTCTTGGTTTTGTTCTTAAAGCTCTAAGATGCTGCCAAAATGCTCTGCACCTTCTAAGCCTTTATTAATACAGTATTTTATTAAATTCAATTACATAACTCTGGGAGACATGGTATATTTAGGGTTTAAAATATAAAAATAGGTGTTTACAGGCATTTCTCTGTTTCTGAAATTCTTGGCTTTTCACAATACTGGTACTCTAGGAACAGAACCCCCATGAATTTTGGGGGTCCACTGTATATAGTATTGGCTGGGTTTAGGGAAGAGGCCAACAAGAAGAGAGCTGGAAGTTGATGTTGAGTCCTGGAACAAATTCTCAGTCAGGCATCTCTTTTAAAAATGCAGAGTAATGTTGCTTAAGAGGAAAAAGCATGTTTTAGTGAGAAAATTGGAAATGAAGAAAAAGGATAAGAAGGACTTTAAGATGACTTCAGTTTTAGAAAATGTGGTGAAGAAGTTAGTGAACTTTAGACGTAAAGTGAAACTTTAAGCACCAAGCTGTAAGGAAGAAGGTGGGAATGAGTGTGGAAGATACATAGTCAGGAGCCCTCCAGGGGAAGCTGCACAGCCAGACACTTGTGAGAAATCCCAGGAGTGGCACACTGGAGGATGTGCCTCGGGAGCCAGCTAGCGAAGCATAGTGATGAAATTCTTGACTCTGACATCAGACAGATCTGAAATCAAAAACAAACCTGGTCTCTCACTGAGTAAAAATGGGTATTACTTTACCATTCTTAATCTTACTTTCCTTATCTGCTTAGGACAAAACTATCCTACAAAATGACTTCAGGCATTAAATATGGTAACAAAGTGTGCTTTGCACAGTGAAAGCAATGACTGCTTTCTGAGAAAGAAGCATAAGAAGAATTTGCCTCAGAATTATTAGGTGAAGTAGGAGAATATGGTATTTTAATTATGTCCTCAGAGTGTCAGAGAAGGTTGAAATGCTGTATAATATGAGGTACAACAGAAAAGTATGCTGAATATTTAAATAAAATTTATTACAGTAAAATAATTGCCATTAGTCCCCTTACAATACTTCCTCTCACCTTAAACACTTATCCTGTATTCTTGAGACTTTCCAAAGTGGTTCCGGAATTCCTTTTTGTGAGTGTCTTTATAAAGTGTGATGAAAAATATGCCAAATGCTGCTTCTGAGTGCCATCCAACAAAGGCAGGCTCATAGAACATTATGCTGTGACCTCCTGCACCTTATTCACTGGATCTGGCACCATGCATCTTCCGGCTCTTCCCTCAGGTCAAAATGACCACAAAAGGTCAGTCTTCTGAACTGAGTTAGGACATCGAGGCAGACACAACAGCACAATTAAATACACTCCTCAAAAAGGACTTCCACAGCCACAGAAAGAATGAAGAGAGAAGTGTGTTCAAAGTAAGTAGGAGGACTTTAAGGGGGAATAATGGCAATAAAAATGTTACACATTCACTGATTTTTTGCTCACCTTGTATAGTAGGTAGTGAGTAGTTTGGAATGTGTATACCACGAAAGGCCCCCTGGGTTTTTGTAATGAATTTTTGAAAGAGGCTTTGGCCTGAGTAGTAAACCCTGAGTAAACCCTGTATTAGCCAGGGTTCTCCAGAGAAATACAGCCAACAGCGCCTATCTCCCCTCCTGCCCCGTTTTGTCTAGAAGGAAACTTTACAGGGCATTGGCAGTTATGGAGGCATAGAAGCCCCACCATGTGCCTTCTGCATGTTGGATGGTGTGGTTCCCACCTGAGTCTGAAGGCGCAGGAACACGGGTGATGTTCGAACCAGTGCGAGACGGGAGACCAGAACCCAGACTGAAACAGGCAGGCAAAGAGAGGGAGTTTTCTGTCTGCCTTCACGTTCGTGCAGGCCCGAAAAGTACTGGAGGACATTCACTTGCATTAGGGAGGGCAGTCTGCTTTGTTCAGTTTACCAATTGAAATACTAACCTTTTCTGGAAACCTCCCCCAACACTGGCAGAAATAACATTTGACTGCATATCCCTGAACTCACAACCCAGTCACGTCTGCACATAAAACTAACCATGACAGCTGGAAAGAAAAAAGTCATATATCTAACAATCAAGGGGAGAGAGTTGGTGATGCAGAATTAAAGACAGTGCTATCCACAGAGTGAAAGAGCTACATTACCAACTGAAAATTTTGACTCACTTTTGTTTGTTTGTTTGTTTATTTTTTTTTGGTACCCGGAGAGGAGGGGATAATTTTGACTCATGTTTTTTATTGTTTGTTTGTTTATTTTTTTTATACCGGGTACCAACTGAAAATTAACATATGTTAACTTGTGGGAAATGGAAAATGAGTTTGTGTTAAACATCAGATTGAGAGTAATTATATTTAAATTGAGAAGTAATACCATCTATTTAGTTTCATCAAGGCCGACGTTTCTGCATTTAAGATGTTTTATTGACTGTTGGTGTTATCAGTGAGCTTTATAAACTTTGGTTGGTAAAGAAATAGTGTTAGATCTGAAGCCTTCTTTCTGACTCAAGTGAACTCGGTACTTGGAATAAGTACCCCAGATGTTATGTGTGTACAGTTGCGCAGAAAGGAGAAACCTCGAGGCATAACATATTTTTATATTTATGAAAATTTTGGTATTTTTAGGCTGTTGAAGAGATTGCAAGATTTTTAGTACACAATGCACAGTACCTATTTTGGGAATAAAGTTGTCAGAATATGTTTTATGAGTTCTTCCTCCTGGGATCTTAGTGATTTCCTCTTAGTTGAACTCAGAAGTTGATGGTATCTGTCTAAACCCTAGGTGCCATTTCACTACTTCAAATATATCAGCTAAATTAAGATTCACAGAAGTCCTACGAGAGAGGTACTATTATTTTATCCAGTTTATAGTGAGAAGATACAAGAATATAGCAAAAGATGTGGTGGAACTAGGATTCAAACCCACCTGTGCCTTCAGCCACTACATGTTCTGAAGTGTATCATAACTAGCGTTAAAAAAAAGTCATGAAATGACAAACACTTTATAGGTGTTTATTGCCAGCAAGTCTATGAAACAAATAGCATTTGAGTCTCATTTTAAATGAAGATGTAGGTTTACACAATTAGTTTGTACAAGTTCTGCAGTGATGGACAGGCCTCTCCAACTGCCACGCCATCTTGTTCACCTGACACCTGTCTGCTTTCATCAGTCTGCAGCAGGAAGAAAGCTTTTACTCTAGTTTTTTCATGAGCATTTCATGGTTTGGTTAAACTGTTATTTGAAGCTGTTTAAGGTTGAGATTAGCTGTTGGCTTCACTCTATTTATTTACTCATCTCTTTTTTTCTGTGCTTCAGGGTTTTTCTAGCCAGTAATAAGCACAAATGTGTGTTTACGTGGTTAGCTGTTGCTGAGAAAGCTATAGCTGCCCTTTGCCCTTCCCCAGGAAATCTTTGGTTACTTACCCTTTAGAGGAATTTTGAAAAAAAGACTGTGAATTTTCCTCTGGGGCTGGGAACAATGGGTTAAATAAACTGCTTATTCATGTTTACTGCCAGCCAGAAATACAAGTATTGCAGTTTTACAAAACCTCAGAAACACCAGGGTTTTTTTCTGTTTTTATCCCATCATCGTTTAGGAAATGACTCATTTTTCTTTTTCACCCTTTGTCTTTGATGCCAAGCATAGTTGCTGGACTTAATAGCTGCTTAACACATAGTAGAATCAATTGATATTTATAAGAAATTGCTAAACATGGGTAATTGATACTCCAATTCTGGATAGCAATGCAATGAAAAGCATAAAATACCTAGATTATTACTTTTTAAAGACTCAAAACACAAGATATACATTTAATTATATTCAACATTAATCAGAATAATATAAGAACAAAAAAGTCTAACAATACTTTAAGATATTATATTCCTAGGCATCATTAAGAAAAATTAATTAAAGTAAATACCAGTCAGAAGATGTTCAACTGTTAGCCTGCTAGATACACTAA
This sequence comes from Chinchilla lanigera, assembly GCF_000276665.1. Classification (NCBI taxonomy): domain Eukaryota; kingdom Metazoa; phylum Chordata; class Mammalia; order Rodentia; family Chinchillidae; genus Chinchilla; species Chinchilla lanigera. The sequence goes on along the minus strand of NW_004955526.1, from coordinate 400,801 downwards.
AATTTACTTACAGCTTCTCTCAGAAAGGGTAATCTTTTCATTTCATTTCATTTTTTCTTTAGTCTTTTTGTAAGCAACTGCCCCGGTAGTTCCTTCAATGACTGCACACGCCAACTCTGCCCTGCTTTCTCTTTGCCATAAAAATGATACAGGTTTTACTTGCTTTCTAGATTGTAAATGGCAATCACTCTTTCAAAAGCTGGGCTTTAATGGTTCTGAGCTTTGTGCTCCTGTGTACCAGACAAACTTCTACTACTAAATTATGCATTCAGTTTGATAACCACTGAATTACTCTGCCAGGCTCTGGCAAGTGGGGGATGGGATGTTCAGATTTGATAGTAGAATACCTTTGTGACCATTTTGAACATAATTGAGATGATGAGTTCTTTTCATTTAGGAAAGTCATACAAAATTACAGTAGCCATTGTCAGTGTAGGAAGGAAAATGTCCTTCAGTTATGTTGTGAGAAAACATTATGAAAACCTTCCAGAAAGTTCTTCATTATACAGAGCTGCACTTAGAATCCAACCCGAAGTTTCTCTGATGTTGTGTATGCAGGTAGTAAATACTATTATTACCCACAGTGTGGCTTTACTGTGTGAACTCAGGCATGCAATCACTCCTGTAGTAGTATATGTAAATTCTAAAGGGTTCCAAGTGCCGTCATAGTGTGAATGTTTGTTTGGAAATGACCTTTTTGGGAGATATTTTTCATTTCACCCTGCAAAAAAAGAAGCAGTAATCTCCCAGTAAAAGGAACTTTGTTTTGCTTTAAGAACTGTCATTTTTTAAGTTTGTCTTTTTGCCTGAGTCCACAGGCTTTACACACCAGGGATTGCAATTTTAGAGAATGATTGTGTAGTACCAAAACCATTTGTTTTCTTAGGATTTGACACACATAAGAGTAAGGTTAGATTTATTTCACTAAAAAAATTTACCAAAGTCATAAGGGTTTTTTTTGAGGAATTTTTTTTTCCAAAACTCATTTCGGTTTTAATTAAGCATCTAATAAAACTGAAACAAAAAAGAAGGCAGAAATTTAAATACATATTCTGTTAATTAAAATATGTAGAAACCATGTAAAATAGTACATGCAAATGAGACTGTACCAAAATGTTCCCAGATAGTAGGAAATGGGTTTTTCTGAGGGAAGAAGCCTAAAATGGATCAGAGAAGGAAATATGCAGCTCCACATGGTACGTTAGCACTCTTAGGCCATTGCATTTGGCTAATAACTTTATTGGAGCCCTAACAACGGAAGTAAAAGCAAGCATATTTCACAGGGAGCTGGGTGTAATATCGATGCAGTGATCTGTGCTCCGCCTGTTTTGAGACATTCATGTGTGGGAGCTCCTCAATTGTAGTAAAGACAGGACATCAGTGGAGGGTGTCTGTACCAGTCCTAATCATGTGACTAATCACTGGCCCACCTATTGGTTTGGGCAAACCAAGTGACTGCAATGGGGCTGAGCTTGGAATGGAGGCAGGAACTGTGGGGACATACATTTTACTCCTCTTTTCTAAGTGTAAGTCCAGTTCCGTTACCCAGATCAAAGGGCACCTGGCAGATGCTGGCTATGCAACCTCCTTTGGGGGCAGTGAAGGTGGCAATCTTCACAGATCGCGTGAACTCGAGCCCAGGGCCCTTCCTGTTGTCTTTGTTCTGATTTCTTCCTGTTCACTGGACAAATATCTAATTTTACTTCCTGTGTTGGTTTCCTGTGAAGCTAGAAAAGATCTCCCAGTTGCTTAATAGTTGTATTTATGGTAAATGAATATGCTGACATTCTGGTTTACCTATATGGGGGACAGTGATTAATATTAAGTAACATGTCATTTCCCAGAATGATCAACTCATTTACTGATGATACCGACTGAGCCAGAACTAGGTCCTGGACTCAGGTTAATAGGGCAGCCAATAGCTCCTGACTATTCACATACCCATCCCATAGTATAAATATACCGAGAAATAGCTTCCCAGCTAGATACTCTATGTACAGTGAGTAGTCACATTTTGTACATCAAGAATTTACTAGCCTTAGGAAAAAAAAGAAAAGAAAATCTATTTTAGGGCCTGGTGATATAGCTCTGTGGCACCTGGCAAGCACAAATCCTGAGTTTGACTCCCAGTACCAAAAAAAAAAAAAAAAAGAATTGCTAACCTTGCTGGGTATGATGGCACATACCTGTAATTCCAGTACACGGGAGGCTGAGGTAGGAGGATTGCTGTGAGTTTAAGGCCAGCCTGGAATACATAAGAGAAACGTTGTCTTTGAAAAAAAAAAAGCATTACTAGCTTTGGGAAGCTTCAAAGTCAGGTAATAGTTTATTTATCTGTTATTCTTTTCTTTAGGGCAAAGCCCCCACCATGTACTTGAGAAATTTCAAGGATCACATCCTTTCCTTTGGGGTGAGTTTTCTATGAGTGATGTGCTGAGGGTCCAGAGAGCGCTGCTTTCCAATTTCACCTAACAAGCAGTGTGGCCTTTCCCTGGTTGTTTAGCATCTCAGGTCCTTAAATCTTGCCTATAAAGTATAAAGATTTGGTTTCTTTCAAATAAAATATTTTATGAATAGGTTCATATAATCTTACAGGTCTGAAGCTTCTTCTCTTTTATTAAAAATAAATATGTATTGAACTCCCTCTGAGTCCATGCGAGGTGTAAGCTAAGCATATCACGTGTATTTATCACCCCGTGATGCAGGTACTACTGTATGGATAGATATGGAGCTCTGGGAATAGAAGTTAGTTTATCAAAGCCAGCAGACAGTGGAACTGGGATTTATACTCACGTCTGCCCAGCTCCATGCTCATTAGGCTGTGCTTTTTCAGTTTGGCATGGAAGAAGACTTTTAATCCATCTTAATTTGAGAATGTATTACTTTCTACAGGGTGATTTTTCTCTTCCACCCTTATACTTTCTGTATTTTCCAAAGCCCAGGGGACTGAAAGAACGTTTGTACTACCCTGAGTTTCATTCTATAAACCGTCCCTGAGGATTTTAAATCCTCCATCATTTTTAAAACTCATCAGTTTAGTGTTCAGTTCTTTCCTTTTCAGCACACTGTTTCTGTGGTTTCTTTATGTAAAGATGACCGAATGGAACTTCTAATATTGTTGGATATTATTAAAAATTAGTTTGGTTAAAGGAAAGGATCTTGGTTTAGGATTTGGAGGTTAAGGCTGTAGTTCTTCTCTGAAATTTATTCTATTATGGCACAAACAATACTCCTTTGCCACATTTAGGTTATGATAAAGTAAAAGATCAAATATATGAAAAAAATTTAGGCTCATAGAAACAAAGTTTCTCTGTGTGCCAGCAATAGTTGCAGTGGATTACTGGAATCAGAATTAAAGCAAAATAGCCAGGCATGGTGGCGCACGCCTGTAATCCCAGCACTTGGGAGGCTGAGGCAGGAGGATCGTTGCGAGTTCGAGACCAGCCTGGGCTACAAAGTGAGCTCAAGGCCAGCCTGAACTGCATAGCAAGACCCTGTCTCCAAAAGACAAAAAAAAAAAAAAAAAAAAAGAATTAAAGCAAAATAATTTTGGGCTTATTGTGGCGTTGTGCAGATATACTTAAGGTAGTTATATCTCATTTGATTTGGTTTATGTATAATGCCAGACTTAGACTTTGGAGATCTATGTAGGGCATATAGGCAGAGAGGCAATACAATTGATATTTGAATTATCTTGTAGTAAGTAACACAGTGTCTGTACTTTAGCCATTGAGTAAAAACTTAGAAATGTTTTATTATCTGAGTTGTGTAGAGTAAGACAAAAGAATAGGAAGGGAAACTGGATTATGAAAGTTAGTTTACCAGATTAGAAGGAAAGAGGAAGGAGAATTTCAGGAGAAATGAGGCTCTCCAGAGTCATGCAGAAGCATCTTGAACCGGAGTTTGGATGAACTGTGCGTGAACAGTTCAGTGCTTGGTCAGCAGAGGTGTTGCTGAATTGGAAAGCCATGCTCTGCCATTTCTGAAACACAGCGAGGCAGCAGGCGAATAGTTGGCAAGGCCATCCATATTCATCTCACAGTTCAGACTTACTTCCCCAAGGTGCCCCATGTAGGAGAGAGATGAACAGGGAAGGACAAGGTGTATTTATTTTGTGGTAGGTGGAATGGAAGGATCAGGGTTGGACTTTCTGGTAAACCATTAGCCTTTAAGGCTGTTGTTTGAGTGTTTTCAGCATTTCCTAAACTGCTCAGTCAGGTACTACACTCAAGACTTTTTGCTACGCTCATAATTTCTTCTTTATTTTTAAACTTGAATAGATTTTAAACAAGAACTTTATACATCTGTTGTGTGCTAAGATTTGATGTGATAGTTACAGTTTTTCCCAATGTCCATTGAAATCAGTATACAAAATTAGCATAAATGCTGTCTATTTGTGGTCCCCTTAAAATTATCATAAGACACACTGCTTTCCTTCTGGTGTAACACTTTACAGAGTGGGTAGCAGCGTGCATAAGGTTGATAGTCAAAGGACAAACCCACAGACTGGAAATAGGTGCTGTGGGTAGGATTTGTACAAAGGTATGCAGCGATACGTGGGAACTGGTGTTCCTGTAAGTTGTTAGCCTAAAGCAATTTTGGGTTAGGCTTTAAGCTTCTCTCTCTTTCTCTCTCAATCTCTCTCTCTCTCACTCACTTGCTCTCTTGCTCTCTTCTTTCTTTCTTAACAACAACAAAGCTGTTGAATAGCAGTTAGGCCACTTGTTTCTAGGCTTTGTATTTTTGCCTATTAATTTCTTGGCAGAAATTCTTTTCTGGAAAATTTCAAACTTGCCTGGGCTTTAAATAAGGGGAACAGAATGTCTCCTTGTTTATTTCCATGGTGAGATCTACTCTACCAGCTGTTAAGCCCCAGAATTTAGTTCTGAGCCAGCTTCTGAGCTGCCTTTTAAAAATCTATTGATCAATATGTATTTATTTGTCATTGCATGTTTGTAATACACTCATTGTGGGGAACTGGTACATGTTCAGAACACATCTCAATTCTTCCCCTTTCCACTCCAGCCCCCTCTTTTTGCCTGCATCCGATTCATTTATTTATCTTACAAATCCTTATAAAGTTAATTATAATACATACAGGTTGACAGCCAGACTAACGGGCCAAAAATATATAAAGCCATAACACTATTACACTAAATCGAGGTATACTTTTAGATACATTGTCCATGCTAGATTGTAGTAACTTTCTTCTCTTGTTTTTTTCTATTGTCTGTATTCATTTTGTACTTTATTTATATATTGAGTTTCTCATATAAGAGAAACCATAGGATATTTAAGTTTGTGTGTCTGATTTACTTCACTTAACATTATGGTTTCAAGGTACATCCACTTTCTTTCAAATGACTTAAGTTTATCCTTCTTTATGGCAGAGTGGTACTCTATTATGCATAAATACCACATTTTCTTTATCTCTTTCTTTATCTGTTCCTCTCTTGATGGGTATATCGGCTGCTTCCAAGATTTAGTTATTATGAATTGCACTGCTATAAACATGGGTATATCACTATGGTATGATGTCTTTAACTCTTTTGGGAAGATATCTAGAAGGGGAATAGCTTGGTCAGATGGAGTTTCTATGTTTAGTTTCTTGCGGAACCTCCATACTGATTTCCATAGTGGTAAGGCTGTGGGAGTTGAAGCAGGGAAGGGACCCCTTTGCACTCTGAGCTGCCTTTTATCTGTCAGGTTCAGCATTGCACTTTGCGATGTGCAGAGAAGCTATGGCTCCTCCTTCTGAGAAGTATGGTAAGGAAGCAGATCCATCCTCTTTTATATGGTGTGTGCCAGACACAAAGAAACTAACTCCTCACATAGATCAACAAAGGCCTTCATAGCTTGAAGAACATTGGTGGCATAGAAGGTAGGGAGCACACGATTTGGGACCCTGCGAGTGCTGGGTCCTGGCTCCTTAGGTGGCCTCCGTGGATGAGTGTTCTGCAATTTCTTGCAGGGTTCTGCATTGTCCTACATGCTTTTTCCCACAGCTGTTAATGTTTTAAATGTGCAGTAACTCAACTCCGGCGGTGATACTCTCAATGAATTTGGAGCAGTAATCAGAATCACCAAAAATAGTTGTAATATAGGCAGTGTCATCTCCAAAGGCACATCGCCATGAGGTTTTGTGCCTGAGGGTCAACTCTTCTTGTTTAAATATACTCAGGCATGTCTTTGTAACTGGAAGACTACCAGAAGAAGGCAGAAGTAGCTGGGATAGTAGGGTGCAGTTTCTCAGGTTTTGCTTGTGGACACCCCAGTGTAAGGACTGGAGCAGCCCTCACTATCTCAGAGACTCCAAGGCTCGGTAGAAAGGAGGTGTGTAGAGCGGGGGAGAAAGACAGAAACAACTCGGCCTTTGCAGTGGCAAAATATTGGGGAATGTTTATGCAGAATCTGAGATGGAAAAACTTCTGGTCTCTGCGTATCTTCTTACCTCTTCCCTGGTAGTTCAAGTACCCCCGCAATCCCTGCCATTAAAAAAAAAACCAATTGCAAGAACTTCAGTTGCATGCATGTGGGAGCCAATTAAAGGTGAACTGAGTCTTCCAAACTGTCCTCTCCCCAGGTGCCTAAATCCTTGCACTATTAATTGCATTGATGACAGCATCCATTGGGAGTTTAATATACGTGTTCAGGCTTTTTTTTTTAAGTGTTAGCAGTATTGTTCTCTGAAAGTAGCAAGAAATAATCCCCTGGAGGAATTGAACATAACTTGAGACAGGCACTTTCTGTGTTGCCAGAGACCACACCCCTTCTCAGGCTTAACCTCAGAAGACTGTTGCTTTTGGCTGATTCTCTGACCTTGAAGGTTTTTGCAGCCGCCTTGAAGCTTTGGGGTACTAGACATAATATGAACAGGGCCTAAGCATTATTTCTATTTTATAAGTTTTATTTAGCATTGCTGCATTAAGTTTTTTATTCATCAGAAGTTCTACTCTTGAATCTGAAGTGCTTCACAAAACCACTGCATTGAGTTTTTGGGTGTGTGTATTTAAAGTCTAAAGCACGGTGGAGAATTTACTGATGATCAGAATAAGGCAGCGGCCAGGGCTGCCATGTTGCCTTTCTCTTGGAGACAGAGCAATGGCTTGACCTTCAGTGTGTGTTCAAATCTTAATTTTTCTCTTCTGAATGTGATGAGGCAGATTTTCCTTGGAAAAATAGTTTGGGTTCAGCTTGGGAGGCTGAGTTTTCACCATCGGTTTTTCCCTTTAATAATTGAAAACTACTGTTCATTATTTACACAAGACTGTCTTTTTCTGGTCTGCTTTCTATAACCTTTCCCCTCTTAAGAATTTTAAGAATTCCCTGACTTTCCTCTGGGGGATTTTATGCCTGCTTTATCCCAGATGTGAGACATAGACGAGGCTGAGGTTTCTTTTTTCTTTTTTTTTTGAGTGTTCATACATTTGAAAGATGTTCTTTTAACCAGTGCACAAATCTGCCCCTGACTGAAGAAAAGGAAGTCAGATAGGTAAGAAAATATTTGAGCTTGGTTTAAATTTCTGACTTACTGAAAGACCACCAAAATTCCACACACAAAATGAAAAGTAGACAGTAGTTTCAAATATTAAGAGGAGATGCACATGTGTTATTTCACCTTTTTAATCCTGAATGAAGGCATGTCAGGTTCTAGTTCCAGCAGTCTGGTCTTGGGCTTGCTCCCCAACTTACAGGCTTGGCAGATGTTTATTCCATCTTTATCTTCTCTGTCTCCATCTTCTGTTCACACAAAGAGAATGTTTAGTCTTACTCATAATATTGTGTCTGCCTACATTCTCGTAGACGTATTGATTCTAATCCCTGGTTCAGAATGTAAAATGCTAGGAAGAGGGGAGAAGTTAGAACAAAGGAGGCAATGTTAATAAATGCAGGATTTTTTATTTTATGTTGTAATGCCTACTCAGATTCCCAGACAATATGTCACCACCAGTTTCTAGTAATTGTGGTTTATGTCTTAATATCTAAAAAAAACACCATGAGATCTAAACTTTTCTGTATGGTAATATGTGAGCAAAAATACCAAGAAGACCCTTTTCTTCCCTACTTGAATAAATATACTGTTTTCCTAAGTTCAAAATTGTGTTTCCCATAATGAATACAATTCTGACATAGCGTGTTTCATTGTATAAAATCAGAACTTAGCTAGGTTTTAGGAAGTTTTTCTTAACTCAAATTTTTTATATTTAAAAAGTCAAAATCCATAAACCTTATATTTTAAGATTTAGGCATTTTCTTAATAAGGACTCTATCTCCCATAAATTTCCAACTATCCCATGTTCCCTAGGCTGACATGCAGTCTTGGACTTTGTTTTTCATCTCCTGTAGGATCTTTCGAAGATGTTTTGGCTGCCTTGGAGATTTGGAGATCTGATGCCACGATGAGGACTCACACACGGGGGGCTCCCAGTGTGTTTTTCATATGTCTGCTTTGCCTGGGGTCAGCCCACACTACAGATGAGAACCCAGAAGTCCTGATTCCCTTCACCAACGCCAACTACGACAGCCACCCCATGCTGTACTTCTCCAGGTCACAGGTGGCAGAGCTGCAGCTCTGGGCCGTGAGCTCACACGAGCACATCGCGGCCCGGCTCACTGAAGCTGTGCACACCATGCTCTCCAGCCCTTTGGAGTACCTCCCTCCCTGGGACCCCAAGGACTACAGTGCCCGCTGGAATGAAATCTATGGGAACAACTTGGGCGCCTTGGCCATGTTTTGTGTGCTGTATCCCGACAACATTGAAGCTCGAGACATGGCCAAAGACTACATGGAGAGGATGGCGGTGCAGCCTAGTTGGTAGATTTTTGTCTTTTTCTTCTTACTGTATTCACTTTGGAATTGAAAGAAATTAATTCATACTCAAATGAAATCTCAGAGATCAGGTTTTCACATATCTTCTTGTGTGTATATGTGTGTGTAGGGAGGGATTGCTTGTTATTTGTGTTGCCTGTGGCTTATGAATGGCCCACAGTTTCAAAAGACCTGGTAATTTCCATATTTCAGGGTGGAAGGGAGAGGTTTGCATGCAGCTTACCCAGAGAGAAAATAATTTAGAGAAATGAGTCAGCAGTGCACATGCTAACTGTTGAGAATTCTCCTCACTTGTTAACATGCATAGTGTGTGCAGTTACGCATCGCTTACTGACGGAGACACGTTCTGAGAAATGCATCTGCAGGTGACTTAATCATTGGGCAGATGTCATAAAATGTACGTACACAAATCTAGATGGTATACCCTGTTACACTTGGCATTAATAAGTAAATAAGTAACTAGGAAATAAACAGGCAATGTGAGGTTACTGCTGGCATAACATGGTACAGTGTTTTATAGTAATTGTTTTTAACAAGTAGAAGGAATGTGCTATAAAAGAACATTAATAAGTATAGTATAAGAAGTACATAAATTAGTAACAATTTATCATCATTGTCAAGTATTGTGCAATATACATAATTTTATGTGCTCTACTTTTATATGACTGAAAGTGGAGTCAGTTTGTTTATACCAGCATCAGCGCAAATGTGAGTAATGAATGTGATGTGATGACGGCTATGATGTCACTAGGCAATAAGAACTTTTCAGCTTAATTATAATTCTATAGGAACAACAGCACCAGATGTATGTGGTCCTGTGCTGACCAGAAACCATTATGTTCTGCATAACTGTATTCCCATGTTAACTGATCCCCCTCAGTGGTTAAAAGCTTTGGCCAGCAAGAAATTTCACTCAATTAAGACTTATTTGCACTACACAACAATAAGGAACCAAAAGCCAATGTGTTAGGTAGGATTAGCGGGCAGTTTATAAACAAGATTCTATCCAGTTAACCAGCAGATTGCCCAATCATGTAGGAAAACCAGTGTTACATTGTAATCAGTGTGAAGGATTCTAATTATGTAATAGTTTACTTTCAGAAGTTGAAGATTCAAGAACAAACTTGTCCCTTTTTGGTTACCTTGCATTTGTTTTATTTGTTTGTAATTAATGCTTCCATAAAAATATGGGTTCAATTGACTAAACTGGGAATTCTACGGGCTTTTTAGTTTTACAAATAATATGAAATAGCCTTTTAAAATTATGTAAACTGCCACTTGTCATACGAGTAGAAAAAGCTCATTTTTAAACGCTAAGAAAAATCAATGAGTGCATTTAATTCCTTGATGAATTGCATCTTACCTGAATTATATCTTATATATCACAGAGGTGAAGAATGGTGACTTGCCAGTCCTCTGATAAATATCTGCAATTTCTTAATGAAAAAAAGTATAGATGAGTTGGCATTGAATTAGGATTATTTTTAAGTGTATGTAGTCATTTTGAAGCTTACAGTGTGTTAGACTGAAAAGAACTTATTTGGTTTGTTGCAAATACAAAGTTTAGATATGTGTGTAGTTCTGACTCTGACTTATTAATTGATCTTATTCCATTCCTGATGCTAACAAAGAAAATAAAAAGATTGTGAAAATTGTATAACATTTTAACAAGATTATATTACCAAATGTTACCATAGTTTAAAATAGTTAATATGTTTATATGACTTAGAAAAAAAACCTTCATGGTCTATAACAGTACTTCTCTTTCCTTTTCTGTTTTGTACAAGTAGATTTTGGCACATTAGCATCCTGATGAAAATGTGCCAGAGAGGCCCTGTGAAAAGCCATGTATCACATAAGGCTAACAGACTGTGAAGTACCTTTTTGAGTAAATGAAGATCTTAACACAATACAGTTGTGTTAAGAATTGTCTGAGACCAGGGCAATTTTATTATAATATAAAACATTCAGGTGTGTGAATACTAATGAATAACTCCTTTTAGAGGAGATTAGACATCTCTAATAAAAAGATAACAATAAAAGTTTAATTTTCATGTAATTCTAGTTCAGATTTACTAGTCATTAGAGGTATGAAGAAGTGTACTAGAAGACAAGTGCTTTATTTATAGCAGTAAAGATAAAAAATCGGCGAAACTGTGTACCACTGTACAGTGATCAGAAGCCAGTATGGCTCACTAGGACTGAACAGCTGGTTTCTTTCTCTTGACCTCCAAGAAGCTGAAGGTTAGAAATTGAGGATTTGCCTTTACATCTGATTTTAGTTTCAGAAATGACCAGGAATAGACAATTGAACTACTTTAACATTTTAGGCAGTACATTTTCATGATTTTGTAGAAATTTTAACTTTTGAAAAACAACAACTCTTGGGCTGTTAAACATTCATTTAGGTTTGTGGTTGCAGATAATCACTTTTTGACAACTGTTAAAAGGTTTTACAGTTCACCCTCCCCTGTTTAAATTATTCATTTAAATCATATGTCTTCACTATATGCAAAAAAGTGTTTTGTGAGAACTGTCATTGTCTTAGGTTATAGTTTACCTATATTTCATTTCAGAGAAAGAAGACTGGTTCCTATTTATAAAAGAGATCAATAATTGATACAGAAATTAGAAACCTGCAGTGCCTTCATCAGCCTGACTATATTTGCTAATTTCCTTGAAGAACAGTTCTATTCTTAAGAAAACCAGTGACTAAATTGTGTTCATTTACATACTGGGGATTCAATGAAGAATTGACTCAGTAATTTTATAATTTGCACCCAGGGGAAGAAATACACACATTGTGTACTTAAAACCTAAGCTAGGGATATTTCTTCTGCTCAGAATTGAGTCTAAGCATAATTTAATGAGAAGTTTTATTAGTTTTTATTTATGATGCAAACAGTTGTATCCTCTTGTACTCTATGGTGCTGGAAAATAACCAACTCTGGAGTCATACTACCTGCATTTGAATCTTCCACTCTTTAGTTGGGTTACTTCAGATTTATTTTCTTAGTCTGTCTGAACTTTAGTGTCTGAATGTATAATGTAGTAATAATTGAATTTACCTCATAGCAGTGTTAAAGGATTAAGTGAGATAATCAATGTAAAGTCTCGGCAAAGTTTCAGTCACACAGTAAGCTAATGGTGACACCAGAAAAGAAGCCTGGTATGGAAAAGAATTGCATATGAAGTATGCAGAATTGCATATGAACTATGCATGCAAATTCATTAATCTGGTTCATTTCATTGAGTAGTGTAAATAAAGATTTTAAAAGGTCACATTTATAGATTCACTTAACAATTTGGGCCATTGACAAAAAAGTTAAATGGGAAATATATAGTTGTACTGTTTTCACCCATATACTATAAGGTAAAAAAGTAATTTAAAAGATTGATGGTGGTGGTGGCAGTTGAGAAATAACAGCTGGTTTTTCATTGTGTGTATTTCTGAGCACCAGGAAGATGAGACTTACCTGTGTGCCATATCCTCTCCTGGAAGACCTCTTCTTTTTCTTTCTTGTTTCTGCTAATACTTTCTCATTATTCATCTCTGGAAAAGTAACAGTTATTTAAGTTTGTCTTAACTCAAATCTAAAAGTCAAATTTAAAAATATTTTTAACCCAATATAATAGTAAATTATTTCTTTATCACCAATATCTTTACTTCTACTCTTTTTTCTCCCTATAGATCTTATCTTCTAAATGAGAGCTAGGATTTGGAGTCCCAGTTAGCTCCATGTTCATGTAAAAGCTTGATTAGAACTTAATATCCAACCATTCTTAGAAGGCATAATTAGTAAAAGCATAAACCTAGGGCTGAGAACAATGGAGGATTTCACTTAAAGTGGACTAAAGGGGGCTGGGGATTTAGCTCAGCGGCACAGTGCCTGCCTGGCAAGCATGAGGTTGTGAGTTTGATTCCCAGTACCAGAAAAATACCAAAAAAATAAAAAAATAAAGTAGACTAAAGGTGGTCACGACAGCATGTTCTGTGTATGGCAGTCAGCACTTGGGGCTATCTTCATTCATAAATGGTTGATTTCTGTATTCAAGTCTTACATAGTAAAAAAAAATACAGTTTAAAATTCAAAATCAAAGACCCAATCCCAAAAATGGGCATCTGAGATACAGTTGTCAAATAAATATATGAAAAAATGTTCAAGATCATTGGTCATCTGAAAGATGCAAATTAAAACAACACTGAGATTCCATCTCACCCCAGAAAGAATGGCTATCATCAAAAAATCAACCAATAACAAATGCTTGCAGGCCTGTGGGGAAAAAGGGACCCTCTTCCACTGTTGTGTAGTATAGACTGGTACAACCACTCTGGAAATCAGTGTGGAGATTACTCAAACTAGGGTTAGAGGTCCCATTTGACCCAGCTAGTCTCCCTCTGGGTGTTTTCTCAGAAGAATTAAAAGAATCATACAGCAGCAATATATGTGCACTCATGTTTATAGTAGCACAATTTGTAAGAGCTAAATCTTGAAAACAACCCAAATGCCCATCAACTGAAAAATGGATAAAAAAGATGTATTTTTATACAATGGAGTATTACTCAACTATAAAGAAAAACTCGAGGCTTTTATAGGTAAATGGAGCAACTACTTTGAGTATAACAATATGCAATACAGTAGCTATTGTTAATTTCCTATCTTGTTTTGAAATTCTGTATCATTTTTGTTTTTTTCATTATTGTCTTTAAAATTAAAAAGATAAATTAAAAAAAGATAGGTTGTAACAAGATTTGTTAAAGCTGCAGTTCATCAATGGTGCATTTCTAAGTAACAACCTTTCTAAGTTCTTTGCTCTTACCTTGTAAACCCAGGGGAGCAGGCCTGCCATAGTGTCTTTGGGAATCTGTCCATATAGTGCTTGCATGTTGGGCCTGCCCCTTAGTTAGCCATGTGTTCTTGGCAGCTTCCTTAACCCTGGTAAGTATGTTCCTTCTCTGTAGATGCCAGTGATTCCTCCCCTGCAGGACTGTTCCAAGGATGACAGGAGACGGTGCATGTGAAGCTCTTAGCAGTATGTGTCTGGCACAGTTTTACTAAAAAGTTGATTATTGTTACACAGAAATAGATGTGAAGATGCAATTTTATTCTTTTACAGTTTTTGATATACAGTATTCCATTTTACCTAGGTATCCCTCTAGCATTATATTTTTCAGAAGTATTTGTTATGAATCATTCTTTCTCCCTTTCTTCATAGTATTTTTGGTATCATCAGACAGAAAATAAATCACAGAGGAAAGAAATTACTTCACTTTTGCATTGGAGCCAGTTGGCTACAGGAAATCAGGAGAACTGGGGAGGGAAACAAAGAAAGTTGAAATTTTGGACAGAGAAGTAATTGTATTTTTTCCCCTGCAACAGACAGTATTAAATCCTTGCCTGTGGATTGCAGATTTCTGGCTGGTGACATCCGAGGGTGTATTTGTAAAATAAAGTAAAATAATAAGAGGGAAAAAGAAAAGCTTCCGTCACAGTGAAATGAACTGGTTGGTTTTATTTTCGCACTTCTCCAAAATGTAGATTGGGCCTGCCTTTCCCGGTGTGGCCGGAACTCCACATGCGGTTCTGTGCAGCTGTTTATCAGGCTTTTTGCTTTAAACCAAGTTAAAGCTGAGAATCGAAAGGGAAGGATGTAGCCGGGCCCCAACATGTGCAGCCACAGCACCACGAGTAAAAGGATCAGATTTTCCTCCCCCGACCTGTGAGGGGGGCGGGGCGGGGCCAGGCCCAGAGTGCACCTGGAACCCATTACCAAGAACTGCTGGAAACAGACTCAAGCTGCAGAAACTCCGCCCCCACTCCCCTCGGCTTTTACCTCATTCATGGTTTTCCTCTTTTGGCCCTTCCCCGCGCTGTCTTCCTGTTTCTCTGTTCTTTCATTCTGTGACCTAAAGAAAGCTCTCCTCTCTTACTCGGCTTCAGATCCTTGCAAACAGAAGAGAGAAATAACTGGTGGCTAAAAGCCCTTTGACACTGTTCAGATTCTTTACAATTCACAGAAACGTGTATGACAGAAGCAGGGCAGTGGGAATCCCTTCTTCCAGGCCATTTCGAAAGCAGGTTGCCAGATCACTACAAAAGGATTCTTGGGCAAGAACTGAGGTGAGCAGACCTGTGGCAGGAGGAAGTCTGTGGAGAGGAGCTGAGGGTGAGGCCAAAGCAGGTGCAGGTGAGCTGAGCATGAACAGCTGTGTAGTGAGTAGGCATACACTGCACGGCATACTCAGTTAACCTGCATTCTTGCTGCACAGCTAAATTGAACTCTGACTCCTTCTGCATCTATTTCAAATGCAAGTGATGATAACAGTTCTGATAATGCTTTTTCAACAACAGCTTGAAGCTAATTTAATTGCAGCTATAATGGTACACAATTGAAAAGAAATTCAAAATTATTTTTTTTGCAGACTCTGTGGTTTGATCCTAAGGTTCAGTGCCAGCTTGCTTCTGAGTGACTTGCTCAGGTGTTGCCTTTTAAAATGCAGCTCAGCCTTGCAGAGTTGCCAGAGGGAGGTGTGCTCAAAGCCAGAAGAATCTTCGTCCCTCTTTAACGGGGTCCCGGTCAGTGCCCTTCACCTCCTACATACAAACACAGGTACTGCAAGTATAAACTTCCACACAGGCTTTACAATCTGAATCTCAAGTTTTTCTCATTTAAAAACCTGGCTGTTTGGATTTTGTGCATTCCAAGTTCTGTATTTTGAGGGAAAACATTAGTTGGCAAGTGCTGCACGTAGGTATAGCTATAATCCATTTCAGTGATGCTTTGTAATAATTTTTAAAAGTTGGCTTATCTATACCACTTAAGACATAGAGTCTTGCTGACATTGCATTCTTGCTAATGATATCTAGATATTTATGGCAACTGAGGATAATAAAGGCATGTGTGACTCTATGCGCATAGAGTCTCTTATAAAGCTTGCTAGTTCATTTGACCTTCAGTGGCCTTTTAATCGTCTGTCTCCTTTACCATGTCAATTATGGGCACATAATTTTAGCCATGCTTCGCATTGCCTGGCTCACCCATGCTTCCTTTCTACTGTCAGCACACTGACTTTGGAGAGCAGCAGGGGACCGTGAGGGCCAGATCATTTCTTAGGCCCCCATAGTGAGCCTTTGGTTTAGAAAGCTTTGGAATGGCCAGAAGGGATGCATCAGGAAAAGAGAAACTGTTTAGAAGCTTACCATCTTAGTGTAGGACAGAAATGAAGACTATAGTTGAAACAGTGAGGGTGGAAGAAAGAGGAATGAATTTAAGAGACATCTAGGACAGAACATGTGTAAAGGTTGCTGGCTATAGGACACTGTCTCAAAGTGTGACCTTTCAGTAGGGTGTCCTTAAAAGACAGGTTCCAGGGATGCTTCTTCCTCCAGACTCGCTGAATCCCGACCTCATGGAGGAGTCCTAGGGACTTTTAACAAGTTCTTGTGTGCTTGTGAGGTACACTGAAACTTAAATTAGAGTGAGGGCAGGGTGAAGGGTGACCTGGTGACTGGCTGATGCCCAGAAGAGATAGAGAACGTGGGACAGATCACTGGTTTGTGCAAAAGAATAACTAGTTCACCTTCTTACATCTTTTTGTGTCTCTTACAATTATCCTGCAGGTTGTATCTATTTCACTTGTAGTTATTAACAATTGTGTAGACAGGTGATTCTCAAAGCCCTCTGCCCCTGTTATCATTATAAGAGCTAATGGATATCCCTGACACAGATACTTTGGTGTTCCTTATGTTTAGGACCTTCTCCATCTGACAAGTCCACCATCTTCCATTTGGATGTGTTCTGGAGCTTTGCGCTGCTGTGGTCATTTTTCTCCCCCTCCCTTCCTCTTTACTCTAGCTGCTCTGAATGCATTTTGCTTTTGCCAGTTCTTTCACTGTTGAATATGATGAGAACCAGGAAAATGTGTTTCTGAGAGGTAAAAAAAAATCAGCCTGTTGTCACCTTCACCATTAAACATGCCCTCATCCAGAGCTTACAGATTTTCTCAGTCATTTTTTTCTAGAAAGTCTGTGATTTTATTGTTTCAAAGGCTCTCACCCTCAGATAGGCATAGATCCACTTGGACTTTTTGCCCTGGTATTTGGAGTTCTACCTTGAGTCTGACCCACTGTGAGCTGGCTTTTCTGCCCACAGAGATGCTCGACTGACGCACCTCTTCTCTTCCACACTTGGCACAAGACTATCAAGACTTCACTATTCATATTAACTTCACCCTTGGTTGCATTTTCCATAACCCAGTGACATTTTTATTCAACTCGTAGGTTTTTAGCCATCAGTGGGTTGCATACCTGATTGTCTAACCAGAATGTGTGTCTTCAAGATGCAGTCCCAAAGAAACTTCTTCCTAGAATTTTCCTGGATCCTACCCCTACCCTGTCAGTGGGATTCAGGTGCCCTAAGGAACCCATGTGAAATTCTTGAAGCATGTATTGCCTGCACTGTAAGTTTTGGCTCATTACTCTCCCACACTTGTACATAAGCTTGTTGAGGGTAGCACCAACATCTTTATCTTTGAGTCCTAGAACTTAATATGGTACACCTGCCACAGGACACTAATAATCATACTGAACGAACGGTCCTGTTTGGACACGGTCTTAGCTTGCCAAGAGCAAGAATCCAGAGTCTTCATACAATCTTACATCTGACTTGTGCCATGCACACTGTGGCCACTCATTTGTTAGACCTGGTTTCACTCTGAAGACCTGCCTGTTGTCCACCTTCTGTCAGTCAGCAGTAGTCACAGAGGTGCTGTCTCATGACCCCTGCAGTCCCATAGGAGGGATATCAGGATTGACATCTCTGCGGAGCTCACCAAAGCACGACTCTGTAGTGCTCTCATACTCCATGTTCCCATCCCTGATCCCTTGGATCTTGGCATCTGTCCAATGACAAGGAGTACCCATGTGTGTTCCCCATCAGGTCCCCACAACAGAGCCTTTGGTTTTATTCACCTGACAGCCTCCTGCTTCTAGTTTCGACGTTAACTGGTGGTGGTATCTATGATACGACAGAGGCACTATGTGATCGGGATTTTAAGGGCAAGGGCTGTGGAGCCAGCCTATCCATGTTCCAACTCCATTCACAAGCTTTGCAGTACTGAGTGTGTTATATGGCCCGTGGCTCAGTTTCCTTATCTGAAAGTTGGACATAAATATGCTCACTTTGTAGTATTGTTTAGAGGATTTAGTGAGTTAACGAAACACCATGTGGCAGAAAATGTTAGGTGGTGTCATCTTTATCACTTTCCTTATATTTTGCTTTCTTGTAAATTGATGCCAACAGAGGAAATTTTCATTTTTAAGTAAATGTATGTCTGTTACATATGCATATATTTATTGTTAACTTACTCCGTTTTGGACATTTTGCTAAATATTGGGTACATAAGAATTTGAGGGAAGGTTGTACATTTTTCTTGTCAAGGGTTCTTGGTCTATGAAGATAGAAACTACTGCTTGCATTGGCATTATTTTATTTTCTTTCTCTTAAATGTAAAGTACTTTTAAGCCAAAAGAATTGTTTTGGAGAACAAAGGGTTGCTTCTCCTAATTCCATAGTGATCAGTTATTTTGTATGTCCTAAACTGGCCGCTGGGGGTTCATTTCATGTCTTCATATCTGCCACCAGTGCCTCCTGCCCTGTTTTGAGCATACTGGGTTTCACTGGTTTCCTGGGGCCCTTCCTGATAGTCCAGCCGGGGGATCTTTCTCCGTGTAGGCCCCAGATCCTCTGCAGAAAGGAGCATCCTTTGTTCTGTTCTGCTGAACTTGGGCAGCCTGGGTTCAGCCCGGCTCTTCCCAGGAAGCAGGTCTGGCCATGGTCCTCTCTGTCTGCAGGACACAGCTACTTAAAGGGTGTCATGTTTACTCTTAGAGACAGTAGCATTCAGACCTCTTTGTTTTAAATTTCAGTATTTATTGATTTTTTTTTTTTGTTACTACATGCTATGAATTCCAAATATAAAGTTAACCAGAGCAGTACTCTCATTGCCTTAAGAATCTGTGTTAGTCATCGTTTTTCCCTTAAGCAGTGGTCTGTCTGGCTATTTTTGAATTATACTATTTGTGAGAAACATAACACTTATTTCTAAACACAAGAGATCTTAGTTTTCTAAAATTAACATTTTGCGTGAAGGACAGATTTTTCAGTTTTTAAAACCTTTATTAGTATGTGTTTGTAGTACATCATGAGTACATTCATCTTGGGGAGTTGATACATGTGCATAACACATTTTGAGTCCTTGCTTCCTTCCCTTCCCCCACCTCTATCTCTGGGTCCCCTTCCCATTTGCAAAAGAGCTATCTTGCTGTTTCCTATTATCTTCCTTTTATTTAGCTCTTTAACTTATTTATACTTTGGGTTTCCCATATAAGAGAAACCATGTGATATTTAAGTTGTGTGTCTGGTTTATTGTACTTAACATTATGTTCTCAAAGTGCATCTATTTTCCTACAGATGATTCATACTTGTCCTTTATGGCTGACTAGTACACCTTTTGTACTTCTTCTGAGCAGTGTCTGTTCATTTCAGGTGTCCATTTTTCATAGGGTCTTTTATTTGGGAAGGTCCAATATTTTTAGATTCTTTATATATTCTAGATATTAGTCCTCTGTCCAGGGAATAGCTAGCAAAAAAATTTTTCCCATTCTATAAGTTGTCTCTTTACTCTTGTTTCCTTTGCTGTGGAGCTTTTAAATTTGATATAATTCCATTTCTTGATTGTTGAAGTTATTTCTTGTGCAATTGGAGTTCTGTTCACAAAGTCCTTGCCTATGCCTGTGTCTTCAAGAGTTTTGCTGATTTTTCCCCAGCAAATCCAGTGTTTCTGTTTTAATACTTAGATCTATAATGCATTTTGATTTTAATTTAGCATATAACAGTAGAAAATGGATCTAGACTGAGTCTTCTACATGTGGCTAGCCAGTTTCCCCAGCACCACTTATTAAAGAGGCTCTGTTTCCTCCATTGTATGTTTTTGGCTGCTTTCTCAAAGATCAGATAGCTGAATGTGCTGTGGGGTGTTTCTGCATTCTCTGTTCTGTCCCATTAAACCACACATCTATTTTTGTGCCAGTGCCATACTGTTTTTATCTCTGTAGTTTGGATAAGTTGAAATCCAGTATTGTAATATCTCCTACTTTGCTCTTGTTGCCCAGGATTACTTTTGCTATTCCATATCTCATCTTGGTTCTACATGAATTTTAGGTTTGTTTTTTCTAGTTCTTTGGGGAATACTGTTGGTATTTTGATTGGCATTGCTTTAAATCTTTGCATCAGTTTTGGTAGTATGGCAATTTTAACTGTATGGGTTCTGCTTATCCAAGAAGAGGGGACATATTTCCATTTTCTGATGTATTCTTCAGTCTCTTTTGTCAGAGTTCTGTAGTTTTTGTTTTAGAGGCTTTGTTCACTTCCTTGGTTAGGTTAATTCCTAAGTATTTAATTTTTCTTGAATCTGTTGGGAATAGTATTGCTTTTCTAATTTCTTCCTCATATGGGTTCATTATTGGTGTACAGGAATGCTATTTTAGTGTGTTGATCTTGTATCCAATTACCTTGCTACAATTAGTTCTAGGATTTTTTTGGTGGATTTTGGCATACTTCTGTGTATAGGATCATGTCATCTGTGAATAAGGATAGTTTGTCTTCTTTTCCTATATGTATTCCTTTTATTTCTTTCTCTTGCTGATTGCTCAGCTAATGTTTCAGCGTTGAAGAGGAGTGGTGATAGTAAACATCCTTGTCTTGCCTCTGACAAACCTCTTGTGACTATGACTCGTATTAAGGAGTAAAGTTTGCATCATAACCCAACACAGGAGATATACTCGTATCACAGTCTGAACTTTGAAAACCCTGCTCAACTTTCCTGAGAATCCCTTCCTCACTTCCCTCTCCTTGATCTCCAGGAAAGGGACTGTACCACTGTTTATTCTATAATTCTAATCTTTAGGACATTTGTTCCTCGCATCCACTGGAAAGCATCCTTTTTTCATTAAGAAGCAGTGTAAGGGCTGGGGATTTAGCTCAGCGGCAAAAGCGCCTGCCTGGCAAGCGCAAGGTCGTGAGTTCGGTTCCCAGTACCGGAGAAAAACCAAAAAAAAAAAAAA
>NW_004955526.1:364241-375571 GCF_000276665.1 Chinchilla lanigera | reverse complement strand
TTTTTATTTTGAAATTTACTGTGAAAACCTTCACACACATACTAAGTTGAAAAGAATAGTATATGGAATCCTTTGTATCTGACACCTGTCTTTAAGACCACCTGTCTTTAAGTCCAGTGTGAACTGAACTGAATTTTGGTTGTATCTGCTACCAAATGACTAAAAGTAGGATTCTGTCCACCCACAGAGACTGCAAGACAGAGACCCTATCCAGTTTAGCTGGATCCCAGCTTATTGCCAAATTTAAATAATTTTATCATGTTTTTCCTGTATGCTGAAACCTCAAGGTGAATGCCAGCCCATGACACATTTGGTCAGTTAAAAGGGATTATAAGTATGAATGCTTTTTGGTGCCATTTAGATAGATTATGCTTGGGTAGCATTCTTAAATATTTGGAAAACAAGACTTCATCGCAGAGGATTAAACATTGGAATAATGGCATAGCAATGCCTTTCCCATTTAATAGCTCTTCTCCACATTTTATTCTCATTAACTTGGTATATTTTGACCCTGAGATTAACTCATTATTACCTACAAATCATCTAGAATACTTTTCATTTAAATAAAAAATATTGCTTTTAGTTTCTATATTTTAAAATGTAATAATTGGGATATTAAATTAAGTGGTAATGTTCTGTTATATTAAATCTAGTCACTTAATGAATATAGAAATATAAATTGTGATCTTTTACATTTCAGAACTGATGTTACTTTCCCTTAAGATGTTCTAATATATCATCAGCTTCCATTTGTCATCTTGTTATCTATCTGCTCTTGCAATATACAAAAAGTAGTTTTGTTCCCAAAGTAAATCCTGAAAAAGGATAGCTCATTACCCATGTCTGTGCTCTCCAAGTAAAACCAGACACTAGATAAGTGGGAAGGACACTTTAGTGAGGAAGGGAGTCCAGTGTGAACTGAAGTGAACTTTCGCCGTATCTGCTACCAAATGACTAAAAGTAGGATTCTGTCCTCCCACAGAGACTGCAAGACAGAGACCCTATCCTCAAATATTGGCTGAAAAAACTATACAGTGTGTTGCAAACTTGACTTTCTCTGGCAGGTGCTTTGAGGAATGGTAGGACCATTTTAGGGATGTGACCTTGAGCTCTTCAAAACTCTGTATTACTGTGTTTGTTCAAGTCTTTAGACAAAACCGAGGCCTGGTGGAGAAGAAGGCTCAGAGGAGCCTGGCTACAGTCTAGTTAAGGAGACAGTCTCTTAACAGGTTAAGGGGCAGAAGGTTGTGAGCATGCAGATCAGACCCACACAACCCTCTAAAGTAGTACGCTGGAGG
Organism: Chinchilla lanigera; assembly: GCF_000276665.1. Taxonomy (NCBI): domain Eukaryota; kingdom Metazoa; phylum Chordata; class Mammalia; order Rodentia; family Chinchillidae; genus Chinchilla; species Chinchilla lanigera. The sequence continues at coordinate 374,273 of NW_004955526.1, read as the reverse complement.
CCTGAGCTCATGGGTGGGCTGTGGGGAGGGGAAGACTTGCTTAGGAATTTGGTGTGATTAGTGTCTCATGGTTCTTGACCTTAAGGAGCGATGTGATTACAGAGTCCTAGTGTCTCTGTAATACCTGCAGATTCAGGTGTATAATCCTCTGTAATATTTGCAGATCTCAGGTCTTGATGTCAAGGCAATGGTGGGGCTTAGAACCCTTTTGTGTTGCACCAAGAATGCTCTTCTGTCCAGCTCTTAGGAGGTCCACTGGTTCTGGCACTTTCTTCTCCTAGGTTCTTATTAACAAACTTGATGACCTTCTTTGAATGACAGTACTTCTTACCAGTAAGAAGTAAAAACAATTCTAAATGAAGATTGTTCTGGATTCCATTCTTGGCCTCGCCATTTAATGTAATCTTGTGCTCTTGAACACATTACTTTCCTATCCAAATTCTTTTCTTCAAATCTGTAAAATGGGGATGTAATATGTAATTGAGTTGGGAAGATAAAAAAGTTTCTAAAAGGGGTTGGTACATGCTATGTGCTTAATTAACAATGAACTGCAACCTCTGTCTTTCCTCTCAACTGTAAATATTATATTTTGCTTGACAATGCTGATGCCAGCCTTAGCCACCTGATCAAACGGTTTAAATGTGGACAAGAAGCAAGGCCATAGCTCAGCTGAAGAAGCTGTTTGCGGGCTTCCCATCCCAAGCCCTTTGGCCCAAGTGTCTCTATATTGCAGGCTTACCTTCTCCTCTTGGCAAAGCATTACCAAGGCCCCAAGGCTTGGCAACACCATACAGATCAGAGATCCACTTCCTGACTTGGCTAAATTTTATAGCAGTTGCTTACAAAATTTAACATATTCCTGATGGTTAACATTCATGGTTATGATTCACATTTAAAATGAGGGGGAAAAGATGAATCACTACTATACTAGCTGTGTTTTTAAAAAGAGGGGTAATACACGACTCGTAATGTGTTAGAGGTTTTTCCAATTGCATGGAGGCACTTGTGTGAAAATTGAGTGACTTTCTCTCAAGCTGCTGTCTCAGGAAGGAGACCTTTGGAGTGAGGAGATGAATTGAGGTTTACAAACAGAGCATACCTTATTTTGGCAGCACCTGATGGTGTGACCAAGCAAAGGACAGGGGGAGGCGCAGTGCTGCCCCACAGTTGCAGCTGTGGTGGGACGGGCAGGTGCAGAGTGGTCTGCGTGCCCTCTCCAGTTCACACACAGGCATTTCTAAAGAGTTCACTATTGTGTCCTGAATTTAAAGTTATAATCCTTTCTAAGCTTATTTCATTTTCTTTAAAATGTATAGTTCAATGATTACTTAGTCTAATGTCAGATTATTATACAAAAATTTTCTATTTTATGTTATACTAAGCAAATGTTTTATAATGTATGAACTATACTTCATGTTATTCTGAAGTGAGAAAAACAACAGTTTTTAGTTTACTTTTGCTGCTTTGTTAGAAAGATGACCTCACCCCTGTTGAGGACACAGTTGAAGATGGAGTCTTTAGGAATTAGGTTAGATGAGCTCGTAAGAGTGGGCTCCTCAGGCTGGGATTCATGTCCTTGTGAGAAGAGAAACCACACAGTGGGAAAGGCTGGGTGAGCACACACTGAGATGGAGGCCAGCTGCCTACAAGCCAGGAAAGTGCTCTCACCCGGCCTGAGTGTGCTGTCACTCTGATCTCCGACTTCCACCTGGCAGAACTGTGACAGAATATGTTTCTGTTGTGTAAGCCACCTAGTCTGTGGTGTTCTGTTATTGAAGCCCAGGCTAAGACAGCACTACACCATTATAACAATAATGTTCTTGTAACACTAAATATTAATTTATAGATAATTTTTGATAGATAATTTATAGATAGTCTTATCAAAACTACTTAAAAGTTTTTAAATGGAGTCATTTGAACATTTTTAATTCAGGTCTACATAAAAGTAGATACATTGTTATTAGACTTCATCATTTTATTGGCTATTTAGTCAAATAAGCTGTAAAGTTTTAAGAAATATATATTTCTTGGGTTGCCTATTCTTTTATTCTGCACATGCAGAAGTTGACCAATATAATATTGTTATAATAAGACTTTGGGTTAATAAGGCTGCTAATTTTGGGAAAGATATTTATGCCTCTTCCTTTTATGGTTACTGTTTAGTTCATGGAAATTGCACTTTTTTTTATGTCTTTCCCTACCAACACCCTACCCTCTAAGCCAAGAAATTAATAGTCACTTTCTATATTCAGATCAGTGTATCTCACATAAATTCACCTTTGAAAATATTTTAAGCAAGTTTTCAAACGTTGAACTCAATTTTCAAACTTTTGTATGTTTAAGAATTAAGCAGTACAAAAATTAAGCAGTACAAAAAAGTTTTATTTGAGTTGTATCTTGTGAAATTTACCATATTAAATGTGAAACCAAAAATATTTATTGATTCATACTTATGCTATTAAAGTAGTAAGAGCATCCTATGTTATGAAAAGAGTAAAAGCATCCTGAATAACATTTTTAGGAAAAAATATTTTGAAAACAAAAGTACTTAATGAGGAGAAAGGTGTTTTACATTTTTGCGAAACTTGCATGTCTACTTCTGCATTCACAGTATTGTAATTTGTTTTGGCTACAGCACATGAAGAAAATCACAACTTCACATATTATCAGACTGAAAAAGGAGTATTTTAATAATATTTTTAGATAATTGCAGGTATTTCTGATTGTATACTAAGGCTAGACCAATGGTGATACCATAAAAATTAGTTGCAGTAGGGAATCTCAAATGTGTTAATGAACTCTCTATATTTTTTTACATCAAAGTCCACTGTAAGAAAATGGATACACCTGGAGACTAATGTGAAAAGCAATAAATCAGACCCACAAGCTTAAGTATCTCATCTCTTTCTTGTATGGGAAACCCAAGTAAAGAGCAAAATAAAAGATAGATGATAGCAATTAGAGAGGTAGATCTTTCTCACATGGGAAGGGAATCAAGAGATGGAGGCTTGGCGGAGGGAGGGAAGGAGAAGGGGCTGAAAAAAGAACTGAGATGTGTTGTGTGCATGTGCCGAATCCACTCAGGGAGTGTACCCATCACACACTGCACACATGTGCTAATAATAAAAGTGGAGAAAATCCATTGGTATATTTTGCACTCAGAATGACTTACCCACAAATGATCATGTAGCATCTTGCCTTTGTGATTTTGAATATTTGTTGATGTGTTATTAAAGTCTTCCAAATGTTTACACATCTAGCTGTACAGTGTAAAAAGCTCCTTTGTTGATGTTCTCACTGATTTAATCAGGAAGTGTTTGGGTGCACTGAATTGAGAGCTGGGCTAGCTGTTCTTTTGTAACTCACTAATGCCCATTTCACTGATAGCTGTAATTATGCAATTATAATACTCTATGTAAATAGATGAGCAGTGTGTTCAAAAAGAAAAAGAATTAATGTTTTTTAAGGCCAACTTAAATGCTTTGGAACAACCTACTGTAAAAATTGCTATCAAGATTTAGTGTAAATGAGACTTATAAAAGATAAAGGGAAAACTCTAAAAAGTCTGCATTTCTTCACAAGTGTCTTTAGTTTTTTCTATATTATGAAGAAAGCAAAGCTGGAAATTGTGAGGATGCATTGTGTATATTCTTTGGAGGAAGTACAATAAAACTCCATCTGCAGATCCATATTCAAAGAGCAGGCTTTGACTGTCCTTCAAGAGATTGATGAATGTGTTGACATATAAATGTACTTTAAATTAAAGCAAAATTTATAAATTAATGTCGGGTTTAAAAATGATTTCATGCTTCACTTTCAGTAAACTGATCAACTTCTGATTCATATTACATTGAATAAGATAGTTTTTATGCTCCTACCTGTGAACCAGGAGCAGATTTCTTTGGTTCTCATGACTTTAAAATGTGGTCTCTTCCACCATTGCACATTGTTTCTGAAGCAGGGTGTCTTGGTGACTTTCCTCTCATTGCTGGGACAAAATACCTGATGCCCAAAATTAAGGAAGGGGGCTGGGGATTTAGCTCAGCAGCGCCTGTCTGGCAAGGTCGTGAGTTCGGTTCCCGGTACCGGAGAAAAACCAAAAAAAAAAACAAAATTAAGGAAGGAAAGCTTTATTTCGCTTACACTTTGTGGAGGTTTCAGCCCATACTTGGAAGGTTACAAAGCAGAGTGGCACATGGCAGAGGGCTATAGCTCATGGCAGCAGAACACAGCAAAAGCAACAAGCACTAAAAGGGAGGAATGGTGGCAAGCAGCCTCTTCCTCTCCCTTACATATGCAAACTATCCACCCCAGGGTGGGTGTAGCTCTCACACCCAAAATCAATCAAACTCTAAAAGCCTGCCCCATGGCCTCATGAGGCTTTGGGGGTACACCCTGACACAAACCATAACACAGGGTAAGACTGTATCTGTAAGGATTTAGAAAACCTTTCAAAACTGTAGCTATTCTAGATCGGCTTTTATACTATTGGGATGAACCTGAAGGTACCAGAAATATTTTTTTCTGGTATGTTAGTGTTTGAGTGAATTGGAAATCATATGTTGGAGCATAGAAGTTTTCAAACTTTGCATAGTATTTCATGAAGACAGAATTATATCAAATGTTGTATTCTCTATAAAGGTAAACTCAGTGCTTATTCAGATGTGTGTTGGTTTAATAAGTGGAAAAAGTTCATTGATTGCATCTATGGCCAGGTATATAGATTGTCATCTATAGATAACCATGATATAGTATAGTGACACAGTAATGGGCACAAATCACTTTGCATCTGTCTATCTCACCACTTACTATGAGCCTGTGAAAAACACATTCCCAGTTCCCTGGCCCAGAGCATGCAGTTTGCGTTGTTTGCTTCTTCAAAAGTAGGGAATTAATTCACATTCTCACTGTCAGCTTACAAGGAGTATAAACACCAGCAAGGTGACTTGCTTGTTCTGGAAATAGTTTAGAAACCATCAATCTTCATCTTTTTAATACAGGCTGTATCACCAGGGCAGCTAACTGAACACTGTAATCATTTTTAACTGCAAAGGAATCCCTCCACAGTCCTGATTCCATAATGATCACATAATCATTGTCAGTTGTATTGCCTGGCTTTATAGGTTTGTCCCTTCATCTGTTCTTTCTTTCCAAAAATATTTATAGAAACTCTTTTATGCATCCCCCAGTATTCTTAGTGGGGAATCTAGTTTTATATGCAACATCAGAAAAACACATCCTGTCCCTGTAAGATTTAAATTCTAAAGAGGCAGCAGTCCTCTACCACTTCTCAGGTTTTAGTCTAGGAGGACTCTCTCCTGTATTCTGACCCCCGCCACACACACACCCATACTAAAGCACAGGCCCTATTACAGACTTGCCTTGGTGTTCTAGTAAAACAAATTCTAGTAAGGGATACATATACAAGTCCACATATATATACATCAATACATACACACACATGTACTTACTAAGGGAACAGAAAAGCAATGAAGAGGGTGAAATATTGTCAGAGGATTTGTTGAAGTTCTCACAAGGTATCTAGGGAAGGTCCCACCAAGGTGGTATAAGTAGTATAAACGTCTAAAGGAAGAATGTGGTCTGGAAGAGGTGCTCAGAATATTTTAAAACTATTTTGCACCTAGGGCCTATGGGGTTCATTTGGGGCGAAATACTGCATTTTAATGTTCACTAATTTCAACTGATATTTAACATGCCTTCCAATCAGGAATAGAAATAATCAACAGTGATATTGGGAAAACCTGTAACTTTGTTACAGCTCGGTGATACCACAGATATTTATGCATCACAGTTGTTACAAACATCTCAAAATTTATGCTAATCACCATTATAAATTATAGTAGTATCACTATTAAATAAAGCACCTATGTTAATATTTTTAAAATATGTGTTGATAATTATATTTCAAAATTTGAGATTTCTTTGTATGCCTATGTTTTCTGCCTTAGGAATTTTAAAACATTCAGAGAAAGAGGGTAAGGCTTCACTCAATTGCCAAAACACAGGATGTGGAGCTTAATCCCTAGCTGAGGACTCTCTTCCACCTCCCCAGGCACAATGCACTCTCATTTGTTTCCTTGTCTTAGAGATCACTCAGAAACATCCTGAACAGATGAACAGGGGTTTCCAGATCACTCTTTACAGACTTGAATGTGCAAGATCTTTTTTTGCTTCCTGTTTAGTGCAGGCCACACACCATTAAAATATTTGCGGAATGGTGTAGGTAGTCAAACACATTTGGCTTTCTAGAAAATGATGATATAATACTTCACAGAGGATCAGCTTTCAGGAATCTCTGGAAGGTGTTTGAAGAACCTTAAAGAGTGTGCACATTGTATGGTAAAGAGTGAGATAGAGGAATTCTGAAGTAAAATCAAATTCTGCTCACTTACGTCAGCCTTTTTGTCCCTCTTCCCTGCCTGATGCTGACCGGTAGCTCTGTCCAGACCTGGACAGCTTGGACTGAGACATCCCACTGACTGGCGATAGGAGAGGAGACTGACATGCAAAAGGAGGGTTGGGCACTGGATGGTGAGGACTCCAGGGAATTTTGCCATTATGTGCCCTGTGCTTTAGATCTCTGAAAATTTTCTACTAACTTGTATCAAGAATACAATAATCAAAAGTAAAAATTCTTAAAATCTTACTGTTGCCCAAAGCCTAAACGAGAACAGTGCTTACTGTAATTTTCACATGAGCTCAGCTTTTGTTTGGGTCTAATGAGAAGAAAGTCAGTTTGGTGTCCTGTAGTCTGTTGGATGGTGTCTTCATTTGTGCCCTGGAGTTCTAAGAAATGGATGAATCAGAAGGCTGACTAAAGCTGCGAGCCCTGGTGCAATTGCTGACGTGGCTTATTTATCTCTACAGGTTGGTGAAAGACGCTCCTTGGGATGAAGTCCCACTCGCTCACTCCCTGGTGGGTTTTGCCACTGCTTATGACTTCTTGTACAACTACCTGAGCAAGATGCAGCAGGAAAGGTTTCTTGAAGTGATTGCCAATGCCTCAGGATATATGTATGAAACATCATACAGGAGAGGATGGGGCTTTCAATACCTGCACAATCATCAGCCCACCAACTGCATGGCTCTGCTCACAGGAAGTCTCATTCTGATGAATCAAGGTGCGTGTGATCACGTTGTGGCCAGGGCAACAGCCGAGCTGACATCAGTTGTAGTGGCTTTCATTACTGTTCTTAGCTGATTAAGGGATATTGCTTTCTTATTTTCTTCCATTAGCCTGAAGGTTACTTAATTATGGCCTAGATGGTTCAGGCCATATCCTTACAGCACAAAGTCAGTAATGAATATTTTTCTAGGGAATTTTGGCTGTGAAAACTACCAGCCTGGCATATGAGAAACCCAAAATATAAATGAAGAGCAAAATAAAAGATAGACACTAGGAAGTAGGAAAATAGATCTTTTACAAAAGAGAAGGGGACCAAGAGATGAAAGGAGGGAGAAGAAAGGGGAAGAAAAGAATTAAGATGTGCTCTATGCATGCACCAACTCTCCAAGAGGATGTGTCATAATGTACTGCAAACCTGGACTGTATAAAAGTGGAAAAAAATCTACACAAGTAGTTTGTTATTTCAGATGTTCTTAGCATACAAATAGAAATTATCACACCACTATTCTTTTTTTTTTCTTTAAAGACTTAAAACAACCAGTCTTGATCATTTAAATCACAATTAGAAGCAGCATTCGTGGATTGTATGGCTACTTTGCATTAACATATTATGTAATTGTCAGTGTTGCTCTTTTTTTTTCTTGTAATTCTAACTTAATTGCAACTCCTATGGAAATCTATAAATGACTAGGTATTTAAGAGAAGCAGCTCTAAGATCAGAGTGAATTATTAGAATTTAAGTATGTAATTGGAGTTTGAAAATCTAAAGACATTTAACTCTTGTTTATATCCCCATAAAATTAGCATTTTATAGACTATTCAACAACAGATGTTACTCAGACCTAACTTTGTCTTTTGTCATATCAGCCGCTATTCTTAACAAAATCTTCAGCCATGTGCTGACAGGAGTTTGCAGCGTACACAGTATTTCCAGTAGATAGTACCTGAAGAGGGAATTGAAAAGAAGAAAGAAGGAAACTCAAGTAATGTGACATACAGGGAACAGCAGCCTCGGTGACACTGGGATATTGTTGGAGATGGGGGACAGAGACAGAGAGAAATTGAGATGACAAAAATTTTAAGCCGAATGACAGAAAATAGAAATGAGAAACCATGAGCAAGACTGACCATGTCCAGTGTAGAGCTGGGTGGCAGAAGGAGCCCAAGTGCAATCAGTGGTCACTTCTGTACAGCCATACCCGAGGACACAGCTGTCCCCATGAGCCAGGGCCAAGTCTCAAGCAGAGATCTGGTTGCAGGTCCAGAGCTGGCGGTACCTGGGCCTGTAGGCTCCTGGCACCTCCTCCCACACGTAGGCTCTGGCAGGGGTCAGCACTGAAGGTGACTGACACACATTTGTGGGAGGAAAGCAATAAGGCTTTCCCCAGACTGCGAGGCAGTGAGCTTCACTTTATCCCCAGGCATTGTGTGTTTTAAAAACAAGCAAAGAGAAGCAGCCAAACCTTAAATCTAAAATCTCAGGTTTAAATCAAAGTTCTGTTCCTTTCGGGTAAAATGCCTGAGATCTGGAACAAATCAACCTTTCTGTAATTTGTGGGGGAGGGTAACAAAGCATAACCAGGTTGTTTAAAGATTAAGATTCTGTTCAGTGCTGTGTGAATTATAAATGTTATAGAAATGTGAGTTGTTATTCTTGCCTATGTGCCTAAATTTCTGAGTCGAAAAGATTTTATCAAGTGTTTTAGACTTTGAAGTTTCTGCAGGGAAATTGGAAAGTGTGACCAGTTGGAGAAGCGTGTGAAGGCAGCCACATGGCTCATTTGTGGCAGGCTCTGCACTCCTGGCTGCTTGTGTTCACCATTGCATTTCCGTGGATTCTCACCCCACTGAGCTGCCTTTCCAGATCCCGTAGAATCTGAAAGCCCAGAAAGCATGAAAGGTGCAGTGACAGTGCACGTTGAAGACTCTTCTGCGTAGCACTTAAGGGTATTTCATAGATTATTGCAAATCTTGTAAAATATCGGCAGCAGTTTTAAAAGAGATAAACTTCAAAGGAATTTTCAAGAAAGTTTGAGGAAAAATAAATAGCAGTCTTAAGGTATAAATCTTGTCTTACCTACCTTTGATTTGTGATCTTATAGGTGATAATATTTTTAAACATTGTGAGTTTCAAATATTGTGAATGACCTGTTATCACTTATGGGTTTATTATTATTTAATTAATAAGAAACCTATATGCAGGAGCTTCCTAACTTATATCAAGGACTTGACTACTAACCACTGTTAACAAGATATTATTTATAATGTTAACAAGTGAGAGTTTACAAAATGCAATTTGTAATAATATAAACTAATGAGGTGATGTCGAGGGCTCCATTTGGCCCTGTTGTTGATGGCTTTGTCTCCTGTTTGCGTGTGTTTCACCCCCAGGATATCTGCAGGAAGCGTACTTATGGACCAAACAAGTCCTGACCATCATGGAGAAATCCCTGGTGTTGCTCCGAGAGGTGACCGACGGCTCCCTCTATGAAGGGGTGGCGTATGGCAGCTACACCACCAGATCTCTGTTCCAGTATGTGTTCCTTGTGCAGAGGCACTTCGGCATCAACCACTTCGGCCATCCTTGGCTTAAACGACACTTTGCGTTTATGTACAGAACCATCTTGCCAGGTATAGTAAGGCATCAGAAGTGGGAAACATTATACGATTATAATTTTTAAATTATGAAAATGAGGTCTATGAGGTCATATTGAGTTTAAAGAATGAATATGAATATATATGTATATGTGTATGTGTGTATATATATATATATATATGTATCCGGGGAATTGAATTGGAGAGATCTATATAGCTGGACATTTTGGGAACTAACACGAAGATTTGTGATTTAGGTATTATAAAGCTTGACACTAATCAAATATAAT
>NW_004955526.1:357871-364141 GCF_000276665.1 Chinchilla lanigera | reverse complement strand
AAAAAAAAAAAAAAAAAAAAAGAAGCAGTGTAACCCTGATTCATGGTGACATTTTGAGTTTCCAGGGTTCATGGAATAAAGTCTATAGCACGTTATTTTCTCTTGGCACCCAGAATAAAATCAGCCATGTTCCCTTCACTGTTTTAAAAATTCATTTGCTCTTACCTATGCGATTGGATTCTATGAAGTTGTATATGCAACTTCAGCAAGTCTTTTCAGATCATACTGTAAGAGAAAAATTTTGCTGACATATTGTGAAACAGAAATATTGGAGAAATAATAACATGAGGGGACTAAAAGGAGGTTAAAGTGTCCCTCATTTTAAAAATGTTGTGCCACAGGTAACTCTTTGCCTGCATATTTGAATTACCTGCGTGTTGTGCATGTTCTGTTGTCAGAATATTTGGGGCTTGCTCTATCCAGTGCTTGGAGTAAACGGATGATCAGGCCAAACAGGAGGAAGTGGGGTAGGTACTGAAAGGCAGCAGTAGGTGTGTATTTGTTGCAGGGCTGCTGTAAGTAGCACAGATGAGAGTTTAGTGTTTGTATGTTTTAGCAAGGCAAAAGCTTGGACTATAGAGCCCTATTATATACTGTTATTGTAGACAGCTAAGCTAGGCAGAACTATTGTAGGCAGTCACATAGGGCAAGGCCCTTGAGAGAGCCAGGACAGAGGGAAACACATCTCAACTGTGTCTGGAGACACATCTGTTAGACACTAGGCCTCCAGATAAAGACGAGATGACCAGGCCTGTAACTTCCTCGAAGGACAAACACCAGGCCTAAGGAAACCTAGATGGACATCAGTTACCCTGGTGAGTGACCAAGACCTCCAGATCCATCATTTCCTACAGAAAGTCTCTGTTCCTTCCATGCACCCTTATTAGATAACTTGTTTCCTCATGGGGTCACTAATACCTAAGCACCTGTACTTCTATCCTTACTGCTTAATCATAGTAACCCACGTTGTACTCATGTGGGTACTGCTCTGTAAAACTTCCCTAAAATGTAGGGTCCCTGGGCAACTCCTTCAGGCCCCTTCTGTTCCTCTGACAGGAGCTTTGTATCTTGCAATAAATATCTCCTACTTGTAACCTCTGTTGTTCCTAGAGTTCATTCTTCAGTTTTTAGACAACATGAACTCAGCATATCAGACATCTGATTGGCTGGGGAGTTATAGTATTCCCCCTATATCATATTTGGAGGTTCTGATATCACTGATAATTACCAATCAGACTTACCCAGTTAAGGCAGTGTGCTTTCTGAGTGCTTTCAAACAAGACATTCTTAGCAAGATGTTGTTAATAGTTGATGGCAAAGTGACTGCCATGACCTTTTGGACATGCTGTGGTCCAGATTGCTTAGCAGCTGGCTCTCCTGCACTACTTTGGCCTAGTTCTTTTCTCTCTTCTGTTGGGTGTACCCCCTGTGCCAATAGTACTGTGCTGTCCTTTCTAAAAATGGTTTGGGTAGAGAAATTTCCCAGTAGTTTCTGGAGAACATTTATAAGAGATAAATGTTGAATATGTGTTCATTCTGCTCTCGTGTTTTAAGTAGTAGTTTGGCCATACAGGTTCATAATCTCAGTTTCATTTGCTTGTTGCTGACCAAATCAAAGGCGGCCGTCTACTTTGGTGGGAAAAGAATTTATTCAAAGCTAGCTCCAAGGAGGTGAAGGGGCCTATTTACGTCAAATCACTCTCAAACTTTGTTAGCTGCATTAGGATCTTTTACAGCAAGGAACAGCAGGGGTATGGCATACAGTGGAATAATAGACATGTCCGGCCTTGTTCTATCCCTTCCTGGACCCAAATCTCTCCCTCTTTTACCTAATGAGATGAAACTGGACCTGACCTTCTCATGTTAGCGACTACACATCCTGTCCAATCATCTGGGCTATGAAGGTAGGGGAGCCATTTATGCTCTAGGTCTGAAGAGGTTTGGAGAACCTGTCTCCAGACCGGCTCTGAGGAGTTTCCCAAAACTGGGAGAAGGAACCTAATCCATCCTACCAGTAGAACAGGATGGCAGGATTGCAGGACTCCTTATGGAAAAAATGTTTTCAGGACTGGTCAGTAGGAGGCATGGTAAAGGGTTTTATTAGACAGAAATTCAAAAGTAGGCACTCAAAGAAATAGATTGTGGGGCCCTCAAGGAAGAGATGCATATTATTTCCTAGAGCTGAGAACATTTTTGCCTGTCTTGAGGGGGTGGAAATCTCAGGAAAAGGTGGCCTGCCGCCCAAGAAGGGTATTGGGCCAACTTACGGACTTTCAGCATTTTTTAGGAATTTTGAGTGTGACGGGTCTAGAAGGAAAGGAGCCTGAATTTATCCAAAGGAAGCTGGTAGAGATGGCCTTGGGTACCTTTGATGGGGTCCCAGAAGTTGTAGTCTTCTTAAAAGTACCATTTTTTAGTTATGATTTCCTTGTCTCCTTTTTGCCTTTTATCTTTTCTATCCCACCTCTAAGCCACTTGTCTCTAAGAGAAAAAAGATCTAATTTCTAAATTTCCTTTTTGAGGTGTTGGTTATAGTCTGTATACAGTCCTTGTTGGTTTTTTTTTTTTTTTTTTTGAGATATTGCTGTATTGTATTCTAGATTCCAGTGTTGTTATTGAGATGTCTGGTCCCACTCTGATTCCTGATGCTTTGCATGAAGCCTAGTATTTCACTCTGAAGCTTTTAGGAAGTTACAGGATGGTGAGTGTTAGTCTGGGATGGATCTGTTTTCAGTCACATGCTCGGTACTTGATGGCTTCTTTCATTCTGGAATCTCATGCACTGTAGTTCTAGGAAGTTTTTCTGCTATATTTGGAATTCTTTCCTTTTCTTTTCATTTGGTTTTTGTTCAGATTTTTAGCTTCTTGGCCCAGTCCTGTCTTCTTTCCTCTCTTACCTCTTCCATTCCCTTGCTTTTCTGCATTTCAAGATTTTTTAGCTGTCCTCTAACATTGAGCTTACCTTCTTGTTATCTTTTTTTTTTAAAGGCCCATTTTGGTTTGCTTTGAAATTTCCTTCTAACCATATCATTTGATTTTTTCCAAGATACATTAATCATTTTGTTCATTTATGCCTCTTTTATCTGGAATTTTCAAATCTCTGATAGTTATTAAGTATTTATTCTTATCTAAAAATGGGGTTTATGTTTGTTTCCTATTATTAATGTAACAGATGACCACAAGTCTCACTGATGTGCCTTCTGTGAAGCCTGACGTGAGTCTGGTTGGTCTAAACTGAGATGTTAGCAGAGCTGCATCCTTTCTGGAGCTGTGGGCAGAAGTCCATTCCTTGCAAGCACAAACATTCCTTTGCTTATGGCCTTTTTTGTCCATCTTCAAAATAAAAATTTTGTATCTCTGACTACTCCTGTGTAGTCACCTCTTCCTCTGACCACACCCACAAAGGGTTCTTTGCTTTTGAGGACTTGTGTCCATACTTAGATTAGGCCTATTTGTGTAGCCTAGGATGGTTTCCCATCACAAGGCCCTTAACTACATCTATAAAATCCTTTCTGCCATGGAAGATAATATATATATATATATATAGATGCTGGGAACTAGGCTGTGACCATTACTCTGCGTACCACATGCTCTAAACATCTGATTGTCCACTATGTGTGTGTATGCTGGGGTACTTTTTGATTACACTGGAAGACTGGTAACAATTTGGCCTAACCTTAGGAAACACTTGATTGAATTTTTAGATCAGAATATTTAGATCTTTAGAATATTTAGATTATTTAGATCTTTAGAATCTTTAGATTATTTAGAACTTTAGAATATTTAGATCTTTACTATTGGTCTTGCTAGGTCTGAAATGGATGGTATGTTTTTGATGTTGCATGTTACAAAATTTATCTTGAATATTAAAAGATTAATAAACACAAATTCAGGCAGTTATTATAACTGATGAATTACTGTCAGCTCCAAAGATAAATTACTGCTTCTTCCCTGGGAGAGCGGCCATACTTGATGACCCCAACTATTGCTGTGTTTGGTTTTTCTCAGTCACATCGGCTACTTGTAGGTTTGGTGTCTCACCTGCTCACTGGTGCTTGTGTAGTCTTGGCTGAAGTGATAACATCACTAAAGTTGCATCAGTAAAATTGCCCAGCTGAACACTAAACATATTTTAAGTTTTCCATATAAAAATGAAAGAATACATCAAGCACATAAAATACTGAGCTACTTTTTCAGTAGAAAACAACCCTTCTATTATGCTAGTATAGGACCGGTATAGTTGCCTATGTGCAACGGAGGCTTTCAAAATTGGGCACCGGAATTTGACATGTGAGCCTGTTTTCAGTGCTCGTCCTTTGAGCTCTGCCATCCTCCTGAACAGAGGTCTTGGTACCAAATTTGTGTTACAGAAATATTCTGATCTAAAAATTCAATCAAGTGTTTCCTAAGGTTAGGCCAAATTTTTATTTTGAAATTTACTGTGAAAACCTTCACACACATACTAAGTTGAAAAGAATAGTATATGGAATCCTTTGTATCTGACACCTGTCTTTAAGACCACCTGTCTTTAAGTCCAGTGTGAACTGAACTGAATTTTGGTTGTATCTGCTACCAAATGACTAAAAGTAGGATTCTGTCCACCCACAGAGACTGCAAGACAGAGACCCTATCCAGTTTAGCTGGATCCCAGCTTATTGCCAAATTTAAATAATTTTATCATGTTTTTCCTGTATGCTGAAACCTCAAGGTGAATGCCAGCCCATGACACATTTGGTCAGTTAAAAGGGATTATAAGTATGAATGCTTTTTGGTGCCATTTAGATAGATTATGCTTGGGTAGCATTCTTAAATATTTGGAAAACAAGACTTCATCGCAGAGGATTAAACATTGGAATAATGGCATAGCAATGCCTTTCCCATTTAATAGCTCTTCTCCACATTTTATTCTCATTAACTTGGTATATTTTGACCCTGAGATTAACTCATTATTACCTACAAATCATCTAGAATACTTTTCATTTAAATAAAAAATATTGCTTTTAGTTTCTATATTTTAAAATGTAATAATTGGGATATTAAATTAAGTGGTAATGTTCTGTTATATTAAATCTAGTCACTTAATGAATATAGAAATATAAATTGTGATCTTTTACATTTCAGAACTGATGTTACTTTCCCTTAAGATGTTCTAATATATCATCAGCTTCCATTTGTCATCTTGTTATCTATCTGCTCTTGCAATATACAAAAAGTAGTTTTGTTCCCAAAGTAAATCCTGAAAAAGGATAGCTCATTACCCATGTCTGTGCTCTCCAAGTAAAACCAGACACTAGATAAGTGGGAAGGACACTTTAGTGAGGAAGGGAGTCCAGTGTGAACTGAAGTGAACTTTCGCCGTATCTGCTACCAAATGACTAAAAGTAGGATTCTGTCCTCCCACAGAGACTGCAAGACAGAGACCCTATCCTCAAATATTGGCTGAAAAAACTATACAGTGTGTTGCAAACTTGACTTTCTCTGGCAGGTGCTTTGAGGAATGGTAGGACCATTTTAGGGATGTGACCTTGAGCTCTTCAAAACTCTGTATTACTGTGTTTGTTCAAGTCTTTAGACAAAACCGAGGCCTGGTGGAGAAGAAGGCTCAGAGGAGCCTGGCTACAGTCTAGTTAAGGAGACAGTCTCTTAACAGGTTAAGGGGCAGAAGGTTGTGAGCATGCAGATCAGACCCACACAACCCTCTAAAGTAGTACGCTGGAGGCCTGAGCTCATGGGTGGGCTGTGGGGAGGGGAAGACTTGCTTAGGAATTTGGTGTGATTAGTGTCTCATGGTTCTTGACCTTAAGGAGCGATGTGATTACAGAGTCCTAGTGTCTCTGTAATACCTGCAGATTCAGGTGTATAATCCTCTGTAATATTTGCAGATCTCAGGTCTTGATGTCAAGGCAATGGTGGGGCTTAGAACCCTTTTGTGTTGCACCAAGAATGCTCTTCTGTCCAGCTCTTAGGAGGTCCACTGGTTCTGGCACTTTCTTCTCCTAGGTTCTTATTAACAAACTTGATGACCTTCTTTGAATGACAGTACTTCTTACCAGTAAGAAGTAAAAACAATTCTAAATGAAGATTGTTCTGGATTCCATTCTTGGCCTCGCCATTTAATGTAATCTTGTGCTCTTGAACACATTACTTTCCTATCCAAATTCTTTTCTTCAAATCTGTAAAATGGGGATGTAATATGTAATTGAGTTGGGAAGATAAAAAAGTTTCTAAAAGGGGTTGGTACATGCTATGTGCTTAATTAACAATGAACTG
>NW_004955526.1:348495-355354 GCF_000276665.1 Chinchilla lanigera | reverse complement strand
ACACACAATATATATATATATATATATACACACACATAAATACACACCTTATATATGCTTCAAGGCTCACAAACTCACTTTTATTCATCTAAATAAAATAAACATTAATAGTTATTTGTCAGTTTTCCTTTTTCTGCGATTCCTGATCAATCCTATTGTAATTTTTAGTTTTTAATTTAGCTTTTTAGTTATGTAATTTTAGTTTTAAAAGTTTTCCAAATACTGCAGAAATGATTCAAAAAATGAAAGATTATATTTATGTATTTTAGTGTTTTCTTTAAATATTTGAAATAGTGTAGAGTATGAAAAGCAAAAAAAGAGTTGCTATAAAACTTCTAAGTTGTATTGCTGTTTAGCCTTCTGAGAGAACTGGCTTTAATAATTTATTTATTTCTAGGAAAGCTTTGTAATTCTCATTTCTGAAACAGGACTGAAATATTAGAAAAGGTTAGGAGGTAACTTTGCACCAGGATAGACTTTTTCCCCCAGGAAATACAATTTTTATTTCATCATTTTAGACCTGCAACAAGGAATCCAGTACTTAAATCTTTTTGTCCTGGCTGCATATACAGAGATTAGATAAAGTTTCCTGAGTTAGATCAGTTATAAAAATACTGTAGAGCAAGTTCTTCAGATTTAGTTTAGACTTTTACATTAAGAACCATATTACTTTATTGTTTGTTACACATACAGGAGAGGTCTGTGTTGCAGTTTATCTTTTTGTAAAAAAACACATACCTTTAAAGCAAGGAACCTTTATAGTTCCTAGCAACAGCCAGAACCTCAGGCTTGGATCTGCTAGGACTGTATTTGGACTACTTCCTAAACTGGAAATGGCATTAGGAGCACCTCTAAGAGGAGCATTTACAAGGATATTTGTGCATATCAGTTCAGCAAACTTATACTTAATATCTATAAGCCAGACATCATACTAAGCAGGGGATTTAAAGGGAAATAAAACATCTTTTGCTTTCAAGGAACTCATAGACCTGAAATGTGATTTTTCAAATGTCACATTTATAATAAGATTTACTTGGAAGAGCATTTACTAAGCTATTGGAAAGTAAAATCATTAACTAATTTAAATTTAAATACAATCATGGTAGCATTTTAGAAGAAGTTCTCTGTTTTGTCCATCTATTTTCAACTGCATTCTCTATTTGTTTGTATATGTGTATGTATGTATATATATATATTGCTCTAGCTGATGGCCTGGTAGTGAGTATTTCTGTCTAGCCCAGTTTTCATCCATTCTTCCTTTTTAAGAGTACCTTGAGCACATCCAGTCTTTCTTTTGTTTTTCTTGCTTATTCAAATCAATAAAGACACCCGACTTTCTGATCCTTGCACATTAACTTCAAGTAGTACATGCTGTCAGACTCTGTTCTGGGAGTTGGGTTTTTATTTGGAACTTTATATACTGTATAATATCCCCTTTGTTATACTGTATAACATCCCCTTTGTTGGAGGTGCATTGAAGCACCTTTGTTATTGTCTTAGCCTACAGTGCAAATGGAGCTGTGGGAAAGCTGGTATCATTATAGGCTCAGGAACTGCTGACCACAAGAAGATAGCTCTGCCTAGATGCAGATGGAATCATCCCCAGGGTGCACATTGAAAAGTGAGGAGGGGCAGGCTGTGTACACATTCCTAGGTGTAGCATGTTTGTTATCAGGAGCAAGTTGCCATATCACGAATGCAAACTTGCCCACAAGGTTTGTGGAAGACTTTCAGGGGCATTATGATTAATGGCATGGGTAGATACAGACATTGTGATTTCATTTAGATTTATCCAGGATACACAATTGATCATAATTTGCAAGTAGGTTGGAAATCACTGTTTAGATCTTTGTAGGAGTATATAGTTTTAAACCTGTTAAATTGTTCGAACTTCCTTCTCCAGGGTTTCAAAGGACTGTGGCTATTGCAGACTCAAACTACAACTGGTTTTATGGTCCAGAAAGCCAGTTAGTGTTCCTGGATAAATTTGTCATGCGGAACGGCAGTGGAAACTGGCTGGCTGACCAGATCAGAAGGAACCGTGTGGTGGAAGGTCCAGGAACTGCATCCAAAGGGCAGCGCTGGTGCACTCTGCACACGGAGTTTCTCTGGTATGACGTAGTGGGCTGCCTTTACAGAGAAACTGTACCTGGAATACTATTCTGCTGCGCACTAACTTTTTTGTATTTAAAAAGAAAAAATAATCTAAAACCTTTTAAAATCCCTTCCCATATCACCTATGTGTGTACAGCTTCAATACAACTTATAATAATGTTTGAACCTCTGCTCAAAACATTTCTTTATGTTTAAGATCTAATTGCTGTGCATAATTCTTGGTTCTTTTGAACTAGAGATGTCCTCAGCTTGTACTTTTTCGTAGGTTAGCATGATTTGATTGTACATCATTTTTTAAAATAATATAAGAAAAAAACCCACAAAACTTAGACCAAACTGTTTTGATTAGCATATCAAAAAGAAAAAAATAGTGAAATACTTATTTTGTTTTGGTAAGTGGAGCATTATAATTAATAGCAAAGCTGTTCCTAAACTTTGAAGAGTGTTAAAAGTTTTTGACAACTTCACTTTGATAACAAAAGGACCATGTAATTTTTTTGCTGTAATCTTTTAAGCCCAGAAGGAGAAGCTTGAATCTCCTTTGAAAGTATTGCCAAATATATTGTTGGCATCCAATAAGTTGAAAATCAAAATTATAGGGAACCAGTTAATTATTAATCCTTGGCGTCTTTTTGAGATACTGAAATTTATAGCCAACTCCAAAATGAGTGTTCTGTATTTTTTTTTATTTTTTTCAAAGTTTAAACAGTTAGAAAAATATTAGTAAAGTAGTAACTGTCTGTGGTTTAGCATTTTAAAAACTATTTTCACAAAAGAATTACGTATATTAACCTACTTTCAGGGATATGGAGGAACTACATAATGGTGTTTATACTTACTCATAAGTAAACAACCAGACTATAATGCTGACTGTAGGAGTCAGGTTTATGCTAAGTCTAAGTGTAGTTAAAAATCAAGTGTACAAAACCAACTAAAGTGAAGTGAAAGATGACTAGTTCAGTTTGGGTCTGTTTTTGTTAAATCACATTAGTGATACCAATATTATATAAGACCTCAGTAGAAATATGATTTCTGATGTCATGAACCTGAGACTCTACAACAATGGATGAAATGGCTAAGATCAAACCCCAGTAAGAATAACTATACCACAGGGGATTGACTCAGTAGGCAAAAACCTCTCTGCCCTTGAGCAGCAGAGCATATGATAGTTCAAGGCAGTTACTCCAAATTAAAAATAAACGGTCACTTCCATTTTTATTTTTTGGAGATTTTCTGACTTTAAAAACGTGCTTTTAGTGTAAATTTTTAACCATAAATTATTGTATTATTTTATCATTAAACATTTACCATACATAAAATATTACCTAAAAAACATGGCATAATCTGCAAAATAAAGCAAAATCTTTGGATCTGGCCTAGGTAGTGGTAACTACAACTGTAAACCCTCCAGATTAGATAGTTTTCTGGAATTTCATCTGTTTATATTCTTTGGTGAGCAGTTGGCAATTAATTATATCTAATGTATGAAGTTTTATTCTGTTTTAATTGATAACTTTTTACAGGAAGAACTGATTTTAAATCAAACATTCAATAATATCAGTTGGGATGGAACAATTCTTCATTACAACTCAAGGCTTGTTAGAGTCCAGATCCTAGCATGAGGTTTCCTAGAATGGGAGCCTTTCAACTAGAAATGGAGATGAAATGGTTAAGTCTATGAGCCCCAGTAATTTGAGTGGCAGCTCTGAAATTGTCAAGTAAAGAAGGTCCAGGCAGAGTTTAGCAGCAAAAGTCAGCTCAGTGTCAAACCCAAGGATCGCAGTTGCAAACCTCCACTCCTTTCTGGTCACCACTGGTTTTCCCTGTGCCTGCCAAATACTCGTGTGTTTTCAGAAATACCAGCAATACTGTCTACCTGACCATGATTCTGGGTAGCATTTGTGTGTTGTTTCTTCCAGCTTTATCATGTAGCATGACAGTTCTGGCAAGTTATTTCCACTTCCATCAGAAAACCATTTAATTTTTAAAAATTAACCCCTATAGGTATGATGCCAGCCTGAAATCAGTTCCTCCTCCAGATTTTGGCACCCCTACATTGCATTATTTCGAAGACTGGGGTGTTGTGACCTATGGAAGTGCACTACCTGCAGAAATCAATCGATCTTTCCTTTCCTTCAAGTCAGGGAAACTTGGGGGACGTGCAATACATGACATTGTCCACAAAAACAAATACAAAGATTGGATCAAAGGATGGAGGAATTTTAATGCAGGGCATGAACATCCTGACCAGAACTCTTTTACTTTTGCTCCCAATGGTGTGCCTTTCATTACTGAGGCTCTTTATGGGCCAAAGTACACCTTTTTCAACAATGTTTTGATGTTTTCTCCAGCGGTGTCAAAAAGCTGCTTTTCTCCCTGGGAAGGTCAGGTCACAGAAGACTGCTCATCCAAATGGTCGAAATACAAGCATGACCTGGCAGCGAACTGCCAGGGGAGAGTGGTTGCAGCAGCGGAGAAAGATGGGGTGGTCTTCATCAGAGGAGAAGCTGTGCGAGCTTATAACCCCCAGCTGAAGCTGAAGAACATTCAGAGGAATTTGATCCTCCTCCACCCACAGCTTCTCCTCCTTGTAGACCAGGTACACCTGGGAGAGGAGAGCCCCCTTGAGACAGCAGCGAGTTTCTTCCATAATGTGGATGTTCCCTTCGAGGAGACAGTAGTAGATGGGGTCCATGGGGCTTTCATCAGGCAGCGAGATGGTCTGTATAAAATGTACTGGATGGACGATACTGGCTACAGTGAAAAAGCAACCTTTGCCTCAATGACATACCCTCGAGGTTATCCCTACAATGGGACAAACTATGTGAATGTCACCATGCACCTCCGCCGGCCCATCACCAGGGCAGCTTACCTCTTCATAGGGCCATCTGTGGATGTGCAGAGCTTTAGCATCCATGGAGACTGGCAACGACTGGATGTGTTTATAGCCACCAGTGAGCATGCCTATGCGACTTACCTGTGGACAGGTGAAACCATGGGACAGTCGGCCTTTGCACAGGTCATTGCAGATCGCCAGAAAATTCTGTTTGACCAGAGTTCCGCCATCAAGAGCACCTCTGTCCCTGAGGTGAAGGACTATGCTGCTGTCGTGGAACAAAACCTGCAGCATTTTAAGCCAGTGTTCCAGCTGCTGGAAAAACAGATCCTATCCCGAGTCCGGAACACGGCGAGCTTTAGGGAGACTGCTGAGCGCCTGCTAAGATTTTCAGATAAGAGACAGACTGAGGAGGCCATTGACAGGATTTTTGCCATATCTCAGCAACAACAGCAACAGCAGAGCAAGTCAAAGAAAAGCCGAAGGGGAGGCAAACACTATAAATTTGTGGATGCTGTCCCTGATATTTTTGCACAGATTGAAGTCAATGAGAAAAAGATTCGACAAAAAGCTCAGATTTTGGCACAGAAAGAACTACCCATAGATGAAGATGAGGAAATGAAAGACCTTTTAGATTTTGCAGATGTAACATATGAAAAGCATAAAAATGGAGGCTTGATGAAAGGTCGGTTCGGACAGGCACGGATGGTGACAACTACTCACAGCAGAGCCTCGTCACTGTCTGCTTCATATACCCGACTGTTCTTAATTCTGAACATTGCGATTTTCTTTGTCATGTTGGCAATGCAACTGACTTATTTCCAGAGAACCCAGAGCCTACATGGCCAAAGATGTCTTTATGCAGTCCTTCTGATAGACAGCTGCATCTTACTGTGGCTGTACTCCTCCTGTTCCCAGTCACAGTGTTAGCACTGAAGCTATGAATTGCTTGATCATTTAATGATCACAAGAGTCTATGCAAATAAAAAATTGTTGCTCCAGTTCCTAAATTTTTTTTCTCAGATTCAGTTTAACAAACTAAGGGATGACATTTTTGCATAAGAAAGAAAGGGCATGGAGAAATTAGAATTGGAGCAAGCAAAGAATGTATCAAAGGAATGAGAGTAACTTGATTGTTCCCTGGTGTTTCTTGAAGTGTCTGGCTTTTCCAGTTTACCAGTCTTCATACTACTACTTTTAGAAGGAACAAGATGTCTGTTTTTTTTAAATAATATTTTTTCTTAAAGGAAACAAAAAAACATTTTGATAAAACTGGGTTTTATTATCATTAATTTAATGCTATTAGTAATTTCCAGATACTATATTTTGAAAAAGACTGAAGCACACAGTTGTATGAAATATAAACTTTTAAAGAATGAATGACAAGATTTGCTAGTATAAGACTTGGATGATTATTCATATAATGTAATAAAGATGATGGTAGAAGATCATTAAAAAATTCTCTATTTTCAGTAGCAAATGAATATACAAATGAGTATTTACTTGATGATGTTTGCCACTGCAAGCATATAATTGGTTGGTTTAATGTATTCATTGTTTTTTCAATAAGCAAGACAATTATAAATGGAAACTGTTATAGATTCAGTGACTAAACTTTTCAAAATGAAGTATTTTATATCCTGAATTTTAATACCAAAGAATATGGGAGATCTAATCTGGATATGATTCTTATGCTTTTTAAATAAAAAAAAAAAACTTTCTTCAGGTTTATTTTGTTAAATAGAGCATAATTTTTTTATCTTAAAAATACAAGGAGGAAAACATTAACAGACAGACAACCTTTTACAAAATAGCTAAAGAACAGTACAGACAAAACAGTTACAAACAAAGTGGTAGGAAATTAACAATGCTTGTTGTATTACATATTGATATCTTCAAAGTGGTTTC
>NW_004955526.1:344037-345279 GCF_000276665.1 Chinchilla lanigera | reverse complement strand
TTTCCTCATGTGTGAATTTACTGCTGTAAATTTCCCTCCAAGGACTACTTTCATTGCATCCCATAGATTCCGGTAAGTTGTATTTACATTTTCATTTGTTTGGAGGTATGTTTTAATTTCCTCCTTAATTTCTTCTGTGACCCATTGGTTGTTCAGGAGGCTGTTGTTTAATTTCCAAGTGTTTATGGAGTTTTTGGAGTTACTTTTGTCATTAATTTCTAATTTCATTGCACTGTGATCAGATAATGTGCACGGAATAATTTTAATTCTTTTGCATTTCGAAAGGTATGCTATATGAGCTAGGATGTGGTCTATTTTAGAGAAAGACCCATGTGCAGCTGAGAAAAATGTGTATTCTGATGTTGTGGTGTGGAACACTCTCTGTATATCTACTAAGTTCATTTGTTCACAGCTTTGGTTCAGATCTGTTATTTCCTTGCTGATTTTTTGTCCAGTTGACCTATCTCTTAGTGTCAAAGGGGTGTTGAGGTCCCATGTTACAATAGTGTTATTAACTATATGGGTTTTCATGCCTGTCAATATTTGTCTTATCTAATTTGGAGCTCTGATATTTGGTGCATACATGTTTATGATTGTTATCTCAACCTCTTCCAGTGTTGCTGACCTGTATGTAGTGACGTTCTTTATCTCTTTTGATTGTTGTCGGTTTGAAGTTTACATTGTCTGCAAACAGAATAGCTACCCCTGCTTTTTTCTGGGTTCCTGTTGCATGGAGGATTGTTTTCCATCATTTGACTTTTAGTCTATGGATTTCCTTTTGAGTAAAACGTTTTTCCTGTATACAGCATATCAGTGAATTTTGTTTTTTAATCCACACTTCCAGTCTGTTTCTTTTGACTGGAGAATTGAGGCCATTTACATTTATAGTTATAACAGATATGTGTTGATTTATCATTGTCATGTTATTTACTTGCATTGGTGTCCTAGTTTTTCTATCTGTTTACTTGCTTGCTCTTCTTGACGTTTCCTTTCTACTGTTGTTCTTGAAATTGTGGTCAGATTTTTCTCTGTCTAGGATATCTTTTAGTTCTCTTTGTAATGCTGGCTTGGCACTCATGAAGTTCTTCAATTGTTCTGTGTTGTAAAATATTTTATTTCTGCGTTGAATTTGAGGAATAGTTTGGCAGGGTACATCAGTCTTGGTTGGAAGCTGTTCTGTCTCAGGACCTGTAATACTTTGCACCAAGCTCTTCTCAACTAGAATGCTTTGTGCTGAGAAGT
>NW_004955526.1:322724-342880 GCF_000276665.1 Chinchilla lanigera | reverse complement strand
CAGTCAGTTCAGGACACATACAGGAACCAGATGCAGGCCAAACGGACAGCAATCACAGACTGCCCATGCCCTCGACCCCCTTTGGGGTCTGGGCACAAGTAAAGCATGGACTCGAACTGCTGGACCAGCTACTCTTGGAGCACTCACTCTGTGCAGGGTGCGTGCAGGGAGGGGCTGCATGCACCTCCCAGCTAGAGCAGTCCTTGGGGCTTCTGAGTGAGGACCTCCTGTCTGCCTCAGATTCACAGAGGGCAGAGACTCAATCTTTAATGGTGGTGGGGTCCTGAGTCACCTGCTCTGCCCCGAGGAAGTAGATGGGAAATACCTGGCTCTCTCCACTAGTTTCAGCTGGAAACCGTGGTGGTGGGAGTAAAGCACTGACTCGAACCATGGGACCAGCAGCTCTTGGAGCACTTGCTCACTCAGCGCAGGGGGCATGCAGGGAGGGGCCACACATGCCCCCCAGCTAGAGCAGTCCCTGGGGCTTCTGAGTGAGGACCTCCTGTCTACTGCGGGTACACAGAGGGCAGAGACTCAGTCTATAATGGCAGCGGGGTCCTGGGTCACCTGGTTTGCCCCCAGGAAGTAGATGGGAAAATCTGTAATTGTTTTTTAATGTTCTATTATATTCAAAATGTAACATCTTCTCCAAAATCTTTTTTTTTTTTTCTCTAAAATCTTTGAAGAGAGATCATTGTTTGGACATGCACTTATTAAACTTTTATAAAGTAGTGTTTGATTGAAAAGAAGTAATTTCTCTACTCTTTTACCTTTTTATTGTTTAAACATTTTAAACATATATTTTTTTAAAAAGTGAACTTCTAAGATTTAAGTCATGCCAAACTTTTTTAAAACCTGAGTTTTCAGAGTTATTTGATGTCAAGTTCTTGGGAGGTAACAGCAACACAAAATACTGAAAACAAAACCCACATTCTTTGATTAAGCATAAGAAATTGATATGTTTAAAAACAACTGAAAAATAAAATTATCTCACATTTAGGATGTTGGGTCTGGCATAGCTGTCCTTTGAAAATAGAAAATGTACTTAACCTCAGTTTTAGAGTAGAGACATATTTATTCATTCACAGATTTAGTGTCAGAACTACCAGTGTGTAATTAAAAAACAAGAACTTAGACAAATTCCTTTGAGCACCTTTCACAGTTCTAATTTTGAAACTTTGTACTTTAAAAAACACAAGTTTGACTCTTAACTCTACTACACTCATTATTCTTGGAATCTAGAGAATGACTTCTGAGGAAGTTTCTCTCTCTGTCTCTCTCTCTCTCTCTTTCTGTCTGTCTCTAGGGAGGATATCATTACACACTGTTTAAAAGAATAATGTTTTCAAAAGAAGAATGCTTCCATTTTTCCTGCATGGATGCTCTTACTAGGATTTAAACTTGCTTTATGTGACAAGTTCTTTGTTACTTAACGTGATTCAACATTCCTCTCTTCTAGTCTTTCTCATTCAAAAAGAGGAATTGTCTGAAATGATCAAAAGCAAATGTTGAACAAAGGGAGGGGGTTACTCTTCAAGGCTACCAGACAAATCTGATCTCAAACCTGAACTCAAGCATTCTTTGTAATGAAGATGAAAAGTGCAAGTGAGTGCCAAGAGCAGCCTTCTCTTCATTTTCTTGAAGTTGGGGCTGGACAATGTGCTGGTCCCAATAGCATGATTCAGTGTAACACATTGCCTCATCTTAGAAGTAACTTTTATAAGTACAGTATACCTCAGTTCACAAATGCTTCTGTTTGCAGACAATTTGGTTTTCAAATAAAAGTTGAAAACAAAACAAAATTTTGCTCCCACTCACAAACTCCACATTGGGTGACAAACAGAACCATGGCCATCGTCCCCACACAAACACAAACATAAACATGGCCATCACCCCCAAAATCATAAAACAAATTAAGTGGATGAACTGACATACCACTATACAGTGATCATATATCATTTTTTTTTTTTTCTCGTACCAGGAATTGAACTCATGACCTCACGCTTGCCAGGCAGGTGCTGTGCCACTGAGCTAAATCCCCAGCCCCAATCATATATCTTTAAAACACGATGATTTAAAATTCCATGAGTTTCCCCCCTTCTAATGAACATGCTATTTTTTTTCATTTAAAAAGAAATTTCTAGCTGGGTGTGGTGGCACATACCTATAATCCCAGCACTCTGGGAGGCTGAGGTAAGAGTATATCAAGTTTTGAGCCCAGCCTGGGCAACTTAAAAACATAATAAGACCTGGTCTCACAAAAAGTTTTTTTAAAGGGCTAGGAAGGGGGTGGGGATTTCTCTAGGCCTTTACACTGAGCTTCATCTGTAGCACTTTTTTTGGGACAGTGTCTTGCTAAGTTGCCAAGGCTGTGTCAAACTCAGTGATTTTAAATGGTTAACTGAAAAATAATGCTGAAATAAATCATAGCTTTCATAAAGAGATGTTTTATATCAAAATTGTGCATATTTGAACAAAACTAATAAATTCTTTGTATCTTCAAGAAAGTCAAGCAATGTCATATTTCCTTTGAAACAGTAATCAATTGTGGGGTCTGTTTCACTGTTGCTTTCGCATGAAAGGAGCATTTCAAAATCATTGGTGAATATATGAGCTGTTATTCAGGTGGTTGGCCAGACTTTTGGTCCTGGTTTTTAGCATCATTAACATAGAGAACTTGTCTGTGTAGTAAGTGGCATATTCCCTAGTACATAGCTGATTAGCTTATTAACGGCCATGGTGGTGTATGAGGCTGATCATTTGCTGAAGGAGCAGTCTTCTGAGATCATTATTATAATTGTTACTAAAGTCAGATTTGCAGATGTTATTCTGGGACTGTCTGAGTAATTAAAATTTTACTTATGTATTTAATGAAGTACCACATGTCCTAAGGTTACTACAAAGAATGTTTTAACACATGATTTGCACACTGACTAACATGTGTTTTAAAAGAAAATTTTACCCTGTGAGAGACTGAGATTGACAGTGATGGACTAACTGATCTGGCAGAGTAAATTTCAAGGCAGCCCAGTGCTTAGGCTATGGCGTAGATACTGCCGGCTGCTTTTAGCCAGATCTATAGTGAGAATGAGGGGTAAAAAGTAGAGCAGAAAAATTTGAATTTTAGCTTCAAAAGAACCATGTGTAAAGTTGGGGCCAAAAGAGGTGCAGCTGATAAGAGTAGCACCATTACAAAGAAACCAGGTACTTTCTGCAAGCACAAAAAGAAGGAAAAAAGATGACTTGAGGGCATCTCAGAAATCAACAGGACACTACCAATCGCAGGATCAAGGGTGCAGAAGTGTGAACTGCCATTGGAGAAGCCCTGGAACCCCTGCTTGACAAAGTTCTCTTAAGGGAACCTCTCTCTCCAAGGTTCCTCTGGGATTAGGGGTCAAGGAGGCATCCACTCCAATTTTAAAGAAAGGCCTGGAAGTCAGGAAGCATGCCTCAGACAGGAGTGCATAAAGCTGAAAATGCAGTGGAGACCCTAGGATGTCAGAGACACCAGGAGTGTGGAATGGAAGCAGTGGAGCCAGCCTGAGGAAGTGCAATGTAGGCTGCAACCAGCAAGGCCAGGGTGGGACTGAAGCCCTGTGGAGCTCCTGTCTCACCACCATGTGCCCTGGGTACCAGACACCGAGCTGTAGGACTTAATGGTTGCCCTGCTAGCTTTCAGTCTTACTTTGGTCCAATGCTTTTCTGTCCTTCTATTCTTCCCTTTGGAATGGGAGTGTTTACCATTGTATTTTGGGATTAAATAATTCATTAATTTTATAGGGCTTTATAGCTAAGAGTTTTCTAACCTCACAGGAATCTTTTGACTAGGACTTTTGAGAAATGCTGGAACTGTTACAACTTTGGGGGAAGGGATTAGTTCATTTTGGTAGTAGGCAGGATAGTTATACTATGTTAGGTGGAAATACTAACTTGTTTATCTTTATTTGGAGAGTAAGTATGGTTTAAGGAGAAGTATTTGAACGTCCAGCTGATAAGGGGTGTGATGTGATGGTTAACCTTAATTGTCAACCTGAGTGTCTTGGGAGCAGCCCAAGGGATTACGAAACAGATGTGACTTTGGAGGTCCATATCTAGTTCTTTACCCCTTCCTCCATTCTGCTTCCCAGCCACCATGAGGTGAGCAACTTTTCTCTGCCAATCTCCTCTGCCATGATGTTCTATCCTTAGAGCCAGTTGACCATGGACAGAGTCCCTTGAAACTGTGAGCCAAGTTAAATCTGTTCAGTTATTGGTCTCAGGTATGTACCCCAGTGACAAAGCAGGAACTGATGATCTCACATATCTCCATGTTTTGAAAAATCCTTGAGTTTCTGATATTCCTCTGTCTTTATTTTTTGCTGCTGTAACAGACTACCCAAGACTGTAAATTATAAAGCAACCTAAGTTTATTTGGTTCACAGTTGAAGGTGCTGGGAAGCCCAAGATCAAGGGACTGCATCTGGTGAGGACCTTCTTGTTGCACTGTACCGTGGCAGAAAGCATCATGTGGTAAGGAGGAGACAAGACAGAGAGGAAAGAAGGGAGCCAGGTTACTCCTCTGATAGCTAACCCACTTGTGAGGTAATGACAGTTGTCACTTTTTGAAGGCTCTACCTCTTAATATTGACATGGTAGCAGTAAAATTTCCAAATAAGTTTTGGAGGAGACAGTAAAACCATGGCACCTTGCATTACATATGTACATTAGGGGAGGGTTTGTCCTCACTGGAGATACTGTAAGCAGTGAAGAGCCATTAAAGAAACTCTCTTTAATCATGTTTGAATCATAGAAGGAAATGTGTCAGTTCATGTAGAGGATGGACCCAATGGGGAAGAGGTTTGGAGGCCATTTCAGTAGTCAAATTAGGAGATAATTACTCTTTGATTAAGTTTGGAGAAAGAATATTTAAGGCCAATCCCACAGGAAAAATATGTGACTGTGTGGAATATATATTTTGTAGAGTAGCTATCAGAAAGAGTACAATACAAGGATCTCTAATGATGTATATGTCTATGAGTCTTATTTATTAAGGAAGTGCATGACTGTCTGCGGGGCTGCTCCAGACACCCTGGCTGCCCCTTAGTCAAGCCAGGAAATTGTCAAAACCTTCCTGACGTCTCTCTTTCCAGCCTGCCTCATTCAATCCCTAGATTGATTTGGCTGGAGTGTAGGATGTACAATCATGGGTAGTAAAAAATGAACCTGAAAATGTAGGCTGACTTGCAGAAGGGTCTTGGTCCCTGTCCTCCACTTAATTTAAAAAGAAATAGTACCAACTGAGTAAACATTTTAATGAACCCAGTTCATTGGAGTACCTTCTAAGTCAGGAAAGTGAAAGTGCGACTCCTCCATGTCTGTGGAGGCCTGTGATTGGGAAGTCTTCGTCATGGAATGCACGCTGCCTGCAGTCATCAGTCCCTGTGGAAACACTAATGACTGGGACGGGCTCATGAGGCTTCCGTTTAACGTGGAATATCTTAAAGCACAAGCTGCTGAAAATGTTTCAGTCAGCCCAGCACATTCCAGATTAAATGAGAACTGTTTTTTGTATATATTTAGAAGTTATTTTCTGAACAACACATTTTCAATGATTTTGGCACTCCTTCTTTCAAAGAAATGGAAATAACAGGGCACTAAAATTACATCATTGTCCATAACTAGAGGCCCTTTTTAAAATGCAGAATCAGAGGTCTCTACTAAAATAAAAGAAGATTCTTGTTTATTGTCTTTCTCAATTAAACTCCTTCACCCCAGACCCTGTGGATTTTGTTTTGCTGCCAGAAGAATGAATCCATGTCATTTATTAGTTTTCAGGAGAATTTTGTACATATTTAAAGTTCTGGTTTTTGATACAAAAATTTTGAGAATAATATATATATATTTAAAATTCAATTTGATAAAAAAATAACTGAAGAAAGGAGAATGATTATTTTGAAATATGAATGCACAGTATTTTGTGTGCATGTAGGGGGTGGTAGCAGGAATTGAACAGTATCTCACGCTTGCCAGGCAGGCCACAGTATTTTTTATCAAAGTTGAAATGTCCGATGAAAAAACAATAAAACTTGTTCCTACCACTGACTACTGCTCTTGGGTGGCTCACACTTAGGGGACACAAAGAAATCATGAAAATACTTGCTCTGTCCCCTGTAGATTGCACTCTTGGGGAAAGGAGCATGTTCATGGTTCTTACATAGTGCCTGTCACATACTGTACTCGGCATTCAAAGATGCTTGATGAACGAACTGACTGAATGAAGGAAGGAGGAAGGAAAGAAGGAAGGAAGGGAAGGAAAGAGGAAAGGAAGGAAAGGAAGGAAGGATGGGAGGGAGGAAGGGAGGAAGGAAGGGTAAGAGGCAGGGAGGGAGGGAGGACAGAGACAGGGATGCTAAAAGACTTCAACATTTAGTTTGCTATAGACTGATGGTTTGCTCCCCCTAAAATTCATGGGTTTGTATCTAATTCCTATAATGGAAGTGGGGCCTTGGGAGAGTATTTAAGTTCTGAGAGTGAAGCCCTCATGAGTGGGATTAGCAGTCTTATTTTAAAAAGAACCCAGACCACAGTGAGGACCCTCATTTCTTCTGACATATGGGTTACAGTGAAATACAGCCTCCTGTAAAAAAGGAAACACCCTAATCTGCCAGCTCCTTGGTCCTGGACTTCCAGCCTCTAGAACTGTGGGAAGTAAATTTCTGTTCTTTGTAAAACAGTAGTCTATGGCTATCAGGTTAAATAACCCTTAGTTATTGCGGGCTGATCAGGCCCATAATCTCCCAAGCCAGTGGACGGTGAGGACTTAAATAAATGAAACAATTGAAATGATTTCAGGGCTCCAGGAGGGTCTAACTCTCTTACATCTTTGATATTCTCTGGGTTAGACAAAGACTTCTCTGGGCAACCTGTATTTATTTGGTTTTCAAATAGAAGAGGAGGATACTCAAGAAAATGTGGGAATCTAGCAGGACCTTGAGAGAATTTTCCCAAGTAGTAAATTATGTCAGTCAGGAGAACTACCTTATCTTTAGATTGGTATTTATGGTAGGAGTATGGAGCCTGCAGCTGCAGTCTCCTTGTAGTAAAATGGGGGTTGGAGCCAGCTATCTTCAGCTGTGGCCTTATCTTGTCCTTACTACTTACAGAGAGGTTTACTTACTATCCATTGTCCATCCCCAGACACAGTGCCTAAGGTTCAGATAACTCACAAGTAAACATGGAAAGCCAGTTGGTTAATATTAAATCCTTCTCAGAGCTGCTTTGTAGTGGTCTCTGTCATATGGAATTTTTGTTATAGCAGCCTGAGTGAACTGAGAATTCTACCTGTTACAGCAAGCTAACCACATTAACCTCCCATATAGCTGTGAACGTTGGCCTTGAGAGATGCTTGGCCTGGAGAGATCCTAGATCTCTTAACATTGTTTCAGCATTGTCACTTTGAGCTCTATAAACACTGAAAATCTCATCTCTGGAACTCTGCTGTGTGCTTCATAAGCAGCTGCTATAAGGCTATTGCATATGGTGTGGTCCCAGGTGGCATAGAGAGCCCAGATGCTGAAGTACCTAAAATAATGTATCACTCATGCAAGTTGTTGTAAACACCAGTTATCGATCAGCTGACTGTTGCTAGGCTTTTGCAGTTGCCCAGAAGAACACCTTTTGAGCTCACAACACTGTGCAACCCAGATAGGCTGGGCCAGCACATCCAGCTTCACAGAGAACACAGGATGATGTGGTGTGGGTGTGGGGACATAGTCAGGCAATGTGGCAGGCAGGGTTGGTTATTTGGCTCACATTTCAGGCACACCTGCATGTGAGCATCACACTGTAGCACCTCAGAGTATACAGATTCCTGAAAAAGATCAGCAGGGACAGCACTGCGTGAATGTAGGCATGACTCTCTACTTCTAATGAGGCCCCTGTGTTGCCCAGGGGGTCTTCTAAGAGTCACATGGATGAGTAGGGGACCTCTGTGAAGATACTACTAAGCAGAAGCCATTGCTTATTGTGCAAAATAATTGAGGTGCCAGAGGAACAAGTAAGGAATGAAAGAGTATTTGATAATTCTGTAAAATAAGTCTTATTTCTAAAACATATATAAACAGCCCACATAACAGGTTTATTTTATAAAATGTGCTAGAACTTATAAAAACATCTTCTAGCCCCTGTTTACATCATTACCATGTTAAGCACCCTGGGTAGGAATAATAACAATAATAATAATAATGGCCATCTTAATGAGGCCTAGCAGAGTTCAAGACACTGTCCTCATCTGCACAACTACTGACAATACTGGTTACAGCCTTACCTTATAAATAGGAAGCTAGGCCCAGAGTAGTTGTAGAATGTGGCCAGAGACACAATGGTTATGGGCTGTTGCATAAGGCTCCAGATGAAGCAATGTTACACTACTTGAAATGTAATCATTTGGAGTATTCAAGGTGCCAAATTATAATCATTTAAAATATCACTTCATAAGCGTAATTATATCAAAATTACTTTAAAAAAATCACTGTAATTTTTTTACCTGTAATCTTATAAAACAAAATAGCAAAAAAAATTTTTTTTATCAAAGTAGATTATTTTCATTGAAGATAAACTGAGGGACGTCATGCTTAGAAATTGCCACAATTATTTGTCACGCTGTAGGTCACCACTTCACAGTCCACACCATCGGAACGGAACCAGATGCTGCTTTTTGTTTCTAGTTCCACCCTGCTCCAAACTGAGAGTCAGTTTGCCCTTCATGGACATGAAATCAAATTGTTTACTCATTCGTAAGTTGGTATTTATTTGCTCTTAGTATAAATGTTTGTGGCTTTTCAGGGGGTTGAAGTGAATGAAGTCAGTGAAATCAACAGTGCTTTCAACCAGGTGGCTAGTGCTTAATGTAAGATACACCTACTTTATCACTCTCCTTAAGAAGACAGTATGTGGCAGGAGTAATTTTAACAGAAGATATAGAGATATAAAAGGAGTCTAAAACGTATTTCCAGTGAACACATTCAGAGAACCAATCATCTGTCATGTGCATTGCTTTCTTTAACACAGCGCTACTGTAAAGGGAAATACAGAACTAGTTTTGATTTTTGCTTTTGTTATTGTTGTTCTCCCCATTTGGCAAGATTTTTAAAACTTCCCTTTTTGATTGGGTTTTCTCACTTTTTTGTAGTTTTTGTAAATCATGATTAGAGGCTGTACCTTTTTTCTTTTCATTTGACACATAGTGTTTGTACATTTATATGGGGTAAAGTGTGATTTTACAATGTATGTGTACAATGTATAATGACCAAATGAGGGTAATTAGTGTTTCCATCACATCAGTATTTATCATTTCTTTGGGCTGGGAATAGTCAACCTCAGCTTTTTTGAAGTATACATTACAATGTTACTATCTGTAGTCACCCTACTGTGCTATTGCATACTAGAACTTAACTGTAGTCTGGTACCCAGTATCCATCTTCTCTGTTCTCCCTCCTGGCATCAATTCTACTTTGTACTTCTATGAATCAACTATTAATCTTCCACTCATGAGTGAGGACCCAAGGTGTTTGGCCTACTTCATTTAACATGGTATCCTCCACTCTCATACGTATCTCCACAAATGACAAGGTCTCCTTTTTTATGGATGAATAATTCTTTCCTTTAAAAGCTAGAACTGCCTATTACAGATTGCTAGAATTAAAAGGGGTGCTGAAGATGGTCTAGTCTAGCCTTCCCATTTTACAGTTGCTTTAGGGCAATTTAGGACATCACCTAAATCACATTGCCTGCTTTGATTTTGCACTGCTTATTAGACCAACCCTAGGTGTGGGGATGGAGTGACAGAAAAACAGGAACAAACACAAGCCATGTGAAATTATCAGCCATCAATCCGGCTGCTGGATTATTCTTTCCCAAAATATTTTCAAATAAATTATAGATTTAAACACTTGAATTGTATCATTGTATTTCATCAAAATTAAAAGGGCTAGTATTTTGTTTCCTTACCATCTGATTCATTTTGATTCCTGATTAGATCAGTAGTCGAAGGTTTAGTCCTGGTGGAGTAGAGCAGCTCATTAAAGAACGGTGAATCGGCAGCGCCCTCTAGCACATTTTTGAGGACAGAGGGAAGGGGACATAAAAAAAGAATTAAGATGTGTCAGGTACATGCACCAAATACCCACAATGAAAATAGTCTTTAAGTATCACAAACGTTTACTAATTAAAAAAAAAAACCTTTTGTGAAATTTAACTGAAGTTAAAATATTCTTAATACTGTATAGGACTCTTCACTTTATCTTATTTTACTTCTCACAAAGATAGTGCAACGTAGGTTGAGATGGCTCTCAACCATGTAAATGTCGCATGCAGTATCGTGAGTGTGACTTGGGTTGGAGATGAGGGCTCTGGGCAGAAAGTGACCCCTGAGGGCCGCGGAGGGGAAAAGAAGAGGTCGTGAGGTGACCGAAGCCTGGGCAGGAGCGCTGCAAAAGGCTCGTTCAGAGCCATTACACTTACAGATTTTTAAATTGCTAACTCTCGGCGTGCATGGATCACTTCAATAAAGAGGTCACACGGGACTGAGTTTGAACAAGACGGCGGTGTGCCTGGGGAAGAGCTGAGTAATGCCATTCAAGGCAGCAAGGGAAGCAGTGAGACAGTGAGGTGTTGAGGACAAAGTGGAAGTGAAGGGCTCAGGGGTGATGAAAACGGAGTGTGAGGATGAAGGGAGGCGAAGGCGTCTGGATAGAGCTTGTGTGACCCAGTGTGCTGTGGAGCTCGCCCTCCCCACCGCAAACGCGCTGTCGACTGGGAATCCGGGTAGGCATGCTGCTTTCTCTTGCCTGCCTCATAACCCAAGCTGTACAATCCAGAGTCCGAAGAAAATACTAAAGTATTCTATAGAGAGCACAGTTATAAAGAAACACGTGGAACCTTTCCAGTGGTTAGAAATACAAGACGGCCAGCATGCCCTCCCCCTGCTCAGGGAGCCTGCGCGCCTTCCTCATCGCCACCTCCCTCTCCTTCACAGCCCGCTCACTCATGCACGCACCCTCACAAGTAGCTTAGTTTGTGCTGTTTCTGTTTACAAATGGATTCACATTCAGTATATTCTTTTTGTTCAGCTTTCATTGCTCAACATTCTAAAGATTTGTCATTGCCGGTAATTGTTGCTGTAGCAATATTTTATTTATTGACATTGCTGTATAGTATTCTCTTGTTTAACATTTACAGCTGTCTTGGTTACTTTTTTCTCGTTGCTGGGACAAAATACCTGACGCCCAAAATTAAGGAAGGAAAGGTTTATTTCCGCTTACAGTTTGTGGAGGTTTCAGTCCGTACTTGGCAGATTATACGGCAGAGTGGCACTTGGCAGAGAGGCACATGGCAGAGAGCTACGGCTCATGGTGGCAGAACACAGCAAAAGCAACAAGCACAAAAGCCAGGAATGGCCTCAAGCATCCTTTTCCGCTCCCTTATATATGCAAACTATCCACCCCAGGGCGGGTGTAGCTCTCACACCCATAATCAAACTCTAAAAGCCTGCCCCATGGCCGCATGAGGCTTTGGGGGGACACACAGACACACACCATAACAGCAGCTTATATTGTCTGCTGTTGTTGGATATTTCATCTTCGGTGTCCTTATCATTTCTTGTGTCTATTACCAGTTATTTTCTTAACCTGTTTTTTTACCAGCTGTTATGAACAACACTTCTATGAACTTTTGTGCTGTGTATATTGCTCATGTATACATAACAATGCCTCAGGTATACTCAGACTTGTTATTAAAAGGACTGTTTTTGTAGCAGTTTTGGGTTTACAGCAAAATTCAGAGGGAAGTAGAGATCTCCTATATGTTTCCTGTACTCTGCAATGCATGGTCTCCCATTATCCACAAGCCCCCCAGAAAGGTACAGCTGTTACAACTGATTAAGCTACATAGACCTGGGTTCTGACAAATGTACAATGGAATGTGTTCAGCATTGTAGTATCATACAGTTTCTGCTCTTCTCTCCTCTCTCCCTCGCTCTCTCTCCTCCGGTATGTTTGCATGCTAAGGATTGAACCAGACCTCAACATCTTAGGTATTCACTCTACCACCGAGCTCTATTTTCAGCCCCTGTCGTGCAGTACATGCACTGCTCTAGATGTTTTTCCATGCTCTGGTGTTCTTTCTTTCTCCCTCTGTCCCTTGGCAACCACTGATCACTTTACTCCAGAGTTTTGCCTTTCTCAGAATGCCATATAGTTGGAATCATATAGTATATAACCCTTTCATGTTGGCTTTTTTTCTCTTAGTAATATGCAGTTAAGTTTGTCTTTTCATGTCTTGGTAATACATTTCTTTTTAAAGATGAGTAATAGTGCACTCTCTGGATGTACCACATCTATTTATCCATTTGCTTACTGATGACTATCTTGGTTCCTTCCAAGTTTGGGCAGTTGTGAATAAAGCTGCTATACGTATCCTTACAATTTTTTTAATGTGGACATAAGATTTGGAGTTACCTAGGAGTGCACTCACAGGATCATAAAGTATGAGTATTTTAGCTTTGTAAGAAACTACCAAATGGTCTTCCATGTCAGCCACCCCATTTTGTACTTTTATCAGCAATGGCCCATAATCACTTTTCAGAAGGTTGATTCTGATAGCACTGTATGGTGGAAGACTGCAATGAAGCGAGACAATAAAGACCTGATCCACTGTGGAGAGATGTCCAAACTGAGGAACAGTCCTGAGGCAGAACTAAACTGCACAGAAAATGGAGTGGCTCCTCCTGGTGACCCTAAGTTTTCTAGCTTGAAAAGCTACTGTTCTTAACAGACATTATAATTCTGGGGGAAAAAAAAATAAGTTTAAAAGTAAAAGGAGTTGTTTTGTGTTCAAGGTTACTGCTGGAAGAGCTGAGGATGTTGTTGTCAAAGCCATGGGAAAGGAGAATAAGGATAAGTTGCCAACATTTTTGAGTATTTATTATGTGGCAGTCACTATTATAAGAATATTACAGATATCTACTTATTAACCTTCACCACAACCCAATCAAGCAGAAGATGTTGTTTTCATTTTACAGATGAGAGAACTGAGGCACAGAGAGGTCAATTTCCTTGCCAAGTTCACGTTTTTAGTTAATGGTAGAACCAAGAGATTATCCAAGGAATGAATGTGAGATGGACTGACTTAGTAAATACCAGCACTCATGGCTGGGAGGAGGCAAGCAAGCCTAGGAAGAAGACTTGGATGAACAGCCACAGAGCTTGGAGGAGGCCTGAGGATTAGCTTGTTAAGGCAAGAAGAGCAGGTGCCTGGTGCCATGGGAGGAGAGCAGGTAGAGCACCAAAGTAGAGTTACAAGTAGTCAGGCTGTGAGTCTTACTATTCAGGCTCAGTTCACTGCTTCCTGGAAAGGAAGTGAAATCTCTGTAGTGAATTTAAAAATAAAACAAAAAATAATTATTGCCCTTTCATTCCATTCAGCAACAAAAGTAAAAAATAAATATTCTTCTCTTCAGTATTCAGTTATGTGTGGGCATGGGAAGATGGTGAAGAAGAGAGGGAGGCAGTGGAAAAGACAACTGTGCTAAGTAAACAAGTGAGAAGCAGCTGACTCGACAGGAAGTGGGGTAGGAGGAAGTCGGGAGCCTCCCTGTGCTGCCCTTGCCTGCTGCTCCACCATCCCTCCTTGGCTTTGTGACTGATGAAGGTGGGTGGGAGCAGGTGTGCAGGTGATTCTTAAACTGCACCTGGAACCTTCCCAGGGCTCCAACTTCTTCCTGGTGTTGCCATCTCCCTCTGGGTACACCATCTACTGCTTCTCACAAGGCTGGCAACTGAAGATGCCTTCCTGCTGTTCTGAGCTGTGTAGCATACTCAAGACAGGCATGACCCCTGCAAAATGACTTGAGTTTTGAGCCTGATAAAATAGGCATACTGCTGCCTTCAGTAACAGAAGAGAAAACTCAAGTCCTCGTTTATTCATTCATTATTTCACTCATTATTCCCACGAATATTTATTCAACATCTGTAACAACCTAGGTACCGTGATAGGACCTGAGGCACAGGTATTAAATGGGATTAACTGGGATTAATCAAATGGGGCTTTGCCCTGAAGGGATTTATAACAAAACATAACCAGCAAATAAAAGATTATGAAACGGTCCCCTGTAATAAGGAAATAAATACATGGTGAAAAAGACAAAGGAGTGTGTGGGAGACTATGAAGAAAGACTGGTCATAGCAGGTTCGACAGCCTGTGCTCACCTGCCTGCTTCCCTTTGCCATTAAGGCACAAGAAACGGCTGTACATTCTTGCAGCTAGCTGGAGCCTCGTGGTTAGTTCTGACCAGGTACTGGTAATCAATGCAGGGTACTTCATGATCATAACCCTACAATATGTGACATGCTTTTGGCAGCTACTGATAGCATGGACATGGACAGTAAAGGCCATGGAAGAAAGGACAATTCCTGTTATGTGGTGGTGGGTGAAACCAACATCTGTGTGACATTGAGAAGACTATGTAGCTAAAGAAAACATGACTCTAGGGAGATAGATTGTGAAAAATGTTCCTAGAGTATGTTGGCTATTGACTTTTGATACAGCTTTGTAAGCTCAAAAAGAACTGGTTAATTTGTGAGCAAATATAAAAAGGATAATTCAGAAAACAGGACCTTGCAAAATTGCAAACCCTGACTGGCTTTAGACTTCAAATCTAAGACAAAAATTGATAAAAGCTTTAAATTTTAAATCCCATTAAAATAAACCCCTGGAAAGATCTATTGCTAAGAGTCAGTGCCTGGTGCAACTTTCCTTTCCTCTTTTTGAATATCTCTCATGGTTGTCCCAGCCCTATTCCTCTACTGTGTATCTTTGCAGAGAACTGATTATTCTATCACTATTAGTTCTTAGACCTATCAACCAAGAGGAACCACTGTAATGGCAAAAGTCCCCCAGCAAAAATCGGGCTATATTCCACAAGAGACTGACTCTATTGAGAACAGAGTTTAAATTTAATTTAGACCAGTCACCTCTCATCCCCGACTTGCAGGTCAGGAACGTGGGCATGGGCCTGCCTTTGTTCCCACCTTATATATATTTTTGGTTTCCATGGTAACAGATTGGACTGTTGTAGTCTTGACCACACGTTGTTTTTCTTGTGCCATGTAACTGGGTCAAGCTCTGGTCATGAGCCCAACCACAATGATATATACTTTCTGTACTCTGTCTTATATGTCCTCCCTTTAGATAACCATACATTTCCTTTATAGTTACAATGTTTACCTAGGGCTAGGGAAGGGATGAAACAACCCAGGCAAGATCATAGGTCGGTTGTCTAGGCTCAGGTGTTCTTTGTCTTTGGAGAAGCATTCCAGGGCTAAGTCAAGACTGTAAAGTTAAGTCTTTATAACATCTCTGGGATGTTTCTCAAGACAAATTTTGAGGCTTGCATTGACTAGAATTATTCTATCTTAAAATGATATGCTAAGAGTTGCCATCCCCTACACCACATGAAAACCTGCACTGTGAACTCCACACTCTGATCAGTTTGGACTCTTATCTTTGGGGAAGTACCTGTGTTATGTGTGTATGGAGAGAATTGAAACAGAAGGCAGCTACTATAATATCCCCAGGGATCACTCCTTTCCTTGTTCCCTTGCAGTAAGGTGGACCACCAACTGTGCTGAAGCACTTAATGGCTGCAAGGAGACCCTCTTGTATTCTTCCTGCTGTGGTAATCTTGAAAGAGGTAACTTAACTAGATTGAGGGATGTCTAGAAAATTGGTAAGGTACACATTTGAGTATATCTGGGAGGGTATTTCCAGAGATTTGTATGTAGGTCAGCAAAGGGAGTGGGAAGATCCTTCCTGTATGTGGGCAGCACCATCAAAAGGCTAGAGGAGTCAAAGAAACCAAAATGTGGAAGGAGGGGGAGCTCATCGGTGCACACACTTCATCCTTCTTCAGCAGGTGCACTTTTTGCTGATGCTATAACATGCAGACATCAGACTCCAGATTCTTTGGCCCTTGAACACAGTCTTGCACCAGCAACTCCCTGGGAGGCTTTCAGGTCCTTGGCCTCAGGCTTTCAGGCTTCCAGGGGCCTCAGATTCCTACACACACAATAAGGCTTCTTGAATTGAGACGCTACTGATTTTCATGGCTCTACAGCCTGCAGACAGCCACTATGGGAACATCCAGCCTCTGCTCCAGTAAGCCAATCTAATAAATTGGCTCATGATTTTATATATTCTATTGGTTCTATTTCTTTGGAGAACTCAGACTAATGTACAGCATGAGGAACACTTAGGTTGGGATAGAGGTGTTAAATTTCAAAGGAGTGTGGAAGATAGGTGCCCTAAGGCATGTTTTAGGAGTGAGAAATAAATGTCTTGTTTAACACAAGAATGGGGGTTATTATTGCCACACAACATAGCCTAACCTGTCTAATACAGAAGGCCTCTTTGAGGTTGTAACATTTAAAATGAAGCTTAAAGAATGAAACAGAACTACCAGAGAGAATATTCCAGGCCATTGAAGCTTTATATTTAAGGAATTTGAGGCAAGAAAGGATGTATTGTATAAGTGCTGATATCATAGAAATAGAAAGCAGAACCATGATTAGCAAAGGCATTGATGGTTAGAAGGGATGGGGAACAGAGAGAAGTTGGTCAAAGGATGTGTAATTACAGTTGGATAGAAGGAATTTTTTCTAAAGTGTCCATAATAGACAATATGGAGAGAAATAAGGTAGGTGAGTCCTTGTTGAGGGCCTGGGGAGAATAGGATGGGTGGGGGAGGGAGAGCAATGGGAATGGCTAGTGTGCCATTCAATCTTTATTTTCATTTTAAAAAGAATAAAAACTAACAAAATAACAACACAGACAAAAACAATAAAAATGATACAGTGTTTCAAAATAAAATGATTGGAATTAACAGTGGCTGTTATATTACCTATTGTTATCTTCAACAAAGTTGCTCACATTACTAGATGTAAGAATGCAAGATTGATCAAACCATTAAAGAGAATAAAAAATAATTTTTAAAAAGCCATTAGAAAGGATACAGAGCTTCACTAAACAAGATGGTAGGAATTCACCAGTGGTTGTTATATTGCATATTGTTGTCTTCAGATTAGTTGCTCAGATTACCAGATATGATAAAGCATGCCAAATCAGTCAAAAAAATGTAAGCATTAACTGTTCCTTTCAATAAGTCAATAGACACGAGCAGTACAATTATCCCAGCTATCCTTCTATATCTTAAAGACATAGGGGTAGGCAGAGAGTTCATGAACAAAAACTAAACCACACAAGAAATACTTCAAAAAAATCAATAACTGGGATCTCATCTTATTGAAAAGTTTTTGCACATCAAAAGAAATCACCAACAGAATAAAAAGAAAACCCACAAATTGGGAAAAAAATTTAGCCAACTGTCCCTCAGACAAAGGACTCCTGTCTAGAACATATAAAGAATTTAAAAAGGGGCTGGGGATTTAGCTCAGCAGCACAATGCCTGCCTGGCAAGTGCAAGGTCATTAGTTTGATTCCTGGTACCAGAAAAAAAAAAAAAAAGAATTTAAAAAATCAGGCCCCCCAAATTCAAAGACCCAATCCAAAAATGGGCATCTGAGATAAATACATGCCATTTAATCTTAGTTGTCAGCTTGACTGGATTAAGAGACTCCTGGAGAGGTGGTTGCATGGATCAAGGGGCGCTATACTCATCAGTGGATTAATCCCCTGATGTTCATAGCTCAATTTGTTATGAAGAGGTAGGGCCTAGTTGGGTGTAGATCCCTGGGGGTGCACTTTTGGGAAGTACATATCTGCATGCTCTTCCCTTATGCTCTGCTTCTTGCTTCCTGGCTGCCATGAAATAAGCAGCTTTGCTTCACTAGGCCCTTCCAACAAAGTGTTCCCATGGTGGAGCCAGCTGATTATGGACCGGATCCTCTGAAACCTTGAGCCAAGTTAAATCTGTCTCCTTTAAATTGTGAGTGATGGGAAAGCTGACAAATACAACTGGTAATTGTTATGAAATTTCTTTTATACATGGTAAAAATGTTTTAAAATTGTGATGTTGCATGTGGTGATGGTTTCATACATTCAATTTTTAGAACATACTAAAATATTACACAGTACACTTTAAATGGGTGAATCTTATTATACATGAATTATATCTCAACATAGCTGTTTTTAAAAAATATTAAGATGGTCCTGGGGATTTAGCTCAGCAGCACAGCACCTGCCTTGCAAGCACAACGTCGTGAGTTCAATTCCTGGTACCGGAACCCCCCCCCCCAAAATTATTATGATAACATGTTACAGATTTTCAAATACACAACATGAACAATATATTCACAATTTTTAATCTGTGGGAAGATACTCTCTTTAAAATTAGGAGTACCATAGGAATTATATTCCCAGGAGGATCATACCATAATGGAGTCCTCATGAGCGCTAATGAGAAAAATATTTTGGAAGTAGCTCACTGGAAGACATTTGCAGTGAACATTCAGATTCAGAGAAACTTTTTTTCAACAGTTTTTTCTTGCTTTTATTTCTGAGAAATGGTTTGTGATTTCTGAAAGCCATTCCTGACATTCATAATGATAGTGTGGAGAAAAGAAGTACTATAAAGAAAATTAAACACATTTCATAACCACTGGTTTTCCAGTGTGCTTAACATGAGAGTCACCCACTTGTTTCTTCAAAGCTGAAGCAAGTTGTATCAGTTAGTGCTCACTACAGAAACAGATTTAACATAAAATATATATATAAAGGTCGACAAGGCAGTCTTACATTGGCTATCTGCAATCATGTGTGGAAGCGTGCAAAAGGCTTTTCTGCATGCTTCAGATTCAAAGGATGCAGTCAAAGGTTGAAGGCCTGGAGCTCACTTGTAGCGTCCCATTCAAGTCCACATCAGGAGGTTCCATCTGCGCTGGAAGCCAGGAAA
Organism: Chinchilla lanigera; assembly: GCF_000276665.1. Lineage (NCBI taxonomy): Eukaryota > Metazoa > Chordata > Mammalia > Rodentia > Chinchillidae > Chinchilla > Chinchilla lanigera. The sequence goes on along the minus strand of NW_004955526.1, from coordinate 323,937 downwards.
CCATTTCCAAGGTGGAGGTGAAGACTGGAACAAATTTCAGTATTTCTACAACTATTGTGCAGATGGCTTTATCCAAATCTTCCTTGAAACTGAACCCTAATGAAAATTTAGCTGCCCCCCACAGGGGCACATCTCTTGAAGTGGCTTGCATTTTCCTGGTTACCCTCTACAGTGTCCAAACCAGGGCTGAAGTTGATGTGGTGGTCTGGTTCCTTCAGGTATCATGGAAGTAACTAGAGTCCATGTTAGAGCAATGGTGCCTTGGAAAACTGGAGGTGGAGAAAAAGTGATCCCAAACAGCTGCGATATGAATATTTCTGTTTTAACTAGTGTTCTCTGAACCACTATGCACTGCACTCTGTACTGACCAACTTGACGGTCACCGCGTAACAACTCTGACTGCACTGATGCGTAAATGAGCACAATGTATCTTCTGCTCTCTTGTAGGAGAGCAGGCAGAGGAGAGTGAATCTGGCAGCTGGTTCTGTCCAGGTGCGCGGAAGGACAGGGGCCGAGTATGAGGAAAGTACTTGGAACTTGACTTGGTTCTGGGCTTTACTGTGATTTGTCTTATGAAAGAAAAACTAAAAACCTGTCTTTGAATGTTTTCCGTAAACGAACAGTAAGTTTGCCATTGAGAGTGGGCTGAGAAACTAGGATTGTTGCGACATAAGAACAGCTAGTGTTCCCCCACCCCCACCCCCGCTTCCTCAGTGACCGCTCTAGGTCAGCAAAGGCTCTGGCTCGCAGTCAAACAAAGCAAGACGGAGCGCAAACTGAGGAAGGGAAACCCGGCCTTCGTCTTAGGAAGCGCGAGGGCCGGGCGTCAGGCACACCGGGCTGCGGGCAGTTTCCGTCAGCCTCTGCCCGGAGCACATCCGGGTGACCTGAGAAAGTGAAACCCTCAGACCTGAGCAGCCCTCTTTGAAAGCTGCTCAGAGCGCACAACCCCAGACGCCAAGCTACCCGATCCTTCCGTGGGCGGCGGGCAGGGCGAAGAAGAGCCTGCCCGGCTCCCCGACGAGGCGGCCGCGGACTTGCACCTCAGGCACCGCGGCGCTCTGGGACGCAGGCTGCTGATCCTGCTGGCGGCGGGGTGAGGAGACCTTCTCGGCTGTCGTCCAGGGCCAGGCAGCGCAGCCCGGAACCGGCGCCGCGGCCTCCTCTTCCTGCTGGGCTGGGCGCTGAGCGCGCTGCGGGGCGCCCTGGTGTG
>NW_004955526.1:307187-322559 GCF_000276665.1 Chinchilla lanigera | reverse complement strand
ATGCGTAGAGCAGCTGCCGCGAGGGCCCTGAGGCCAGACGGCGAGGCCCGAGGCGCGGGACCTGGGGGACGGAGCTCAGGGCGCAGGCGCAGTAGGGCGTGGGCCGGGAGTGCGCGCTGAGGTCGCGCGGGAGTCCGCAGCTTTGCTCCGGACAGGGGACGCCTGGGGGGAACGGGAACGGCCCCTGTTTCCAGTGAGGCGGGAGGCATGTATTTAAATAAGACGAGAGAAAAGAAAGCGGGAGCCGCACCGAGTCTGGCACCGTTTGCGAAGGGTGGGGAGCGCCGGGCGCGTCGTTTGTGGCTGTGACCTCTCCGCAGCGAGCACTGGGGTCCTGGGGAGAAAGCGGGGTACTGTTACAGCTGGACTGGCCCGGCCGCCTGAGCCCCCAGCCGCAGCTCCGGAGCGTGCAGTGCAGCTCGGAGGTTCCGAGGAGTGCGTCCCTCCGCCGAGTTGCGCCGGTTCCTGTCTGGGTGGCAGACTGCTCTCTGGGCGCTTGAGTCAGGCTCCGGCTGACTCCACGCGAGCGGTTGCCCTGCGGGAACGACCCCGCACTCTTAAAGAGATTAGATATTAAAGTGTTGCTTATTTTTCCTCATAACGATGAGTAGTTTAAAGTTTACTAGAGGATCTTTAAAGCTCTTATTTTAGGAAATGATCACATTGCCTTTTTGTTGTGTTTTCTTAAGGTGCTGTGTCCTGATGGCTGTGGTTATTATTTTCCTTCCGATTTGTACAATTGTCACCCGATGTCTGTCACCAGCAGCTGAAATTCTGGAAAATCTACTTGGAAAAGGAGCAGCAGATCCTTAAAAGTCAAGCCACAGAGCACGCAACTGAATTGGCAAATGAGAATATTAAGTATTTCTTCGAATGCACCCATCCAAAGGAGTACAGCACTCAGCATTAAAGACTGGCAGCAAATTTCGTCACTGTACACTTTCAATTCTAATGACCAGTACTACAGCATTTTGCACAAGTATGTGAATAGAAAAGAGAAGAATAACAGCATCAGATCTGTTGAAGGAGATGCTGTGATTCCTGTCCTTGACTTTGTAGATTCCTCTGGAATCAGTAGTGCTCCAGAGTTATGACTACACAAATAGGAAAAAAAGTTCTTTTAAATAATGCTTCATTTGAAAAAATGGGTAGTAAGACTGCTTTTCATCTAAATTGTGGGATTCCATTTGTGAAACAGATATAAAGCTTAACTTCTTTATTATATTATTTAACAAACAAACCCAAACAAAAATGATGCCTGCAAAGTGACAAACTGGACCAGAAGTCTTCTATCCCTATTATGGCATCCTTCTCAAATAACAAAGCTTCAGTCTTTATAATGCTACTTTCAAATAAAAGACTTTAATATCAAAACAGTAAAAGAACAATTGAACTTTAGACCTCTCTTGGAGAAGATCTGATGTTAATTTAAAGTTCACATTCTTGGCAACCACAGTTGATTAAGAACGTAAAAATTACCAATCTAGCCCACTCTGTGTCATAATGGAAAATATATCGGACTCCCAGTCAAGTTTGCTATAACCATTCAAATATTACATTTTATGGGTCTAATATGGTTGTTATACAAAAATTAATCATGAAAAGGAAGTTACAGTTTTTTAAATACAAAAATTGAGAAGTAGTTTAGGAAAGTCATAGAGAGTAACTTTTGATTTTAGTTTGTAAGATTGGAGGAAGCATTTTAATGCCGTGGTAAATTTAAAATATTCTGAAAGAATAGTATTGTGGACCCCCCTCATTCAATCCAGATGCAGCTTCAATAGAGTATAGAAGTCATGCGAAACTGAAATGTGTGGAGTCGGAAGCAGAACAAGGCTCTGAAATGAGAATAATCTTAGCAAGACTGGCCATTAGAGGGTGCTGGATAGAGGGCAGGATAGCTAATACAGTGCCTTAAAACCACGTGGAGAGCTTTGTTTTCATCCTGTAGATTTTGAGGGATCCTTTTTTTTTTTTAAGGATAAATGGAATGGCAGGAAACAGCCAAAGTGGAGCTAGTGAGACTAAGTGGGAGGCCACCATAATGTTAATAGGTGGGAGCAAACTTGACTTGGGTTGGCGATGATCTCATGGGAAAGTGAATTCTGTACACGGACATGACAGGATTTTCAGGTGGAAAGGGTGTGAGGAATCAGGGCAGTGCTGCCTATAGATAGAATTCTGTCACCTGATAGTGCCAGGGCTTTTCGGGAGCACTTGTCTTCTTTTGGCTTGTCATTCCTGCCCATTCCTCAGAGTAAGATTGCTTTCTGCACTTTTAAAAATGAGACACCTAAGCTTGAAACTGTAACACAACTGAGCACAGATCCTGTTTAACTTTCTTCCTCTCTTGGCAGACATATGTGCCTGCTTCTCTTCCCCTTTTTTGCATGGGGCCATTAAAAGGAACTCGTTGGCAGGGCTGAATATCCTGTTGTTGAGAGTTATATTTAACAAGAAAAATGGCAGAAGAAACTGCACAATCAGTTTTTTCCATTCCCTAAAAGAATTGTTTTGAAAAATCACATCCTGTCTATTGTCACTTGTGCCTTTTTAATTTCAACTTCCAGTATTTTTGTATATGGTTGGCTTTCAGAGTCTTTTTTCTGACCTACTAGTAATACATACATCATCATAGTATCATATTCTCTTTGTTGGTTTATGGCCCACCCCTTCCTGCAGTCTTTAGTAGTTATTGTGAAAATACATATGCTTAAAATTTTAAAAATTATTATAGAAAACTGTGAAATGAAAACTAAAAGTACCTCGTTTCTTTGCAATATATGTTTCCCAGAGGTCTGTATTTGGAAAAATATTATCATACTATAAGTTGAGACCTGGTAAGAAATGGATGAACTGCAAGTGCCTGAGTGAGCTAAAGACAAAGGCCTTTAAATAGAGATAAGATTCAGGAAATTGGAGCACAGTGGACAGAGGCTAAATGGGAACACAAATAACAACTAATAAAATCAGCTGATGACAGAAAAACTAACCGTGGTAGCAACTACATATCCTAGTTTGCATGTACCCATCAAGTTCAAAAACAGTACCTGCTGACACCTGCCAGTGACAACTGTCCCTTTCACATGCCAGAAGTTACAAATAAGCCCCTAGGCTTAGGTGCTTCCTCAGCACCTTCCCTGGGATCCCCTCTTGACCAGTAAGAATTTTTTTTTCTAACCAACCATGCCGGGTTCATTCTCCACTGCCACCCTGTCAGCTTCATTCTCCTCTGTCTTCAGAACTAGAGCCCAGAGGGAGAAAATTGGTAACAAAATGTTGTATAACATTTTGTATAAAATATAAATAAAATATTCCATGAACAGCTCCATGTCAGTATATAACTATTTATATTGTTAAAAAGTCACTGAGCAGAATTCAGTAGGATATGATCCCTTTTTTGTCAACACACACAGACCTACACACACCTACATATGCACATTTGTGAAGTGTATAAAGAGGAGCACCACATTTCTAAACGTCACTTCTGGAGTCTAATCTTGGGGTGTGGATCTTTTTTTCAAAATCATATGCTCTTTTGATCTTTGTATTTGGGGCAATGAATAATAAATATTAACTATGTAATTAGAAAAGATTAAAAGGAGCCCTTATGCTAGTATAGAGATTTATAGTCAAGAAAGCACTTTTGCATATTTGACTTCATTTTCATGAGTTTGTATGCTGCCCTTGAAACATACCACTCCAAGTTTAGGAGTCAGAAATCCAAAGGTAGAGAGGTTACATTACTAGACTGAGATCACATGGTGCACTAAGACAAAACTAAAGCTAGCATATTGTTCCTCTCTAACGTGTTTTTTTTTTTTTTAAACAAATACATACATTTACAAAATAACACAAGAACAATACAAGCAATACTGAAATTCAGACAAGGTGATAGGAAATTAACAATCATTGTTGTATTATATATTGATTTCAAAGTGGTTACTCAAAACAAATATAGACACATAAGATTGGTCAAATAATTGATCATTAACTGTTCCTTTCAATAAAGTGATAAAAGTCAGTAGTACAACTGTGTTAGCTATCTTGTATATACATATAAACATAATTTTCCCCTTCTTTCTTTTCTCTTTTCCCTTATCCCAGTTGTTCTTTACTTTTGAGCATTTTCCTTTCATTTCACAATGTCTATCATCTCCTAATTTTATTCACTTTTTCAGGTTCTTACACTAGTGAGACAATACGTTGTTTACACATGCAGGTCTAATTTACTTCACTTATGAATGGTCTCCAGTTGTGACCACTTACCTATAAAAGCCTTGAGTTTATCTTTCTTTATTGCTGAGTAATATTCCATTATATACAAATATCACAACTTTTTTTTCCATTCCTCAGTGGACGGACATTTGGATTGCTTCCATGATTTATTCCACAAATTGCTCTGCTATAAACATGGGTACACATATATCACCATGGTATGATGTTTTCAGTTCTTCTGGAAAAATACCCAGCAGGGGAATAGCTGGGTTGAATAGGACCACCAGCCTTAGTTTGCTGAGGAAACTCCAAATTGATTTCCACAATGGTTTCACCAGTCTGCATTCCCACCAGCAGTGGAAAAGAGTTCCTATTTCTCCACAGCTTCACCAGCATTTGTTATTGGTTGATTTCTTAAGGCTAGCCATTTTTACTGGGGTGAGATGAAATCTCTGTGTTGTTTTAATTTGCATTTCTTGAATGACTAATGATGTTGAGCATTTTCTCTTGTATTTATTTGCCATTTGTATTTCTTTGTCTGAGAAGTGTATATTCATCTCAGCTGCCCATTTCTGGACTGGGTCTTTGAATTTTGGAGGACTGATGTTTTTTAATTCTTTATATGTTCCAGATAGAAGCCCTTTGTCTGAGGGACAGTCAGCTAAAATTTTTTCCCAATTTGTGGGTTTTCTTTTTACTCTGCTAGTGATTTCTTTAGATGTGCAAAAACTTTTCAGTAAGATGATATCCCAGTTATTGATTCTTTGAAGTATTTCCCTTGCAGTTTGGTTTTTGTTCATGAACTCTGCCTACCCCTATGTCATCAAGATTTTTACCTAGTTTCTTTTCCAATAGATTTAGTGTTTCTGTTTTAATATTGAGATCTGTGATCTATTTTGACTTGAGTTTGGTACATGGTGATAGCCTTAGATCTATTTTCAGTCTTCAGCAAGTGCCAGCACCATTTATTGAAGGGACTATCTTTATTCCATTTAACTTGTTTGGCCCCTTTGTCAGAAATTACATGGCTGAGAATATTTGTGGTTGTGGCTGTTCCTGTATACATCATATTGTTGGATTTTGTTTCTTAATCCACTCTGCCAGTGTGTTTCTTTTGACTGGTGAATTAAGGCCATTTACATTTATGGTTATACTGATATGTGTTGGGTTATCTTTGTCATGTTATTTACTTACTGTTGGTTTCCTACTTTTTCTCTCTCTTTAAATGCTTACTCTGCTTGAGGGTTCCTTTCTATGGTTGTTCTTGAAATTGTGGTAATTTTTTCCTCTGTCTAGAATATCTTTTAGTACTCTTTATAAGGTTGGTTTGGCATTCATGAAGTTCTTCAGTTGTTCTTTGTTGTCGAAATATTTTATTTCTCCATTAAATTTGAAGGATAGTTTTGCAGGCTACATCGGTCTGGGTTGCAAGTTGTTTTCTTTCAAGACCTGAAGTACTTCATTCCATGCTCTTCTTGACTTGATGGTTTGTGTTGAGAAATCTGCTGTGATTCTGATGGGCTTTCCTTATAAGTGATCTGTTTCTTTTCTCTAGCAGCTTTTAATATCCTTTTTTTTTTTTTTTTTTTTTTTCCTGTGTATGTGGGATCTTGATTATTATGTCTGGGTATAGTTTTTTTTGGTTATGACTAGTTGGAGTTCTCTAAGCCCTACTTACCTGTATGTCAGAATCTTTTTCCATGTTTGGGAAATTTTCTGCTATTATTTCTGCAAAAATTCTCTTTATGTCATTTGTTTTGCCTCCTGTTGTTTGTTGACTCCTATTAGTCCTACATTATTTCTCTTTGTCTTGTCTTGCACCTGTTGAATTTATTTTTCCTGGTTCCTTGTTAATTTTAAGAGATCCTTCCTTTCATAATTGTTAGCTGCCCTGCTGTCTTCAAGAACTGAAATCCTATCTTTGGCTTCATTCAAGCAGTTTTGCCAACTTTCAGTGGAAGTTTTGATTTCCTGGATATCTCTTTGAATCTGTTTCATTCATTCTAGTGCACTCCTCTATTTTTCATTTAACGTTTCCATCAGTTTCTTATGCTCATCTATGTTTTTATATATGTCTTCTTTAGATGTGCTGAGCAATTCTTTCATTATTGTTGCCATTTCATTTTTTTACCTGAGGTATTATTTCTGATCTGATGTCTTCTATGGCCTGATGGAGTTTTTTCTTTTTTTTACTTCCATTGCAATCATTTCAGCCATTTCAGGTGTGTGTTTACGAAGTTCTCCTATGTTGATGTCTCCTGGACTTGTTCTGGATAGGGTGGAGTTCTGAGATTGCATTTTAATCCTTCCTTTTGTCATGTTTGATACGAGAGGCAGAGAGCCTAGTCCCCCTCTTCCCTGGCAGTTCAGCAAAGGTTGCAAGCATCCCTAGTTATCCAGGTGGTCAGACTTGCACTTTAGTGTTCACCGAGATGGGCTGCTCACTCTGGCGTCTTCCAGTGCTTGGTGGAGTATACCTAGTTCTCCCAGGTCCCAGATGCAAACCACAATGCCTGCGGATAGCAGATCACCTGCTCAGTGTCCCCAGGCAGTTCAGGGCATGCATATGGGCATGCATATGACCCAGAAGCAGGCTGCACTGTTGGCGTGATCATGGACCACTTGGTCCTGTGTCCCCAGACAGTTCAGGGCACAGGAAGAGCCTAGACATGAACTTCAGGATCAGCAGTTCATGGACCACCTAATTCAGTGGCTCCAGGCAGCTCAGGGTGCACACAGGAGCCAGATGTAGGCTGCACTGGTGGTGATTGCAGACCACCTGTTTCTGTGACCTCTGGGAGATAGGGGGGCACAAAATGCCCAGAGGCAAAACTGTGGTGTCAGCAGTTTGTGGACCTCCTAATCTAATACCTCAGGCAGCTCAGGGCATGTGCAGGGAGGGCCCAAACATGAACCCTGGTGTTAGCAGTTCCTGGGCCTTCTGAACCAGTGTCTTATCTCCTGGCTGTGCTGGGTGCATGGAAGGTGGAGACAGAATATATGTGGTTAAATATGGCCACATAACTGTTTTTATTATTGGGTGAAAATTTTTCCTTCTTAGGCTGTGTGCCTTTGTGAGCAAGGAGAAGTGATACAGATGTTCTCACTAACTCCAAGCATATCACATTTCATTTTGAAACTTGGCAGCTGTGATAGCTAAGATCATTGTGAATAAGCACACTGTGACCAAAGACACAGGCAGAGTTGCTTTGTGGTGGGAAAGTAGTCAGTGTTACTTGGCACAGCATACCAATCCTCAGGACCTACACTCAAACAAGTTGTAGAGTGGGCTAGTTTGAGAAGAACGTCTACACTCTGTGTGCATTTATTTGCTGGTTTACCAAATAATTCTTCAGAATCACTCTTGGCTTTATGCTGTCCTGAAATTTTACCCTTAAAAGAGATTCAGACATAGTATTAGGTACTAATATTTGCTGAACAACAAAAATATTGTTATAAGAGATGATTCTACATCGTACTGAGTACTGGCAAGATAATTCCATTTAGAGGACCTAAAATTGAGCATGGTCTCCTTGCTCCATCTAAAGCCATGGCCAGAAATATTAGTGCTGTATTAACTGATTAAAGATGCAAGTCCTGAGGGCAGCACCCAAAAATAGAATTAACAATGTACCCAAATGTCTGTAGATGAAAATATCTTGGAACTCACCAATAGGTGGAACTCCCAATGAGTGCATGCTGTGTGTCAAATCCTGGCCTGCCTGGAGAGCTAAGCCTTGGGTTAATCTAATTTTTAGCTCTGCCTCTTCATTACCTACTTATTAAATATGTTTTGAGTGGGCAATATAGACTGTGGAACTGATAATCTCATGTTCTTACCCAGTGAGAGAGACCTGCTTAAGAAAGGGATATATACTGTCAAATGCTTCCCTACAAGAAACAAAATATCAAGAAGTTCCAAATGAAAGAAAAAGTTTGTAAGATCAGATAATTCATTGTCATTTCAAGAATTGTGAGGTATCCATCCCAGAGAAGAATACAGGAAACATTTATATACAATTGAAAAAATAATTACAAGGCAAACCCCTGTGAAAGCACCACAAAAAGGAAAGAAATGTTAGCAGCACTCAAAACCCCTGGCTCACATACCTCTGCACAATTCCAACTCTCTCTTCTAGAAGTGGAACATGATATTTTCTTTACTCTGATTTATAGTTTTACAAACCATGCATGCATTTCCAGATTATTAATGTTTAGTTTTGCATATTTTTAATCTTTATGAGAAAGAAATTATCCCCTAAGAATGCTTTATGATCTTGTTTGCTTTCATTTGAGAGATTCACCCATATGTTGTGTAGAACAATTTTTTTTGACTGCAGTATTTCTCCATATGAAAATTATCCCAAATTAGCCATCTATTTCACTACTAATTTGGGTTATTGCCAGTTTCTGGCTCTGGTGAGCACTGATGAAGTGAACATTCACTGTGGCACACATGTGCAAGTGTTTTTTCAGCATGTGTTCCAAGGAATAGATAGTTGCACAAAGCATGCACCTTCCAGTTTGTTAGATAATTGCTAAACTTCTGTCATAGTGGTTTATCAATTAACATAGGAGTTCTCACTTTTTTTGTGTCTGCAATCCTTGATATTTCTGTTAACTTTTTGTCAGCCCAGAGGGTATTAATGTGGTAATACCTCTCATTGTGATTTTAATTGGCACTTCCCTAGTCATCAAAGGCTTTAGACCTCTTTCCATATATTTACTAATAACTGGATATTCTATGAGATCCCTATTCAAGCCTTTTGTCTCTGTTTAACATTTTGGTTATGTATCTTTTTCCTATGGGTTCATGAGGTTTCATTTGCTTAAACTAGCAAGGATTTGAGGGCCTGCTGTGTCCTGGACAAGTTCTTGTCATTTGGTGCACATCAGTGAGCTGACAAAAAAAGGTGCTGTGTTCATGACACTCATGGCGCTTGCACTGCTACTGGAAGTGAGAAAGTAAGGTTACGGTAAGCACTGTCAACACATGAGTACTTGGAGCTGTGAAGAAGGGAAGTACACTCTTGAAAAAAAAAAAAGGAGAACATGCTAATGAATGCTGGAAGTGTTGGAGAGAGGACAGCTGGTGCTCTCACTGACAAGTGACCTTTGAGCAGAGTCTGGAAGGGATGAAGTGTTAGTCAGTGTGTCCCAAGAATTGCAAGTCAGGAGACAAAAGTGGTCCAAAATGCCAGAGAGGTGAAGAAGTATGTGGAGGGGAGAGCTCATGTGAGGCCTTTGGGCCATCATAAAGACTTTAGCTTTTATTGTACATGAAATGAATGATCACTTTACAAATTCCCAACAATGCCTATGTTAACTGATGACTGGGTCAGTCCATTTGACACTCAGGGGTAATTCGCAGAAGGCAAGAACATGCTGATTAACAGAGGAAGTGATACAGTCTTTCCAGACTAGGGTGGCCCTTGTCCTGGAACCACAGAAATGATGCCTAGTTAAGCACAAAAATTCTGGGCTTCGTGAATAAGAAAAAAAATCTGCTGATCTTGAGTAGAGTTTTGGAAAGTGGTAGATTTCACAAAATTTGTGGATTTATGAAACAGGAATTAAAAAAAAAAAACTATTTTGCTGGAGATATAGCTGAGTGGCACAAGCACCTGCCTGGCAAGCACAAGGTCCTGAGTTTGATTCCTGATACCAAAAAAAACCAACAACAACAAAAAAGAAGCACAAACTGTGAATTGGTCAAATTTTAAACATATAAGTGTAATTCGTAAAATTAAAGTTATTGCTGACTAGTCAGCATTCAGAAGTGTGAGATTCAGGCCAGGGATACAGCTCAGTGGCACAGTGCCTGCCTAGAAGTGTGAGACTACCACAGATTGATTAAGTCAAACAGAAATGAGACTATAACCGCACCACTAAATGGAGCTTTAGAACTTGGATTTTTTTTTCCTTCAGAGACAAGCATTTTCCTCAGGCTTAGGACCTAGACAGCCTCTCCCACCTCTCCTCAGCCTGGATGAATGAACAGAATATGCAGATGCCGACACCAGGAAGCCCAGGGCCCAGCTTCCCTTCTGGGAGGAAGGAGACAGTGAGTTGAAGATGGATGAAAGCGACAAAGCAAGTGTGAAGAGCTGCATGATCTCTCTGTGCTCCCCTGCCCTGTGTTCCTTACTATAAAGGACCCTTGCCCACCTGTACAAGGTGAGAGGGTGATTTGAGGCAGATGGGCTCTTCTACCTCCTTGCAGCTAGCTTTGAATAAAGCCTTTTTACCAAAATAAATGTTTTGGTCAGTGGCAAGCAAATGAACCTGAACATATGAACTTAAGTGACTGGTAAAAAAATTATTGTTGAACAATAAATTATTATTGCTCTCAGAGTCAGTCACCAGAGTGAAGTTATTGTTGGTCAGTGGTGACAGGTTTCAATTTTATTCCATTGTCTCCTATTTAAAGCTTGATATATGGCTTTTTCTATTGTTGAAATTCTTTTCTCGAATTTTGAGGCCAGGAAATTGGTATGTTCATGTAAGTCAAAAGACTGTATCTTATTTTGTTTTCCTGTCTGCCCAGTGCTGAAGGTGGTTCTTGGCTTCCTAAACAGATCTGATATCATTTTGCCTGTTGTTCAAAGACTTTAAATACACCTTCTCTCTCCACTGAATCCTACTATCTGTCCTTATTTTTCCAGTGTTCTGTAATATGTGGTCTCTGATTTAATCAGGCCTCCTAACCATTCTACCATATCCATTTCCACCAGCTTAAAGCAGACCAGGAGCAGCCACATGTCTCCACTCAACTGATTCTCTTTTCTCTCATGATTTTTATGCCAGATCTGGAGTGAATTTACCTTTACTGACAAGGTAATAGTACGTAACTGTGTTGTGGAAGCTAGCTAAGACATACAATTTGGGGCTAGTGACAAAGCTTCTGTTATTAATCACAGCAGAGCAAATAGCATGAACACCATGTTTGTATTGGTTTCCCTTGCCTGTATGATCTATGGGGATGACATGGAAGACTGAGGGTCACTCACACACATAAGATAGATTGGACTACTGGAGAGAACACTGTGCTTGGGAAGCCATCATGTTATAGTAAGCAGAAGAATCTGCTAGTCCAAGAAGAGCTTTCCTCATCTCTAAAGGTTGCTTGCCACAAACAACCTGAGAAATGGCTTAGATAAAAAGTGTCAGAGCTTTGAGTGATGACAGATGTGTGAAAACCACAGTGTTTTTCCTCTTCAAGCCTCCTTTCAAATCACACTTCTTCTTCTGGGTGTTCCCCGACAGCACTGATCTGACTCCACTTCTCCAACTCATTGGATCCTATGCCACTCTGTGTCGTAGCAGAGCTGCATGCGTTCTCTTCCCAGAATGATTTCATGCCTCCTGAACATTTAAAAAATTATTTATGACTCCCACAAAGCAGCAGCAAAACTGACAAAAACAAGTGAGAAAAATTAAATTACATAAATTTTATTAAGAAAAATTAATAAACCAATAGGAATTAGTTTTTCCTTCTTTCTTTTTTCCTTCTTTCTTTTGCCCCTCCTCTCCTTCATCCCAGTTACTTCTTCCTATTTGAGCAGTTTCTTTCCCTTCACAATATCTATGGCACCCTTCAGATTTTATTTACTCTTTAAGGTTCTTATAGGAGGGAGGTAATGCAATGTTTATACATGTGAGTCTGATTGTTTCACTTATGAGTATGGTCTCCAGTTGCATCTATTTACCTATAAAAGCCTCTAATTTATCTTTCTTTATAGCTGAGTAATACTCCATGGTATAAAAATATCACATCTTTTTTGTCCATTCCTCAGTTGATGGACATTTGTTTCCAAGATTTAGCGATTACAAATTGCACTGCTATAAACATGGATGTGCATATATCGCTGTGGTATGATGTTTTCCGTTCTTCTGGAAAAATACCCAGAAGGGGAATATCTCTAATCTTAGTTTACTGAGGAATCTCCAGACTGATTTGCACAATAGTTTCACCAATCTATACTCCCACAAGCAGTGGAGAAGAGTTCCTTTTTCCCTACAGCCTCTCCAGCATTTGTCATTGGTTGATTTCTTGATGATAGCCATTTTTTCTGGGGTGAGGTGGAATCTCAGTGTTGTTTTAATTTGCATTTCTCGAATTGTGGAGAAGGACATTCTTTAGTTACTATTTTGTGTATTGCCTGAAGCCTGACTAAGCTATGATTGTTGGGTTCTGGAGGAAGTCTAGCATAAGCATTGTGAGCCCTGGGTCAATACCAGATGCTTTACTGAGCTATAGGAAGGTAGATAACATGATGGCTATCAGGTCAACTTGCATTCCTATGATAATTGAGTTGTATTTTCCTTGCTGAAACAGTTGATGTCCTCTGATTCCTCTGCTGCCTCTGGGGGTTCTTTCTGAATAAAAGGTTACTGAATATGGAAATCAAGGGTCAGTCCTAAAGGCTTAGCAGCCTTTAGGACTGAACACAGAATTTTGGCTCCCTTGGTTTTCTTTTTTCTTATACAACTGTGGGCACCTAGTTTGGGGTACCTGTTCACCCTGGACAGAGTTGGATGAGTGATCCGACATAATGGCACCAGGAACAGGGACCTGAGGGTGCAAGTTGAGACTAAGGTATGAAAGTAAGTCTTTGAGATTAAGATATGCAAATAAGTCTTTGAGACTAAGATATGAAAATAAGTCTTCGAAACTAGGGTATGAAAGTAAGTCTTCGAGACTAGGAAAGGGAATTAAGGGAATTAAGTCAGTACTTGACTGACCTGAGAAGAGGCGATGGATGGGAACTTGAAAACTGAAAACGAAAGGAGTCTTTGAGACTACGGAAATGGGAGTTAAGTCAGTGTTCAGCGGACCAGAGAAGAGTTGATGGATAGGTATCTCTGGCCTCTGGGACTGTTTATCAGGGTTACTATAGGTAATTTTCTGTCTCAGAAAGAGACTACACAAGAACAGGAGATATTGCAGGATATAAAAAGTAAAAAATGCAAAGACAGATCTGATTCTGAATTGGATAATAGTTTGTCTCAGGAAACGCTATCATTTTGTTATATGCAGCTGAGTTAGACAGAAATATTATAGGCAGAGAGACAGGGCCAGGCCCTCGAAGGAGCCAATATGAAAGACAAGATAAGATACCTGTGGGCCAGAACTCAAGACAAAGGACTAAATAAACACACCCTCTTGTCTCCCAAGGGATGGAAATCTGGGATTGACATTCTAAATAGCAATCACCTTGAAGAGTCCCTGACCCCATCCCTTACAGGAAAAGCCCCTGTTCTGTATTCATGCCCTCTTGTTATGTGACTTGCTTTCCCATTTGATCCCGGTTTAATCAATTTTACCTGAACAATTCTTATTGGCTGACCATAGTTTTGTCCATTTTTCCCCTACCTTGGACCTGCCTCACCTCGTGGTTTTGCTCTATAAAAGTCCCTAAAAGGACACAGTCTGGAGTAACCCACTTGGGGCCCGCTTCTGTCCTTTTCTTGGGCAGAAGCTTTCTTTCCATCAATAAATGTATTCTGCTTTTAACCTCCGCTGTTCCTAAAATTCATTCTTCGATTTTAGAGAACATGAACTCGTCCCATTTATCATTCAGGTTGGGTGTTTTTATTTTCCTGTATCAGTTTCAGGGACAGGGACCAATTACAAAGGAGGAAGGAAGGCATGGGTCTTTTGGACCTAATAATGACTATAAGCAAAAGAAATTAGATTGTCCTTAACCTCCTTCTTTGGTCTCTCAAGCATATCTGGTACAGCCCTCAGCCCCAGTATATGATAAGTCTAACACTTTTAGGGATCCACCTCAGTTAACTGTTCAAAGACCACTATGCATGACTACAGTCATGAAGGCTTTTGTTGTGTACGTAGTTACAGTTACCGAACTAGCAGGTAATGAGGAAAATCTCCAAGGTTATATTCAGCATAGTCATGATCCAGTATCTTTTAAAACTATTAAAGAATTGAAACAGGCTGTGTTTCATATGGAGTGAATTCTTCCTATACCTTTGGGTTGATTTCAGGACTCGCTCAGTCTGACCACTTAATTCCATGGGATTGGGAAATGATTGGACGTATAGTTCTCAGTCTGGCTGAATTCCTTCAATTTAAAACTTGGTGGAGAGATGAGGCAGAATTAATAGCGTACCAAAATGCCATGCCAATCTGCAAGTTCCCATTTCTGTGGACCAGCTCATGGGCTCTGGTGATTGGTTTGGTATTGAGCAACAGTTAGAATATGATGATAATGTAATTGTCCAAACAAGAATGTGCTGCCTCCAAGCATGGAAAAAGATTGCTTCTCCTGGCCAAACTGTTCCCTCTTTTGTTCATGTCATTCAAAGTGCTAACCAACCTTATGTAGAATTTATAGCTAGATTAAAAGAAGCACTTCAGAAAACAGTATCTCAGCCTGCTTTGGGAGAATTATTTTTAAAAATGTTATCTTATGATAATGCTAATACAGAATTCAAAAAGATTTTAAAGCCTTTAAAATTTCAGGATGCTTCTTTAGATGAGTATATAAAAGCTTGTTGGGATATAGGATCAGAAACCTTTAAAGCAGGGTTGCTTGCAGCTGCTTTGAAGAGAAACAGCCGTCTCTCCCAAAAGAATGCTAAATGTTTTGAGTGTGGTAAAATTGGGCATATGAAAAGGAAATGTAGACTAGCAAAACAAACAACAGACAATCAGATAGAACGAAATGCTAATACTTCTAAGGATCCTTTGCCTGCTAAGGTCTGTCTTAGATGTCACAAAGGATGACACTGGGCTAGTTGGTGTCAATCAAAATATCATAAAAATGGCACTCCTCTGTTACGGGCAGGAAGCTTCCCGCTCGGGCCCAGTCCAGGGCCCAAGGACAAACGATACAGGGAGTTACCAGACATTTCCAGTCTGCAATGGCTACCACCACGCCCAAGCAGAGTCAGTGATCTCTTTGCTGCCACCAGAGGTAACTCAGCATTAGATAGCCCTCACCACCTTATAAAAGAAGGAGAAAAAGAATTAGCTTGAGTAGAACAGTATATATGTCAAGCTCAACTAACCCATATAGATTTATCTAAACCAGTTATACTCTTAATTTTTCCATCCTCCCATTCCCCTACAGCTCTACTATGGCAAAAAATAAGCAGTTCTAGAATGGATTTGGGGCTGGGGATTTAGCT
>NW_004955526.1:292963-307087 GCF_000276665.1 Chinchilla lanigera | reverse complement strand
AAAAAAAAAAAAAAAAAAAAAAAAAAAATAGAATGGATTTTTCCACCACACAAGGAACAGAAGTGACTCACTACTTGTATAGATAAAATAGGTTTAATTGTGTTTAAAGGTCGAACTCACGACAGTTAACAGGAAAAGACCCTGAATCTATTGTTTTTCTTTGACAAAGCAGTAGATAGTTCACGCATTACAAATGAGTGACCAGTGGCAAATTGGATTTGCGGACTATATTGGAAAAATAGACAATTATTTCCCTAATTCTAAACTTTTACAGTTTCTAAAACAGCATAACTGGATTTCACCTAAAATTGTGCACTCTGAACCTATACCTGCAGCAGACATATTATACTGATGGTAGCAGCAACGGAAAAGCTGGATATGTAGGAAGAATTTCTAAAGTATGGTACACTCCTTTTCATTCTGCACTAACAGCAGAACTCCAGGCAGTTATCCAACTTTTACTAGATATTCCAGAATCTATTAATATTGTTACAGACTCCTGATACGTATGGTTCACAGTTAATCATATAGAAACAGCTACTTTGTCAAATGATACTGAACTTGATCAATTGTTCTGCCAATTAAAACTCATATTCATAATAGAGATTTTCCTATTTACATAACTCATATTCTTTCTCATTCACATCTTCCTGGTGACATGGTTAAGTAGAATGATGAAGTTGATAAACTTGTTGCTATTTCTTCTCCAGGTTGTTTAGCCACTGAATTTCATATTTTAACTCATGTAAATACCAAAAGTTTATGTGAAAAATTTTTCCTCAACTTTCCATTCAACAAGCTCGCAAAATCATTTTATCATGGTCTACTTGCAGAATGCTTAATAATCCTACTTTTCAGCTTGGAACAAATCCTAGAGCCTTGCAAAGTAAAGAGCTGTGGCAAATGGATGTAACTCACATTCTTGCTTTTGGGAAACTTGGATTTGTACATGTTATTATTGACACATATTCTGGCTTTATATGGGGCTCTGTACAACCAGGAGAAAAATTTGTACATGTTAAAAATCATTTGTTAGAGTGTTTTGCGATTATAGGTAAACCAAAAGCAATTAAAACTGACAATGGACCTGCTTATGTGTCACATTCCTTCCAACAATTCTGTGCCTTGTGGGATATTAATCATTATACTGGCATTCCATATAATCCTTAAGGACAAGGTATAGTTGAAAGTGATTGGTTTCTTGCCCTGTTGTAATTCCTGCTGAGTTGCTATGGCACCCAGCCAATATGGCACTTGCCACTAGAGGCCACGTGCTAAGCCCTACCCTTATTCTGCTGAGTAAAATTATGACTTCCTACTTTCCTTTTTGTAATATCCTGTTCCCTTTTCCCATGCTCCCACCCAATCCTGGTCTGCCATGTCAGGCGATCCGCCTCCTAAACCCCACCTCCAGCCTGGGGCTATTTAACCTTGGACCCCACGAAAGATCCTTAGAAACTCCAGGTTTTTCTCTCTCTTTCCTTGTGGGCTTCTCCACACCCACAATAAAGGCATTTTATTCTGTTTTACTTCTCTCTGCCCTGGAAAAACCTATCAGAAAGGGCACATGCTACTCTTAAATTTATGTTAGCAAAACAAAAAGGGGGAGATAGGGGTAGAAGTTCACTACACCAATTATTACATAAAGCCCTATTCACTTCAAATTTTTTGGATATTGGTAAAGATTCATCTACTACAGCAGCAGAAAAATTTTGGGCCACCAATATTTTTTTTTTTTTTTTATTTTAAGGATAAAAGGAGGGAATCATTAACAGACATACAACATTTTACAACATATCACAAGCACAATACAGACAATACAGAGTTACAAACAAAGTGGTAGGGAATGGGCCACCAATATTAAGGGACCACCAGAACAATAGGGCAACTTATCTTTGGGAAAGATATTCTCACTGAAAAATGGGAAAGAGGTATTGTTCACATTTGGGGGAGAGGATTTGCTTGTGTCCTTAACGATTCAGGAGAAAAAATATAGTTACTTGCTAGAAGAATTAAACTTCAACATGAGCCACAAAAGAGTCAGATTAAATCTGAATCCTTGGGTGAAAGAAATGAGAGTGATGTCACTAAAGCACCATCACCAAACACCAACAAAGAACACTCAGAAAGCACAACCCTCAACCTGGGGACAACTTAAGAAATTAACCCATGATGCTGAGAAGCTGCTGGACTTCACTAGACAAGACTTTATGGCTGGTAATATGTTTCTAGCCATGTTGGCTGTAATAGCCACTACAGTAGGTACTACTCTACTGATTTGGGTGTATATGACTGTGCCAATTTATTTTAATGAATCTAGATGGTTTCCTGGTCCTTATGACACATAGGGACCATTAAAAATGACAGAAAGTCACCAGTATTCTTAAGAGGATAAAATACCAAATGTACATGTTCTTTGTAGATAAAAGAATCTATTCTTTCCAAAAACTTTCTAAGAGATCTCTGCTTATTAACAAAAAATCTGACTAGTCTATTTAAATTATAAATTTCTAAAATTATAATAGTTACTATAATTCATTTTGGTCAAAAATATATTTGAGTGCACTCTGATTTTGTAAAGATGTTTGCTCTGTGTACTTGTTTATGTGTTTGTCATTCAGTGAACAGTTGTTCCCCTTTATTTTGAGCTCAACAATTTTTTTATTATACAATTTGGGTTATAGATTTAAAAACAGGTTCTCACCTAGCTAACAGCTGATTTATATGATATCAAGTTAAGATATTTTAACCACTGTCCTCAGGGTGAGGAGAAATTATTGGGTAGGACTCCAATTGGTGAATAGAGGAGTGGCCAACATTTACTCATTAATAGAAGCCCTCAGTGATTTCCAGAGTCCCTTAGGAGATACCCCAATAATTGGACCATTTTAGTCAAAAGAAAGTTTTTCAGTAATAATTACAGTTAGGTTTTCTCATAAAGATACTCTAACAAATACATGTGTTGTGTATTCCATTAAGGATTACAACTCCTTATGTATAAGATTAAGATTATTGGTTATGTTTTGACAAAATGAAAGTTCAAGTATGTTACTATATGTCATCATGGTTATCTTGTAGTAATGTTATATAGAGTTTTGCTTTTTAATTTTCTGGATAAATATATGTAACTGTTGTTTGCTAACATTCTATTAGGAGTTATACATTAGGATACACATGATAGAAAATTATATAGTTATACATTAGGATACACATGATAGAAAATATAGTTATACATTAGTTATACATTAGGATACACATGATAGAAAATAATGGTTCCATTTTTATTGTTCTAAGGTGTTTGCTGTTCAGATCAGATGGTATTATTAAGCTTACTGACCACTGTTATGGACTTTGGACTATATTCTTATTTTTCCAATTTTCTACTGTCATTTTACATGGTATTATAATTGTACTTTGCCTGATCCTCTTAGTCTAGCAAAGTTCATCCAGAAAACGCCGAGAGAAATGGGAAGACATTTGGCAGCCTTCTTACTGATGCTTCAAAGAGTTGCAGCAAAACAAAAAAGGGGAAATGTGGAGAAGGACATTCTTTAGTTACTATTTTGTGTATTGCCTGAAGCCTGACCAAGTCATCACTGTTGGGTTCTGGAAGAAGTCTAGCATAAGCATTGTGAGCCCCGGGGTCAATACTAGATGCTTTGCTGAGCTATAGGCAAAAGTAGATAACATGATGGCTAACTGGTCAAGTCCTATGATAATTGAGTTGTATTTTCCTTGCTAAAACAGTTGATGTCCTCTGATTCCTCGGTTGCCTCTGGAGGTTCTTTCTGAATAAAAGGTTACTGAATGTGGAAATCCAGGGTCAGTCCTAGAGGCTGCTAGCACCTGATCACAGAATTTTGGCTTTCTTGGTTTTCTTTTTTCTTATACATCTGTGGGCACTTAGTTCGGGGGACCTATTCACCCTGGACGGAGTTGGATGAGTGATCCGACATTGAATGACCAATGATGTTGAAGACATGTATTTATTTACTGTTTGTATTTCTTTATCACAGAAGTGTGTATTCATCTCTGATGCCCATTTTTGTGTGAGGTCTTTGAATTTTGGGGGCCTGATTTTTTTAATTGTTTATATATTCTAGACGGGAGTCCGTTGTCTGAGGGACAGTTGGCTAAAATTTATTCCCAACTCATGGGTTTTCCTTTCACCCTGTTCATGATATCTTTTGATGTGAAAAAACTTTTCAATAAGATAAAATAATTATACTACTATTTTCTACTGATTCATTGAAAGGAACAGTTAATGTGTAATTATTTAATCAATCTTACATTCCTATATCTGGTTATCTGAGCCACCACTTTGAAGATAACATTATGTAATATAACAATCATTGTGCTTTGAATATCTGTATCATTTTGCTTTGAAATTCTGAATGATATCCTATCATTTTGCTTTGAAATTCTGTATCATTTTTATTGTTTTTTTGTGCTATTTTATTTATGTGTTTGTTCTTCTGGTTTGTTTTCTTTTCTCTTTAAAATGAAAAGCAAAATTTATATGTATATACAAGGATAGCTGGGATAGGTGTATTGCTGATGTCTTGTGGTTTATTGAAAGAAACAGTTAATGCTTAAAATTTTCTTTTTTCTTGACCAATTTTGCATGCTTGTATCTGGTAGTCAGAATGACTGATTTGAAGACAACAATGTGCAATATAACAACCATTGTTGAATTCCTACCATCTTGTATGGTGAAGCTCTGTATCATTTCTAATGTTTTTTTAAATTATTATCTATTATTGTCTTTGATTATTCGATCAGTCTTGCCTTCTTACATCTGGTGGACTAAGTAACTTCGTTGAAGATAGCAGTATGTAGTGTAGCAACCATTGTTGTTTCCTATCACTTTGTTTTAAGGTCATGTATCATTTTTGTTGTTTCAGTGTTGTTTTTGTTTTTTAACTTCATTGTTTTGTTAGTTTTTTTTCTCTTTAAGATAAAAAAATGCTTGCAAAGAAAAAAAATTTGTGTCACAAATACTTCTTGAAAGTTTAGGATACAAAGTATATCATCATAGATTCAGCAATCAGATGCTGCAATTTAGTAGAAACACTATCAGTTCTGGGCTTGAAAACCACATGTTCATAAATCAGGTTATGTCTTATGTTTGCTGGCCTCTGGTCTATGATAATCTGTTTGTTACAGGCAGATTATGGCATAAGAAAAACAATTATAGAAACAGACTTAATACCTTTAATACATATAAAAAAGAGAAAAATTTAAAAGCGGCAATTAAAAAAAATTTTTCATAGTGTGCCTGCCAACAATGTAGAGTTTACTGATATTCCAAAGACCACTGTTTGAGAAACTGTATTTCAGATAATAAGAGCCAGACTGACACCAACTGTTTGGTTTACTTCATGCCCTTCTTAAATTACATAGTATGTACCTTAAAATGGCAATGTGAATAAACTCAAATCTAAGACATGGTAAAGTTGTGGGACAACCTATTTCAATGACCAAGCAAGTAAATGGGGCTATATTAAATAAACCCTAGTTATTTCTTGGAAACTAGTTCAGCGTGTGTCTAGGCATCTTTAAAGATACTTAGAAGCACTTAAAGAAAGAATAGTGCATAAAATCAACCCCAGGTGTTTTTCTTCTTAAAAATCAAAACAATCATAACTGTTTTCTGGGCTTCCCACTCTGCTCAAGGTTCCTGATGAGACAACTATTCCTATTCAATTGGGATGCAATTTAAAAGTACTCAATTGAGCAAGGTCACATTTTTTAACCTTTCCATCTGCTTGCCACTGTTCATACCAGCAGAATTTTCACGACCTTTCCAGGGCTGTAAGCACACTTATTCCAGCTAGAAGCTGCCTAATTTCCTTGCAGATGTATGGCAGACCTTGCTTTTTAAAATAGTAGTTTCATTGTTTTTAATCTAAACTTTTTTCTAGATACTTTATATTCCCACTCCAATTTGAGAACTAACAATTTACACTTACTACAAATAATGCTTGGTTATATGATTATTGACCATGAAAGACAATCAAGAGATACTTCGGGTTAAAATTGTTGATTTAAAAGTACATAAGCAGGCACAGTAAAAATTATAAGCTGTGCTTTTAAATGGCACAAAGCAATCAGAGAAAAAAGGGGGGGGGAATGCAGCATAGCTTTTGGGAGTTAGAAAACAGATGATAAGTAACAATGACCTATCACACCTGAGAAATTTGAAATCCAAGTCAGAAATAGAGATAAAGAGCCACATTATTCTTACCATGGAATCTGCAAAATGATCTGCAATAAGCTGCACCAGGCACCTCTGGAAAGGGGAGTGAAGGTATAGTTTAAGAGGAGTTTAAGAAGAATTATCCCTCAGTTCTCTGTCCCCACCCCACTAAGCTGAGAACTGCATCTCCACACCTTAAAGAGTTTAATCTTTTTTTTTGTCTTTTTGAGACAGGGTCTCACTAATCAGTTCAGGCTGACGTTGAGCTCCCTTTGTAGCCCAGGCTGGCCTTGAACTCGCAACGATCCTCCTGCCTCAGCCTCCTGAGTGCTGGGATTAGAGGCATGCACCACTACACCTGGCGAGAGTTAAATCTTTAGATAAGATTTTTTTCAAAAACATCTCTGAACCAAGGAACATTAGTAATAGCTGTAAGCAAAGATACTGCATGAACAAATAGAATAAGTTAAAATATACATATTGAGTTTTTACTTCCCCATCGCTTTCACCCAATCTGGTTTCAAGAATGTCAACAGTATTAGGCCTATATTTTCCAGGCAGTATGTCAGAAAAGCCATTTCTACCTCCAAATTGAACTACCTCCCAAATTGGACTACCTCCAAAGATGAGATAGCAATAAAATGATATATTCTGAGAATCACATTTATATTCTCCAACTTATCTTATGTTGAAGGTCATAATCTACATATCTCACCAAAATTTACATTTTATACAATGCAGGTGGACAGCCAAGGATACTCAGAAATTTGAGAAAAATATGAAAAACAGTGCTACAAAACCTGTATTAGTGATTTTAGATATATAAGAAGAGGCATTATATTAAGAAATCAGGAAAGAATGGTATGAAAACATTTACAGGACAATAGAATTCTTAAAAGTTAACAAGATAATAGCAGGAATTTAAAATGCACTAGAAGGTTTGGGAGATAAACTTGCGGAGCTCTCTCAGGAGATAAAAGGTGAAGTGCTGGGATCAGCCAACATGGCTCAAGAGGAGGAGTCATATCTGAGAGACTCAGAGAAGATCAACTAAAAACACAGGTAAGTGGATGAAGGGAAATGACATACATCCTGGTACAAAAAATCAATTTGAAGGAAGAGGCTTGTAGTTCAAATGGAGCATAGGCATAGGAGTTTAAAAGAGGGGAAGCAAGCAGTAGGACTGGCCTCCAGGGCCTCCACCTTCACCCCGTGGGAATAGCTTGGAACTTCCCAAATAGCTGGAAGATCCCAAGCAGCAGGATAGCACCTAGCCTCACAGGATATACTGGAGATATGCAAGCCCTTTGTCTCATGTCCCCTCTCCAAATACAGAGGAGGCTGCAGCCTGGCAACATTTTCACTGGCATAAACCACAGGGGAGTGGTCAGGGATGGGAGCGGTTCCCTCTTCACCTGCTAATCTCAGTCTCTGATGGGATAAAAAGTGATTACTGTTTGTGTTGAGAGTCTTTGGTATTGGACCCTGGACACACCCACATCAAGCAGAACACTGATCTGGCACACAAAGCTAATACTGGTCTAATCTGAGTCTCCATTTCCCCTTCTTCTGGCTTGCTTGAGCCTACACCCAGTTCTCACTGCCCTGCTCCAATCTTAGACCTGCCAGTGACTGTCTGACATCGAGCACCAGTCCTGGGCAGCTGGGTTTACCTGGGGTGCTCTAATCTGTATGAATCTCCACGTGATTCCTCTGCACTGTGGCAGTGCCCACCAGCAGCAGGCACACCATCTCCACCTTGGGTGCATTGGAGTCTCCATCCTGCATTTTGCCAGCATCCTGGGCACAGTTCCTGTCTGGCACAATAGGCCAGTCCTCTCCTAAGTTGGTAGCAAGGATTAAGAATCTGCCTGTTTGTTCAGTACTCTAGATGCCTGTGAGATACTACCAAGTTCCCTGTGCCCTCACTGGAACTGCTAGAATCTCCCCTCATTAGTCTTTGGGCATTCTGGGGTGACAGAAGCTTCCATTTGGTGTTTGAAGCTGGTCCTACAAACACTGGAATATACATCGGGTAACTAGTGTTGGTCTCCAACCTGTAGAAATCCAGAACAGGAGCCTCAAAAGCCAAGACCCCTCACCTTCCCTCTTCTGACACCACAGCTTGAACAGCTGCCACAAAGGGAATTACAGAAGGAGGTCCCCTTGCTTAAGTAACTGCCATATGAACTCACAGACTAAGAATGGCAAAGAGGAATGTGACTAATATGATTAAAAACTATGGGCCCTGTAAGAAAACACTCTTCTGGAAATACACAGGAACCTTTTTCTTCTTCTCCATTCGTCTAACCCAATTTTGTTTTGTTTTGTTTTGTTTCTTGTTTTTCAGTTGGTATATTTTGATATTTTTACTATTTTTTTTCTTTTGGTAGAGGTTGGAGTTTTACCATGCATTTTCTTGTATCTCCCCTTTTTAATATTACTATGTTTTATTTGTTTGAATAGACCCTGCTTTTATCATTTCTCTCTCTAACTCTTATTTTTCTCACTTCTTTTCATTCAACTTGTTCCCTTAGTATTTTTTTCTTGTTTTCTTTTCCTCTAGTTTAAGCACCACTCCCTCTTATTAATCCTTTTCCTACTTGGTCTTCACTATTACTATTATCATCTACTACTTGTTTCCCTTTACTTCCTAACAGGACCTCTTATATCAATCCCACCATATTCTTCACATCTTCCATTGCTTTGTTTTTCATAATGATTTGTTTTCTCTTTTATCATCATACATCTATGCCAGTACCATTTACTCTTATGAATCTGTAGGTAGTTAACTATACCTTACTATGGCTGAATATTGCTCTATAGTGAAAGGGGGGTAAAAGTGTTCTTCTGAGTGCATATTTACCATGTATAATTTTGTGGTTTGTCTTAGATTTTCTTTTATATGTACAGATCTTGTATCTATGGTTATAGGTGGCAAAATATTAGTTATTATAGTATGTCATTACTCAGTTTGTGCTTAATGCTATTGTTATTACTGATTGTATTACTTTAGCCAAGGTGACATAGTTGTTGTGATCAATCAATCTTTCTTGTACGCCAATATCTAGATTTTCTGAGGGTCATAAGCAAAGAACTGGGTGTGAGGCCAAACAGGCTGCAACCTTTCATAACTTAAACAGAAGAGGTAGGATCTTGGAACAGACTCAAAGGGTAAAAACCAGCTCTACCTAGAAGTCATCTGTAAAAAGCATTCATTACCTAAAGGAAGCTAGATACTAGTAAAAAAACCAAACCAAACCAAACCAAAACAAAACAAAAACTATCCACAATAAGCAATTTACAGTCCCAACACAAAAAACAAGAAAACATACAAACAAAATACACCCCTAAGTCCCCAACTCTCCCAAAGCATTGAGAGCCACCCAGCTGAATTTTCTGGAATGGTATCAGTGGAACTAATTGGTTGACTCTTGATACATTCCAAGCAGAAATAATAACACAGATAATTACATAAAAATGATAATAATAATGAAAGACATGGTTAGTGAGTCTAGAGTAGATACAGGTCAAAAAATAGAGGAACTTAGGAAAGCCATGGAAATCATGAATGCCCAACATAGAAAAGAACTGGATTCCATAAAACAGCCTCAAATAGAAATCCAGGAGATTAAATATTATACTGAAAGTATACACAGAATAATCAACCAAGCAAAGATAGAATATCAAATCTAGAAGACAGAGTTGTGGTTGGTCATCATCAAATGAAAGATTTCTTTAAAAATGGCAAAGGACCACAAAAAAATCAAACAGCCACTAGACAATGCAAAGCAGCCAAATATAAGATTAATTGGAATCAATGAAAAATCATAAAATATTACAAAGGACGTAAAAAAATCTCTTCACAGAAGTAATAGCAGAAAACTTCCCAAGCATGGAAAATGAATTTGACATAGAGATACATGAGGCATATTGAAGTCCAAATAGTCATGATCAGAAATAAAACTATACCAAGTCATATAAATAGTCCAGATTCCAGAAACTCAACACAAGAACAGAATACTAAAAGCTGTATGAGAAAAGAAACAAATTACCTATAAAGGAAAACTCATCAGAATCACAGATGACTTCTCAACACAAACTATTAAGTCAAGGAGAGGTTGGGGTAAAGGATTTCAAGCCTTAAAACAATCTTCAATCCAGATCAATGCACCCCACAAAATTATCTTTCAAAGTTGATGGAGAAATGAGATACTTCCCTGGTAAAAAACTCCTGAAGAAATTCACAGCCACCAAACCAACCCTCCAAAAAGCTTTGAATGATGTTCTAGAAAAAGGCAATGAAGACAACAGTTCCAACAATCTCAAAAGAATTAATTTTCCAGGCAAGGCAAACAATTGAATAGAAAAGAAAGAAAGGGAAGCAACAATGGGAAAATAATATGATCAAAGGTAAGTAAAACCTATCACCATAAATGTGAATGGTCTCAATTCACCAATCAAAATAAACATATTGGCAGAATGGATTAAGAAACCAAATTCAACAATATGCTCCATACAAGAAACACATTTACCTCAAAAGGAAATTCACAGACTGAAAGTCAAAGGATGGAAAACAATATTCCATGCAATTAGAACCTGGAAAAGAGCAGGAGTAGCTATCTAATTGCAGAAGTAGTGGATTTCAACATAAGATTAATCATAAGAGACAAAAACAAGGTCACTACATACTTGTGAAGGGAACAAATCAAGAGGAAGAGACAACAATCATAAATATATATGCACCAAATACTGGCACATCCAACCACATAAAACAAACACTAAAGGATATGAAAAATCAGATACACACTACTACAAATGTAATGGAGGATCTTAATACCCCACTGTCACAAATAGACAGGATTTTCTTTATTGCTGGTGATTTCTTTTGATGTGCAAAAATGTTTCAATAAGATGAGATCCCCGCTGTTGATTCTTTGAAGTATTTTCCATGCAGTTTGGTTTTTGTTCATGAACTCTTTGCCACCCCCATGTCTTTAAGATTTCTACCTATTTCTCTTCCAGTAGATTTAGGGTTTCTGCTTTAATATTTACATCCTTGATCCATTTTGACGTTAGTTTAGTGCATAGTGATAGACATGGTTCTAGTTTTAGTCCCCAGATGTGGAAAGCCAGTTTTTCCAGCACCATTTTTTTTTTTTCCCGGTACCAGGAATCTAACTCACGACCTTGCACTTGCCAGGCATGCATCCAGCACCATTTATTAAAGAGGCTATTCTTCTTCCACTGAACATGTTTGGCTCCTTTGTCATAATATAAGGTGGCTGAATGTGTTTGTAGTTGTGTCTGCATCTTCTAATCTATTCCTCTGATCCTCCACTCTGCTTTTCAGGCAGCACTATGCTGATTTTATCACAGTACATTTGTAGCATATCTTCAAGTTGGGGATTCTGATGTCTCGTGCTTTTCCCTTATTGCCCAGGATTGCTTTTGCTATTCTGGGTCTCTTCTGGTTCTGGATAAATTTTGAGAACATTTTCTCTAGAACTGTGAGGTATATTAATAGTATTTTAATTTGGATTGCTTTCAACCTGTACAACAATTTTGGAGGTATGGCCATTTTCACAATGTTGATTCTTCCTATTCATGAACAAGGAATATCTTTCCATTTTCTGAAATCCTCTTCGATCCTTTTTTTCAGAGTACTGTAATTTTCACTGTACAGATCTTTTATTTCTTTTGTTAGACTGATTCCTAAGTATTTCATTTTTTGTATATTATTGTGAAAGGTGTGGTTTCCCTAATTTCTCTCTCAGTGAGTTTGTTTTTTGTGTACAAGAATGCTATTGATTTTTGAGTGCTGACTTTGCATGCAGCTACACTACTGAATTTAGCTATTAGATCTATGAACCTCTTAGTGGAGTTTTTAGGGTCTTGTCTGTAGAGTAACATGTCATCTGCAAATAACAATAATTTCACTTTTTCCTTTTCTATCCTTATTCCTTTGATTTCTCTCTCTTGTCTAATTGCTCTGGCTATTGTTTCCAAAACTATATTGAATAGGAGTGGTGACAGTGAACATCCTTGTCTTGTTGCTGATTTTAAAGTTAAAACTTTCCTTTTTTGTCCATTTAGAATGATCTTGGGTCTTGGTTTGTCACAGATGGCTTTTATCAGAGTGAGGTGAAGACTATCTGTTCCTATTTTCTGTAGAGTTTTTGTCATGAATGAGTGTTGGACTTTGTCAAAGTCTCTTTCTGCCTCTATTGAGATGATCATGTGATTTTTGTCTTTGGCTCTATTGATATTTGCATATATTGAACCATCCCTGCATTCCTGGGATGAATCCCACTTGGTCATGTTGTATGATCTTCATGATGATTTTCTGCATTCTGTTTGCTAGTAGTTTATTGAGAATTTTTGCATTTATGTTCATTAGGGAGATTGGCTATTAGTTCTCCTTTTTGGTAGAGTCTTTCTCTGATTTTGGTATCAGTGTAATACGTGCCTCCAGGAATGAGTTAGGGAGAATACCTTCCCTTTCACAGTAAGATGTTTTGAATTAGGTATTGGTGCTCTTCTGAATTTCTACAGGATCTGTGGTGATTTAATTCTTTTCATTCCTTATTACATGAATTTGAATTTTTTCTTTTTTTTAAATAAGGTTGTTGAGGGGTTTATCAATTTTATTTATTCTTTCAAAGAACCAACTGTTTGATTTATTAATTCCTTGTATTGTTTTATTATTCTCCATTGCATTAATTTCTGCTCTGTTCTTTATAATTTTCTGCCTTCTTTGGGTTTTGGGTTTGACTTGCTCTTTTTCTAGAAACTTGAGGCTATTTATTTGTACTCATTCTGTTTTCCTCATATGTGAATTCATTGCTATAAATTTCCCTCTGAGTACTGATTTCATTGCATCCCACAGTTTCCAGTATATTGTATCTGCATCTTCAGTTGATTGTAAATATTGTTCAAGTTTTTCTTTTATTTCATCTGGGACACACTGGTTCTTCATTAGTGTGTTGTTTAATTGCCATGTATTTATGGAATTTATGTGATTTCTTTTGTTAATAATTTTCCAATTTTATTGCACTCTGGTCTGATAATATGCATGGGGTAATTTCAGTTCCTTTGCATTTAGGGGAGCATGTTCTATGTGTTAGTATATGGTCTATTTTAGAGAAAATCCCATATGCAGCTGAGAAGAGAGTGTATTTTGATATTGTATGGTGTAACACTCTGTAAAGGTCTACTAAGTCCATTTGTTCACAAGTTTGGTTTAGTTCTGTTATTTCTTTGCTGATTTTTTTTCTAGCTGATCTTTCTCTTTGTGACAATGGGTGGTAAAGTGCCCTGTTACAATTGTGTTATTGCTTATTTCATTTTTCATGTCTGTTAAAATTTGTCTTATAGCATTCTCTCTGTGAGACAGTGGGGTCCTGCGAGCAGAGTGAGTCTGTGCCTCCTCTATTGTCTGTGTGGGATGGTGGGACCTGCAAGCAGAGTGAGTCCGCCTGCAGTGAGCCCTCCATTTCCTCTCTGGGTCACGGGGTTTGCGAGCAGAGTGTGAGTCCACACTCTGTATTTCCTCCATTGTCTTGGGACAACAGGGCCTTTGAGAGGAGAGTAAGGACATATGCCTTTGTCAAGCAGACTAACAGAAACCCCAAGACCTATGACCCAGGACAACAGCTGGGCCCCAGGTGCATGGGCACACACATGCCCTTGGAGGGCAGAGTAATTGATAAGACCAGGAGTGTGGAAGTGTCTGATATAGCAGCAAGGAGCCAGGGGTTGAACTCTGGAGAACCAGCAGAAGTCCATTCCCAGGCCCCACATCCAGAGGCCAAGATCAGCTCCATATCCTACACATTTCTTCGATGAAATATGAACATGACAGGGGCTGGGGATTTAGCTCAGCGGCAAAAGCGCCTGCCTGGCAAGCGCAAGGTCGTGAGTTC
>NW_004955526.1:283511-284438 GCF_000276665.1 Chinchilla lanigera | reverse complement strand
TGAGGACTGCTTTCATTGCATCCCATAGATTCCTGTAAGTTGTATTTACATTTTCATTTATTTGTAGGTATTTTTTAATTTCCTCTTTAATTTCCTCTGTGACCCATTGGTTTTTCAGGAGGTTGTTATTTAATTTCCAAGTGTTTATGGAGTGTTCTGAGTTTCTTTTGTCATTAATTTTGAATTTCATTGCACTGTGGTCAGATAATATGCATGGGATAATTTCAGTTCTTTTGCATTTCAGAAGGTATGCTGCATGGGCTAGGATGTGGTCTGTTTTAGAGAAAGTCCATGTGCACCTGAGAAAAATGTGTATTCTGATGTTGTGGTGTGGAACACTCTGTATACATCTACTAAGTCCACAGCTTTGGTTCATATCTGTTATTTCTTTGCTGACTGTTTTGTCCAGTGGACCTATCTCTTTTAGTCAAAGGGGTGTTGAGGTTCCCTGTTACAATAGTGTTATTAATTATATGGGTTTTCATATCTGTTAAGATTTATTTTATATAATTTGGAGCTCCACTACTTGGTGCATACATGTTTATGATTTTATCTCATCTTCTTGCAGTGTTGCCCTGATTAGTATGTGGTGACCTTCTTTATCTCTTTTGATTGTTGTCTGTTTGAAATTTACATCATCTGCAAACAGAATAGCTACACCTGCTTTTTTCTGGGTTCCTGTTGCATGGAGGATTGTTTTCCATCCTTTGACTTTTAGTCTATAGATTTCCTTCTGAGGAAAATGTGTTTCCTGTACAGCATATCATTGACTTTTCTTTTTTAACCCACTCTGCAAGTCTGTTTCTTTTAACTGGAGAATTGAGGCCATTTACATTTATAGATATAACTGATATGTGTCCATTCATCATTGTCATGTTATTTACTTGTGTTGGTGTCCTAGTTTTTCTACCTGTTTACTTGCTTGCT
>NW_004955526.1:278423-283269 GCF_000276665.1 Chinchilla lanigera | reverse complement strand
AAAAAAAAAAAAAAAAAAATGAAATATGAACATGACCACAGAACTGTGAGCACCAGAGGTATTTTACCACTTTCATTCTCCCTTGTTTTTCTGATTGTATATTCCTCTCCAGTCTGATTGGATGCCACCTTGTTTTCTTCTGTATTCAGGAGTTATTCTTCTATTTGGGTTTTTTTAAAATTTTTTTTTCTCTACTCTCTTTCTCTCATCTCCTTTTTCTTTCTTTTTATCCCTTTGGTTCATTTTCATTCTCTTCCTGTTTTTCCCTTCTTTTTTCAATTTTAGTTTTCTTACTTTTTTTTCATTCTCCTCCACAGACTTACTTTCTCTCTTTCCTCAACTACTTCTTCATTTTAAACTTTCAAGTGAGTAAACATCTCTGCCTGTTCTGACTATTCCTTTATATTCTGTTTTATTCTTTCCCTCCTGTGTCCTCCAGTTTTCCATAACTTGCACAATCCTCCTTTAATTTCCAGCCTTGACTGTACAATATTTGAACTACCTCATCATTTTAGCCTATCCCCTAACCATCTCCAACCTCCCTGTGACCAACAGAAGTGTAAAGTCACCTGGCTAAAGGGAGAATCACTGCATACAAGTTCAAAGTATATGTTTGATTTTCTTACATAATTTTAGAGTTTACTTCACAGTAAGAGGAAACAGGTTAATGGTTACCATAGTTTATCAGTAGTTAAACTACACTTGAAGCTATTATTACTAACTATACTACTTAGGTGGGATGTCATATATGTTATAAACAGTTTTTCTCCCCTGTATGAATAATAACACTGTGGCTGTATGAGGTCATAATCAGCACCACAGCTCATTCCCAAAGGATTAGGAGCTGAACTAGATAGTATCTTGCATTCTTTACAAGTTGGGAAGGTAGGGCTGGGATAGGTATAAGAAACCATGTACACCTAGAAGACATCCCTCAAGGACAGACACCCTCTAGATACTAGTAATAAAGCTTATATAATATATATATACTAGTAATAAACCTAGATACTAGTAATAAAGCTATATATAATAAGAAACCCACAAGTGTCAACATAGAAAACAAAATGTAAAAGAAAAAAATACAATATGAAAAGACACAAAAGCAAACTGCAATCCAAAACCCTTCACTCACCCAGGATAAACCCAGAACTCAAAGAGATAGATGACATTGGAAATGAAACACTGGAACTTTTTGAAATGATAGCAGCAGAAGTTTAAAAACAAGTGGACAAGGCTATGGAGAAAATAATCTCTCAGGTACAGAAACAAATGATGTTTAAAATCAAAGATATTAGAGAAGACACAGATAAAAGAATAGATGAGCTTAGAAAAAATGATGGAAACAAATAATGCCCAGCATAGGAAAGAAATGCAATCTGTGAAACAGATCCAAATAGAAATCCAAGAGATTAAAACCTCCATTGAAAGTATATGCAACAGGTTGAATGAAAGACAAAATAGGACTTCAGATCTTGAAGCAGAATTACAGACAGTGATAATGAAAAGAAAGATACCTTAAAATTAGCAAAAGACCATGAAAAATCAATCCAACAGCTACAAGATGAAGCAAAGAAGAATAACGTAAGATTGATTGGGGTCAATGAGAAAACTGGCCACAGCACAAATGATATTAAAAATTCTTTACAGAAGTAGTGGCAGAAAAATTCCCAGGTGTGCATAAAGAATTTGACATACAAATAAATGAAGCATTTAGAACCCCAAACATTCTTCAACAAAATAAAACTACACTAAGACATATTAAAATCAAGATTCCAGAAATTCAACACAAGAACAAAATATTAAAAGCTGTTAGAGAAAAGAAACAGATCACCTATAAAGGAAAGCCCATTGGAATAATGGCAGATGTCTCAGTACAGACCCTCAAGTCAAGAAGAGCTTAGAATTAAGTACTTCAAGTCCTGAAAGAAAACAACTTCCAGTCCAGATTGATGTATCCTGCAACATTATCCTTCAAAAGCAGTAGAGAAATAAGATACTTTCATGACAAAGGACAACTGAAGAGATCTATGAACACTAAACCAATGCTATAAAGAGTACTAAAAGATATTCTAGACAGAGATAAAAATGGTCACAATTGCAAGAACAAGAACAGGAATAAACTACCGGGCAGGGCAAGCAATTAAATAGAGGGGGAAAGCAGGGAACCAACAACAGGAAAATACCATGATCAAGATAAACCAATACATATCCATTATAACCATCAATGTAAATAGCCTCAATTCACCCATCAAAAGAAACAGACTGGCAGAGTGGATCAAGAAACAAGATCCAACAGTATGCTGTATACAAGAAACACATTTAAGAAAAAAAGAAATTCATCACTCAGACTCAAAAGATGGAAAACAATCTTCCATGCACCAAGAACTCAGAAAAAAGCAGCAGTAGCTATAGCTATTCTTTTTGCAGACAGTGTCAACTTCAAACCAAGAATGATCAAAAGGGATAAATAAGGTCACTACATACTTGTTAGTGGAAATTTCAAGAGAAGGAGATAACAATTATAAATATATATACACCAAATACAGCAGCACCCAACAATATAAGATAATTATTAATAGACATGAAAAATCAAATAAGCAATAATACAATTGTAGCAGGAGACCTCAGTAACTCATTGTCACAAAGAGAGAGATCAACTAGGCAAAACATCAGCAAAGAAATAACAGAACTGAATCAAACTTGTGAACAAGTGCACTTAATAGATGTTTTTAGACTGTTCCACCCAATACAATCAGAATACACATTCTTCTCAGATGCACATGAAACATTCTCTAAAATAGACCATATAGATGCCCACAGAACATGCTTAAGTAAATACAAAGAAGTTGAAATTATCCCATGCATAATATCTTACCATAGTGCAATGAAATTAGAAGTTAACAACAAAGGATAATGGCAAAAACTCCATAAATATATAGAAAGTAAAAAATACCATCCTAAGTAACCAATGAATCACAGATGAAATAAAGGAAGAAATTAAACAATATCTACAATAAAATACAGACAAAATATACCAGAACCTATGGGACACAATGAAAGTAGTCCTAAGAGGGAAATTTATGGCAGTGAATTCTCACATCAGGAAAACAGAATGACCACAAATAAACAATCTAATGTTACACCTCAAGCTTCCAGGAAAAGAAGAGCAAGACAAACCCAAAGCTCAAAAAAGACAGGAAATTATAAAGCTCAGAACAGAAATTAACACAATGGAGACTAAAAAAACAATGCAAAGAATTGATAAAATGAAGAGCTGGTTCCTTCACAAAATAAATAAAATTCAAAAACCCTTAGCCAACCTTATCAAAAAAAAGGAAAGAAAGGACGCAAATTTGTGTATTGAGGAATGATAAGGGTGAAGTCACTACAGACTCTGGAAATTCAGAAGATCATCAATACCTACTTTGAAAATATTTACTCCAATAGAATGGAAAACACAGAAGAAATAAACAGGTTTCTAGATGTATATGAATTACCAAACCTGAATCAAGAACATAAAGAAATTGTCAAAATCCAATATCAGTTAATGAAATTGAAAATGGAATAAAAAACTTCACAGCCAAGAAAAGCCCAGGTCCTGATGGATTCACTGCTGAAGTCTACAAGAAATTTAGAGAAGTATTCATGCCAATACTCTTCAAAATCTATAATAAAAATGAAACACTTCAGAACATCAACAACTGGGATCTCATCTTATGAAAAAGTTTTTGTACTTAAATGGAAATCACCAATACAGTGAAAATCACCAATACAGTGAAATCCCACAGAATGGGAAAATATTTTAGCTAACTGTCCCTCAGACAAAGGTCTTACATCTAGAACATATAAAGAACTGAAAAAACTCAGATACCCAAATTCAAAGACCCAATGCAAGAATGGGCATCTAAGATGAACACCCTCCCAGAGCTTCACCATACAAAATGGTAGGAGTTCAACAATGGTTCTCATACTGCATATTGTTTTCAGATCAGTTATCAAATTCAAGCATATAAAATTTGTCAAGAAAAAGAGAAAACTTTAAGCATTGACCGTTCCTTTAAAAAAAATACAGACATTAGTAATACACCTGTTCCAGCTATCCTTATATATACATATAAATTTTGGTTTTCACTTTAAAAAAACCAATATAACAAAAACAAATACATAAACAAAACAGCACAGAGACCAATAGAAATGACTCAATTTGAAAGCATGGTGGTAGGATATTAACAATGGTTGCCATACTACACAATGTTATCATCAAAATGGTTGCACATATAACCAGTTATAGGCATGCAAGATTTTCTTTTTAAATTTAAGAATAAAAGGAGGAAAACATTAACAGACAGACAACATTTTACGCAATAGCAAAAGAACAGTACAGACAATACAGAGTTACAAACAAAGTGGTAGGAAATTAACAATGCTTGTTGTATTACACATTGATAACTTCAAAGTGGTTTCTCATGAAAACAGATAGACACATGCAATACTGATCAATCAAGGACTCTAACAGTTTCTTTCAGCAAAGAAATAAAAGACAGTAGAACAACTATGTTAACTATCCTGTATATACATACACACAAAATTTCTCCTTCTTTCCCGTCTCTTTTCCCACATCCCAGTCGGCCTTTGCCCTTTAGTGTTTTCCTATCATTTCACAAATGTCTACCATAACTCTGAGTTTAAATTAACTCTTTCAGGTTTTACACTACTGAGACAATGCGGTGCTTGCTAATGCAGGTCTGATTTATTTCACTTATGAGTATGGTCTCTAGTTGTGTCCATTTACCTATAAAGGCCTCAAGTTTATCTTTCTTTATAGCTGAGTAATATTCCATTATAT
>NW_004955526.1:269106-274413 GCF_000276665.1 Chinchilla lanigera | reverse complement strand
TGTTTCTTTTCTCTAGCAGCTTTTAATATTCTGTTCTTTTGCTGGAGATCTGGGAACTTGACTATTATATGTCTGGGTGTAGTTTTATTTTGGTTGTAATTGGTTGGAGTTCTATACACCTCCTTTGCCTGAATATCCGGTTCTGTTTCCATGCCTGGGAAATTTTCTGCTATTATTTCTGCAAATATTGTTTTTATGTCAGTTGTGTTGCCTCCTGCTGTTTCATTGACTCCTATAAGTCATACATTATTTCTCTTTGCCTCATTTTGCAGCTGTTGAATTGACTTTTCCTGGATCCTTGTTGATTTTACGAGATGCTTTCTTTCACGGTCACTAGCTGCCATGCTGTCTTCAAAGTCTGAGATTCTATCTTCAGCTTCATTCAAGCGGTTTTGGCAGCTCTCAGTGGAAGCTCTGTTTTCCTGGAAGTCTCCTTGAATGTGGTTCATGCGTTCGAAGTCCTTTCTATATTTTTCATTTAATGCTTCTGTCCTTCTCGTTTGTTCTTCTATTTTCTTATATGTTTCTCCTTCAGACTTTTTGAGCAGTTCTTTCATTATTATTATCATTTCATTTTTTGCTTGAGAGATTATTTCTGATGTAATCTCTTCTATGGCCTTATGGAGTTGTTTCTTTACTTCCATTGCAATCATTTCAGCTATTTCAGGCATGTGTTTACCAAGTTCTCCTATGTTGATGTGTCCTGGACTTGTTCTGATTGGGGTGGAGTTCTGGGATTGTGTTTTAGTCCTTTGTCTTGTCATGTTTGCTAGCAGATGCAGAAAGCTCTGTTTCCCTCTTCAGTGGCTGTGCAGCAAAGGCCACTAGTGTCCCTAGTTTTTCTGTTGGTCAGGTTTGCCCCTCAGTGTCCGCTGAGAAGCACTACTTAGTTTTGGGTTTTCCGGCCATTGTTGATTTGTGCCTAGTTATCCCAGTTCTCAGACACGGGCATTGGTGTCAGCTGATGGCAGACGGTCTGATCCAGTGTCCCCTTGCAGTTCAGGGCATGTGCACGTCCCAGTCTCGGTTTGCACTGATGTGACCATCCCAGTCCAGTGGGCCTATGTCCCCAGGCAGTTCAGGGTACAGGCAAAACCCAGACACAAACGGCAGGGTTGACAGTTTGTGAACCACCTGATTCTGTGTGTCCAGTCAGTTCAGAACACATACAGGAACCAGATGCAATCCAGAGGGACAGCAATCAAAGACTGCCTGTGCCTCTGACCCCCCAGGGGTTCCTGGCACAAGTAAAGCACAGACTGGAACTGCTAGACTAGTAGCTCTTGGAGCACTCACTCATTTGGCACCGGGCACGCACAGGGAGGGCCCACATGCGAACCCCAGTGAGAACAGTCCCCAGGGCTTCTGAGTGAAGACCTTCTATCTGACTCTTTCTCTGAGTTTCAGCTGGAAACCGTGGCAGTGGGAATAAAGCATGGACTCGATCCCCGGGACCAGCAGCTCTTGGAGTACTCACTCACTCAGTGCAGGGCACACGCAAGGAGGGGCCACAGGCACACCCCAGTGAGAGCAGTCCATGGGGCTTGTGAGTGAGAACCTCCTGTCTTCCACAGCTGCACGGAGGGCAGAGACTCAGACTGTAATGGCGGTAGGTCTTGGGTCACCCGCTCTGCCCCCAGGAAGTAGATGGGAAATGCCTGGCTCTCTCCACAAGTTTTAGCTGGGAACCGTGCCGGTGGGAGTAAAGCTCGGACTTGAACCATGGGACCAGCAGCTCTTGGAGCACAGGCATGCAAGATTGATGAAACAATTACACATTAACTGTTCCTTTCAATAAACCTAAAGATATTAGTAGTACAATTATCCTAGCTATCCTGTGTATCTATATATACATATTTTCCCTCTTCCTTCTTTCTTTTTCTTCTCCCCTCCTCATCCCAGTTGCTCCTTCCTGTTTGAGCAGTTTCTTTTCCCTTTCACTATATGTATTGTGCCTTTCAGATTTTATTTACTATTTCAGGTTCTTATAGTAGGGAGGAAACACGATGTTTACACATGTGAATCTGGTTTATTTCACTAATGAGATGGTCTCTAGTTGCATCAATTTATCTATAACAGTCTCTAGTTTATTCAAGTGTGTAATTTCCAAGCTCTTCTGTGTTGATGTCTCCCGCATATGTTCTGTGTGGGGTGGAGGTCTGAGATTGCACTTTCCTCCATTGTTTTGTCATTTTTTAAGACCCCCCAGGATTCATGGGGCTCAGTTTGACTCCTGCAATTGTGTGGGCGGCATGGGAGGCAGTCATTCATGTTCCCAAATCTGTCCTGGACTCATTGTGGCTCCTGTGATGGGGTGGTGGGCTGGGGCGTCTCCCTGAGGCTCCTGAAGCTATCTAGGACTCAGTGTGGCTCCTGTAACATTGAAGAAGGGGCCTACCATGGTCACTGAGGCTCCTGACGATGTTCATTGTTCAGTGTGGCTCCTGCACTGGTGGAAGGGGTCTGAGTGTGATCACTGAGGCTTCTGAAGATGTCCAGAGCTCAGTGTGGCTCCTGTGAAGGTGTGGAGGGGCCAGGTTGTGATTACCGAGGCTCCTGAAGTTGTGTGGGGCTCAGTGTGGGTCCTGTGCTAGTGAAGGGAGTGGGGTGCAGTTACTGAGGCTCTTGAAGTTCCCCAAGGATCAACTTTCTCCCACAAAGGTGTAGACAGGCATGATCACCAGGGCTCCCAAAGCTGTCCAGGGCTCAGCATTCAGCTTTCAATTCTTAAAGATTTTCTTATTGTAGTATTTCATATTTCTTTTGTGGTATAGAAAGAAGTTTTTCTCAGATAAATGCCTTGCAAATCTTTTATTCCAACCTGTGCCTTGTGCTTTCATTCTTGTAATGATATCTTTGAAGAGTCAGATCTGAGTTTTGATGAAACCTAATCCATCATTTTTGTTCTGTTATGGATATTCTTTATGATGTTGTCTGTAGGAAATCTCTAACCCTGGAGCAAAACAATTTTGTCACACAGAAATGTATTTTAATTATTTTACAATTGCTAGGACAAAATACCAGACACCCACATTTTAAAGACCATTTGAAGAGGTTTATATCAGCTCACAGATTCAGTGGAGTGAGTCCATGGTCAAACACCATGGTGTAAGTGGTGGCAGAAAGATTCCTGACCTCATGACAGCCAGAAGCACAGCATGGAGGAGCCAGGGATGAGTATATAAGCTTCCAGATTTTAACCCCTTCCAGATTTTGTTGACCCATCTCCATCAAAGCCACACTTCCTACCAACATATTCAAATATCACACATTTTATATGGCTGTCTATGGACCATACCTATGTATGACATGTATCCAGACATATTTGTAATAAAGTTTATCCCTTTTCCACTTAACAGCCTTTCACCCTTCTTAAAATTCAGTCTTCCATATGTGTGGCTCCATAGGATCTCTATTCTGCTCCTTTGATATTCTATGCCTGTTTCTTAAAGATAAAATTCCATCTCTAACCACTCTTATGTTGTTCATATATAGTTGGATACCTGTATTATGGCCTCACCATTTTGCCACAAGTACCTAAATATATCTGAAATGCATTTGGTAAATCAGTGCATCTAGGATAAAATTGAGATTACTTCCTAAAACAACACTGATAATATTGAGAACTAAAACCTGTGTATTATGAAGTCCACTAATCTCAAATTCATGGTGCTATGTCCCAATAGTGATTTGGCACAAAGCACATAGAAAGTGTGAGGGAACTAATCCTAAAATATCCTTATAGGATAACGGGGAAACAAATACAAAGAGAGAAGTGCCCCATTTACCAGCTCCTGTCCATGAAGGAATCACAATGACAAACTTAATTTACCCTCCTCTTCAGAGGTAGTGTCAGAAGGCTACAGGTTCACACATATTCAGGCATATTAAGTAACTGTTTAACTAATGGGTTAGGGCAGAATGTACTGCTGTGTCCCCTAAGATGGTGTCCTGGGAGGGAATCTTGGTGGTAGCTGTCTGCGGAGTGCATGGGAAGGGCCTGGACAGTCCATTCTGTGTGCAGTGGGACGTGGGTCTCCACCATCCAGACCACTGTGTGCTTGGCCAAAGCAGGCAATAAGTGAGTCCTAAGACAGAGATGCAGAGCTGTTGGGTTGGCATAGAGGGGACCATCAGGACTCCCCTAAGGCCTCACAAAGATCTAAGAACAGCCAGAGACACACGAGCCTCTGGAAGCAGAGGCTGCACACAGAGCTGCAGGGGAGGCTCTGCTCAGTGGGCTAGAAAGGCTCCTTCTCACATCCTTGCAGCTATAGCACTCGTGGAGAGCACGTCTAGGCCCACAGAGCAGCTAGTTGCAGAGGGGCTTTCATGGCCTCTTTTTCTGATGAACTGTGTAAGTCCCCAAAGCCTCAAGCCAGCTGAGGCAGAAGGATTAGGACAAGGTCTCAACTTCCCTCCTCTGTGCTTCCTATACTCCTGGCCTCCCTGAGATCCCAAGACAGATCCACTTGCCTAGTGCTGAGGAGGATCCATCCCCAAGAGCCTTCAGGACAGTAACTAATGCATGTGCATAAATTTTGGGGGCAAGTGTCACTGGGATGGGCTTGTCCTGCTCACTGCCCAGCTCACCTCACTGAAAGGTGGGAAAATATGTGGGGTCTCTGTACATCAGGGCCAGTATGGGGAGGAGGTCAGTGCAGACCTCCACTATGGTCACCACCCAGGCAGGCAGGCAGCCTTAGAATGAAGGCCACTCACCTGGTACAAGGCCAGCAGGTCACTGGACACTGGGAAAACCAGCCCTCTGCTGGAGTCCACACCTCTTGCTAGAGATTCCAAATTGACACAAGTCATAAAGGCAGACACCAAGGCATAGTGATAGATTTTGAAGTTTGTTTTTCAAAACTGCCTTATGAAGCCAGGTGAGATTGTACACATCTGTAATCCCAGTACTCTGGGATGTTGAGGTAAGAGGACCACACATTCGAGTACAGACTGGGTATTGTAGCTACTTAGTGAGACTCTATGAGAAAATTAAAAACAAAAATTAAAGGAGCTAGTGATGTAGCTCAGGGAGAAAGCTCTAGGTTCAATACCCAGTACTGAAAAATAAATGTACTGATTTGTAAAGTTCCTCAGTGAAGAACATTCTGCATTTTCCAGGCAAAACTGGACCAGTCACCCCTCGGAACCTTCATTCCCTGGTAACCAGGAGCTCTGAGATTTCATATTTTAGAAATAAATTTTAACCAAAGTCTAGAGAAGGTTTCTCCATATTCACGTAGAAGAGGTGGGGCTGTGCACTTCTGTCCCTCTGTCCTCTGAGATGTGACAGATGTCACC
>NW_004955526.1:266435-268786 GCF_000276665.1 Chinchilla lanigera | reverse complement strand
TGCAAGGGACGGAGATGACAAGACCACATCCACAGTGCCGGCATGAGGTGCCAGCGAGCTGCGGGCTGACACCCCACCCAGCGGCGATGACACACAGGCCTGGATGAACCTGGGGTGAAGACAGGAAGGAGGAGCAGCTCGGGGAGCCACTGGGGCTGACTGTGACTGTGCCCTCCCTTGTTCTTCATTCACGCTGCATCGCTCACTTTACTGCAGTGAATATTTCTAGTCTGAAAAAAATAACCGCACAATTTACTGAATAAACGAATGAAAAAAGGAGAGGGCCTATCTAGGATTTTCCCTGCTACATGAAGCAAGATTCATCAGTCCCTTCCCGGAGTAAGTGGCCAAGGAGAACTCTGACTGCACCGATGTGAAAACTGTAGAAAAGGAAAATTACGGAGACCTAAGATGAGTGGTGGCCAGGAAGTAGTGAGGGGGAGGGGAGGAGCCGCAAAGGGGCGCAGCAATGAGAATGCTCTGGACCTGGACAGTGGCTCCGGGTGCACAAAACTAAGAATGCACTTCCTGCCACCCAGCTGATCAATTTAAACCACACTACAATCTTAACTTTTATTTAAAAATAACTACTACTTACATAGATCCAGCAAATAAGAGCAAAAACATGCCAAAACATACCCCACAGTAATGGAGG
The DNA here is from genome assembly GCF_000276665.1 of Chinchilla lanigera. NCBI lineage: Eukaryota > Metazoa > Chordata > Mammalia > Rodentia > Chinchillidae > Chinchilla > Chinchilla lanigera. The sequence continues at coordinate 268,131 of NW_004955526.1, read as the reverse complement.
GGAAGGGCAGGGGTGGGGCAGGGGCTGGCCCCTGGGGGAGCTCAGGAGCTGAGCCCTGCTGTGGAGCCACCAGGAGCCCTGGCCCTGCAGCTGGTGCACAAGGGCTTCCTGGTTCTGGCTCTCGCTGTGGCACAGAGTTAGGAATGGAGCTGCAGGTGGAGCTGGTGCAGGCTCTGCAGGTGGGACTTCAGCTTGGGCTGGAGCTGGCCTTGTGGCCGCAAGAGAAGAAAAGATCAGCAACTGTCTATGTTCCTTCCTGGGGCAAAGCCTTCCCACTGCCTTCAGAGACAGCTCTGAGCACAGAGCCACCTGCAGGAAGTCCACCAGCCTGCATTCCCTACTGGATCCGGTGTCTCAGTGTTTCCGAGTCCCCTCAGCACATGGAAGCCCTGTCTGTGTCCAAGGCCCATCCCCTCCCCGTACGCCCACAGCCCCATCCCCAAGTCCTCCTCACCCTTGGGCTCTGCCTCAGTGGGCTCAGCCTGATCCAGCTGGGCCAGGAGAAGTCTGGCTGTGTGATTCACCTGAGGGTGCAGCTCCAGCAAGGAGTCAAGGACATCAGACATGGACCTGGGGAACCAAGAAGGCAGCAGAGTGAGAGAGGCCTGGCCTTGCCACCTACACTGCCTGCCCAGGGCGCCTGAGCGGATGGACATGTGGCCTCCTGCCTGGTCTGTGCATGGTCCAGCCCCACACTCTCCAACACCCCATGAGGCAGTCTTGGCCCAGGCAGCCCTGAGCACCTGACAGAAGGCTCCATGGGCGGGAGCCCTTGTTCGGTGGTGTTACCACCCTGCCTGCTCAGGGCAGCCAATACACTGTACCTGTGCTTGTCCCCACTGTCACCTCCATGAGGACAGAGACTGGCATCTGCCCTGTGGCTGCACTCAAGGGCACAGGGCTGCTGCTCTATAAATATCAGAGAAGCGGGGGGACAGCAGGTGTCTGTCCTTCCCTTCCTCTCCTCAGGCTTCAGCTCATGCAGCGATGTGCTGCCCAGTTCTCTGTGCCTCTTCTGGGCTCCTCTTGCACTACTGCGAGCCACATCTAAGGAGGACAGGAGGCATCTCGTCTACTACAATGTGGTAATGCCTGCTCTGCTGTCCAGGGTGACTGTGTGGACCCCAAATAGCATTGAAACCCCAGAGGACAGTGGTTACATCTGCCCTGGTTGTTGGCTTATGGTCAATGCCCAGAGAAGTGTCTGTACACAGTGTGTCTTCATGTGTATTTGTAGATCAGTGTTCCCACCTGCTCTGCTGTGATCGGTGAATGGCTTCGGACCTTTTTATCTGCCAAGGATTCCTGCCTGGGGCCACCCTGAAGCCCATAGAGTGACTCTGCAGTCTCCTGGACAGTGACCAGAACAACTTTCCCCAGGTGCGGGGCTGAGGGTGGGGGCGGTAAAGCTTGCCAGTGGGGATGGAAGATCGTCTGTGAGAATCAGCACAGCCACTGCAGCTGGTCTTTCACAGGGCCAAGGCCAGGGTGGACACTTAGATAGAAACCCCATTCCATCCTATGGCCATGAAGTGGGCTTGGTTTCCTTAGCACCTGACTGGGGCTGAGAGAGGGGCTTGCACCTTCCAAGGACTTGGAGCCTTAGGTGGCGCCACACACTGTGCTGCTGAGAGCAGAACTCACCTTCCCGCCATGAGGTCCTGTGAGGAGGAAGTGTTGGCCCTGGAGCCGTCTG
>NW_004955526.1:246954-260550 GCF_000276665.1 Chinchilla lanigera | reverse complement strand
GTTTGTTTGTCTGTTTTCCTTATTCACTGTGGCTCAGTAACACCAAAGAACCCCACTGCCCACTACGCATCACTTCCCATTTTTTCCCAACCTGAAGTAGTCACCTTAGGACACAGACATCTGCTTCCTTCTGTATCTGAAATTAATGCGGTCTGGAGATTTCATATATATGTATATATATAAATGTACAGATATATGTATAGATAATACATATATTGTTCTACAATATATACTTATCGTGAGTAACTTCTTTCAGGTACGTACTCTTTTAATGTACAGTGTTGAGATTGTGGTCACTGCTGGACAGAAAATAAAGGGAATAGGAGGATAATGAATTGTTAAAGAAATGATTCTGTAAGTTTTCTCCAAGTGGAAAAATTGGATTTCTAGACTGCAGTGTTCCATTAGGTGATCAGCACAGGGGGAGGATACAGACCCACCCTGAGATGCATCAAGGTACAATTTTGGAACAGGAAATTTAGGGAGAAAATCCCATAGTTTATCTGACAAACAGACCAAAGATGAATCAAATGGCACTGGATATCTGAAAGATAACTGGAAGTTGGCTGATTGTACTTTCACGGGCTATACCTCCTGTACATTCTTCATGTAGAAGCTTCTAGAGTATGTATCCATCCACAAAAAAGAACATGCCACAAAGGGGAAGTAATGGGATCAAGGATACAAGGACTCCAGGTGGACAGAGGAGAAAGAAATCCCTAAGATAATGGGTAAAAGAAATTGCCCTACCAAAATAATGACGAAACCAGCCCTTCCATGACAAGATTAGCTGCAGATGCCAAGCTTTAGAGAGGAAGACGTTTACAATGTTCACAAATTATGAGTCCCCAAGGTTCTACTGGAAACTGGCTGAGATCTCTTAAACCGTGTGTGGTAGTTTCAAGACAAAGTCTTTGAAATTATTCCCTTCAAGAGGTGGAGGTTAAGGCCCTTCCTTCTGTGTGTGCTGGGCTGTGTGACTCATTTAAAAGAAGAAAGAAGTGAAAGTGGTGATGTGAATCTTCAAAGCCTAATGAGCATCTGGAAGATAGTCTGTGTGTGGCAGGGGTGGAGGCTGTGTGTGAGAAAGCCTCATCTTCCCTATCAAAAGTCAGAAACTGGACTCTTGCACCAAAACATCAAGGAAAGGCTGCAGGAGCACGTTACAGAAATGCAGTAAAACAGGGAGAACTGGTTGTAAGTGTGGGAGGGAGTTGCTGGCACAGGACAGGAAGTGGCAGTAAAGGCAGAGGGGGTGGAGGCTGGGGGGGGAGGGGAGTGCAGACTTGCACTCGTTTTATTCCTTAGACTAGCTGCATGAATTTGTTGGAAAAAAGTAAATTAAACAAGAAAAGAAAAACAAGATTATTACTAACATAATCCCTGAAAGGTGTGGAGAGGTTGCAAATGTTGCCAGGGTTCCTAGCCAGTACTTTGCATTTGTGCACGGCCTACCTGTTTTTTTTTTTTTTTTTTTTTTTTGTTGTTGTTTTGGTCTTTTTGGGACAGGGTCTTGCTAAACAGTTCAGGCTGGGCTTGAACTCACTTTGAGGCCTAGGCTGGTCTTGAACTCACAATATAGATCCTCCTGCCTCAGCCTCCCGAGTGCTGGGATTACAGGCATGCACCCCTGTGCCCGGCTGTAATTGTCTTAAAGAAGCTTCAAGTGTGGCCATTGCATCTACAGAAGAGAGTATCTACATGACATTAATCTCCACTTAAGATCTCACCATGCTGCCTGACTGGGTGCAAAATACTCCTTTGTCTGGAACCACACTATGTGCTCTATCCCCATAGAGATGAGACAGAATCTCTAGTGACTCCTTAAATCAGCTCCAGTGGCTGTTTTGTATTCTCTACTGATTTAAAATGTGGAAAATATATCCTAGACACTGGGTAATTTCTTTCACTATCTTTTCTTCTATTTGCAATGTCACTCAAAAAATTCAGAGCTGGAATTAGTTTAACTTAAGAAGTATTTAACAACTATTCATAACACTATCACAGTCTAGAGGCCAGGAAAGACCAGAAACCAAGTAATTATAATGCAGTAAGATCGTGCTAGGATGAATGCATCCGCATGTCAGAGAAGTAACCCAGTGGTAATTTGCCTGGCAGTTGTATCAGGTAAATCTGGGTTGAAGGAAGGTGTACGTTGACTAATTAAGGAGTAGGAGAAAGGTGATAGGGAAGGTTTTAGAGAACATGACCCTGAAGAGCTTTTTCTACTGTAGAATGTTTACCTTGTATAGAGAAGTAGAAGAGAATTTCAGAAAAAAGGACCAGTGTATGGAAAGGCTCAGAGACATGAACAGCACTGGCTCCTCAGGAGCCAAACCAGCTCAGCTTTCCCTTGTCATGGGTGCCAGGGCTGGAGAGAGAGGCAGAGGGCCGCTCACAGGAGACTTTATTTGCCCCTGTACACCATGGAAAGACAGTATAAAAACTGGTGTACCAGGTATGGGTCGATCATCCTGGTGAAGGGCTGTTTTTCTACTTTATATCAAGACTTATATATACAGAGAAAAATATGTTAGTATAATGAACTACTGTAAACATAGACTTAATTGTTAAAATGTTCAACATTGTTTATTACAAGAGTTTATTAAGGGGAAGATTCAAGAATAAGCAAAAGCAGGAAAAAAATTTGGTAATAAAGCCCCATGTACACATGTTAGCTTCAACAGTGATCAACTCATTGCTAATCTCTGTTCCTCCTTTTTTGTCAGGTTATTCTGAGGCACATCCTCAATCTATAAACATAGATCATAGATCTCATCTCATCTATAAACATAAAAGGATATATCTCTAAAGCAAAGAAATCTTTAAAAACCATGCCATCATCATTACATGTAAAAATAAGGACTCCTAAACATCGTGAAGTATCCTGTCAGCTTTTATATTCTCACTTGCCTTATAAAGGCATTATCTATGTGAACTGATATTCAAATAAATTTCATACATATTGCAGGTTTGGAGTGTCCCACATCTTTTAGGACTATTTAATCAGTACTTTATTTTAAGAATTAAATTCATTTTTTTACGTTTTTTAATTATGGTAAAACACCCTTAACATGAATTTTACCACCTTAACTATTTTTAAGTGTGTACTTCAGCAGTACTAAATTCATTCCCACTGTTGCACAGCCATCAACAACATCTATCTCCAGAATTGTTTTCATCTTGCAAAGCTGAAATTCTGTACTCATGGAACAGTAATGCCCCATTTGCCATTCCCCTGACTCCTGGCACTACCTGTCTGCCTTCCATCTCCACAAGTGTGGCTACTTCCGGGCACTGCGTGGAAGTGGGCTCATACCGTGTATTTTTTATGACTGCCATATTTCATGTAGCATAATGTGTTCAAGATCCATTCATGTTGTAATAAGCATCAGAATGGTCTCCTTTTGGGGGGTGACTTCATCTTATCCATATTTACACTTTTCTGCCTGTCCATTGATGGACACTTCAGTTGTTTTTACATTTTAGCAATTACAGTTCACACTGTTATGGACATGGATGTATAAATATTTCTTTTGAGACTCTGCTTTCAATTTTTTAGGGGATGATTTGGCCAAAGTGAAGTTGGTAAATTATATGATAATTTCATTTAAAGAAAAATTTGAGGTGCCACCACAGTCTCCATGACAGCAGCTGCACCATTTTTACCTTCCCAGTAGCAGTTCACAAGAGTTCAGTTTCTTCATATCCTTACCAACACTGGATATTTTCTTTCTTTATTTTTATTTATTCTTGATGGGTAACCACCCTAATGAGTGTGACAAGGTATCTCATTGTGGTTTTGATTTGCATTTCTGTAGTGATTAGCAATGTTGAACATCCTTTCTTTGCTTATTTTTATTTTGGGGGGATGGGTTCACACTATGTCAACAAGTTGGCCTCTAACTGGTGATTTGCCTCAGTTTCTCAAGTAGCTGGGATCACAGTTGTGCACCACCATCTGCAGCCCCTTGCAGTCTTATAATCATGTTTTGTAATGTTGAATTGCTGCAATTCCTTATAAATATTATGTATATTAACCTCAACATAAATATGATTTGCAAAATTTTATTCTATTCTTCTGTTGACTGTGCTCTTTGGGGCACACAAGTTTTAAATATTGACATAGTCCAGTGTGTTTCTGTTATTACTCTCTATGCTTTGGCATCACACATGGAATCATTTTAAGTTACAGATATATCAAGAATTTATATGGACAGTTTCCCATTCATATTCTGCACTGCATTCTTTTATACTTTAAGTTTATTAAGCTTAACAGTTTGATTTTTCTCATGCCAAAAATCCCTGCCAAAAATTACCATGCTTACTTATTTGTACAAACATATATTTCTTTTTTTCTTCTATTTTTTTAAATTTTAAAAATAAAAGAACAAAAACATATTAACACACATCCATTTACAAAATAACACAAAAACAATACAAGTAATACAGAATTTCAGACAAAGTAATAAGAAATTAACTATGGTTGTTGTATTATATATTGATATCCTCAAATTGGTTACTCAGATAAACAAATATAGACATGCAAGATTGAATGAACAACCAAACATTAACCGTTCCTTTCAATAAAGCAACAGAAACCAGTAGTACAACGATTCTAGCCATTCTGTCTTTTTTTTTTTAAATAAAAGAAGGAAAACATATCAACAAACAGACATCCATTTACAAAATAGCATAAGAACAATACAAACAATACAGAGTTATAAAGTGGTAGGAAATTAACAATGGTTGTTGTATTATGTATTGATGTCTTCAAAGTGGTTTCTCAGGGAAACAAATCGAGACATGCAGGATTGATAAAACAAGTAATCATTAACTGTTCCTTTCAGTAAAACAATAGAAGACAGTAGCATAACTGTGTTAGCTATCCCGTGTATACATACATTGATAATTTCCCTTTCTTTCCCTTTTCTTTTCCCACATTCCAGTTGCTCTTTTCTTTTGAGCATTTTCCTTTCGACAAACATGTATTTCAAAAAGACTCAGAACAATAATGTCAACACTCCCATAGCAATCTGATTACTGAGAGAAATTTAGTACTGTGTTTTCTTTTTTGTTGTTTCTTTTTGTTTTGAAAGCATATTCTGCTGAAGTTGTACCATAAAATCACTGTGCATAAAATCATATATACTATGGCACTAGATCAATATGCATTCACATTCATTTAATTTTCCTTTCACTTGTTAGGAATGGCTTTCAATTTAAAATGTTTAAACTTTGGGGGCTGGGGATTTAGCTCAGCGGCAAAGCGCCTGCCTGGCAAGCGCAAGGTCGTGAGTTCAGTTCCTGGTACCGGAGAAAAACAAACAAACAAAAAAACAACAACAACAACAACAACAACAACAAAAATGTTTAAACTTTGTGAAGTGAAGTGATTATATGGTTACAGAATCAAATCACACAGCGTGCATTTTGAGAAGTCCGACTTTTGTCCTTATTGCTCCTGCTCTGTTGTCTCCTTCAAATGCTAACTTTTTAAATGTGTTTATAATATATATTCTTACTATATATTTGTAATATATATGTATATATTATACATACTATAATTTATTCAAATAATCCACTACAGGCACACATTTTGCTGCTTTTACTTTTCAGTTAATACAAGTAGTCTAATGCATGCATCTAAAATTTGTATTAATCCTTTGTGAACAAGTTTAAAGAACAATATAGAAATTATTTCTTCTCAAAATTATTTAATATATCCCTAAATATTGTAATATACTAAAAATACAATGCTACTATCATACTAAGGTAATTAATAAAATGATAGTTCACTTTCAGAAAGGGCAGAAGAGAAAGCCATGCTGCAGTGATAGACAGTGGTGGTGTGCAAGGAAAGCAAGTTTGCTCAAGGGACGTTCAGTGAAGGTGCGGAGGTCGGACATGTAGCATTAGATCGAACTGTATCACCAAGCTTGGTGACATACAGACATTTTTTACTGTGGTTATTTCAAGATGCCTTCAACTTACTTATAAGGGTACACAGAATCTCTTTTAACAGTGTGCCCATGTCCATCCTCCTGTACTCCCTATGGCTTTCGATTTGAAAGCATATGCCCTGAGGAAAAGGAGGCTTTGAGACAAACAAAGAACAAGTAGAATGAAGGACATTTACCTTGTTTGCTATACAAACTGGTCACACGGGAAGATTAAAAGGGAGATACTGAATTCAGAACTTATGTAGTGAAATGACAGTCACTGGCCTGGTCTTCATGATCTCCAGGGCAGCATGCATTCCCACGTCTGCCAGCCTCATGGGCACTGAGTTTGCAATTATGAAGGCCCCTTCCATCTGTCTTTCTTGTTTTAGTTTAGAATTCCATAAGGAAACTCATCTGTGCAGGTTTACGGACAGAGGGTGCGCACTAGTGGGAGTGGGGAACAGTGGAGCTGGAATCTGGGGTGGGGGAAGGAGATAAAACAGCAGGCACTGCTGGGATCAGAAGCAGAATCACAGAGGTCATTCAGTCTGGCTTGGAAAATATCTTTACTGACACTAGAGGGTAAAGACTGGTGAAATAAACATTGACAAGTAGGAGACAATGGAGATTCTTTCTGTGGGCTTTAAGTTTTCTCAGAAATATTCAAGGCAGTCTTTGCCCAGTGTGCAGGTTTGGTTTATCCTTGGCACAAAATCAAAACTACTCATTTATTTATCACATACTTTGAAAGTCCACTGCAAATTCCTGTGCCACTGGTCCATGGATTTTCCTGTCCACCCAGCTGATAGCAACATGACAACGACTCTGTGAAGGCCTGCATGGGTGAGGGGCATCAGGCGCTTGGGACTGTGCTGGGGGCTGCAGTGAGGCCAGCGAGGGAGGTGGCATCTGCTGGTGCTGAGGAGCCAGAGATGGAGGGGCCAATTTAACTGAGACTTGCAGGGAGCCAGCACTTCTTGGAATCTGAAAGCTAAGACCAATTTGCCTTTTGTCCTTTTCCAAATATGCTTTGTAGGTTATTATTGCATCAGTATTTTCCCCTTTGTCTTGCAATAGATGCCTTGTGAGCTTACATTCTAGGTGAAAACAGGAACCACATACCTAGGCTTTTCAGGATGTGATGCATCCTGCCTTAGATCAGATGGTGAATGTAAGTGCACAGGCTAAGAAACACCAACACAACAGAGCATGCTATAATTGTCAGCCCTGCAGGGTGAAGATGCAGTTGCTCATCTCCACGAAGGGTACTCATAGTGCCTCAGGCATGTGCAAAGCTGCCTGTGGTAGAGCCCTCATGAACACAAAGATGCTCCGGCAACCTCAGCCTTCTTAGTTGCTTCCTGCACCATTTAAGAGAGAAATGCTAGGACAGGTTCTTGACCAACCTGATTAGGGGGCAACATGCAAGGTATTACCTCAACACATTACACATCTTTTTGTTCCACTAGCCCTCACTAGACTCTTATAACCAAAAAGACAAAAAAGTAAAGAGATAGGAAATGTTTTTGTTTATTGTAGAGGAGATTGAACCTAGAAACTCACATGACAGACAGATGCCCTACCACTGAGCGAATACTCCTGTCCCTAAACACTCAGGGGTGTTGTAGATGGAAGGCGATGGTGAAGTCTGTATGAGAATTAAGCATTAAAGATAATGGAAATAAACATGTACATTCATTATGTTTATTTACAGTCTTCATTTTACCAGCTGTGAAGCCTAAAGCTGCCATTGTCCTGTTTAATCAATTCTAAAAATGCGTAATTACTCACAGCTATCTATTCCTAAAGTTGGGATGCCTATCAGTCAAATAACAATTGTGATGGAATTTCAAGAAAGTCTTTAAGATCAAAACAGCAGCTGCACATGGGTCAGCAAAGGGCCGTGAGCAGCACGGCGATGTGGCAGTGTGAGCGTGCTGTGGGTGTGCAGGACGTCCACATCCGCAGGACCATGGGCCTCGTGTGCGTGTGTGAGATGAAGTGGCACTGCCACTGCTGAAATGGTAGCTCCTGAATGATACATTGACAGATGGGTTAGTAAATAGTGAATTAGGAGCTTAATCTAAAGTCAGCATTGTGTCCACTGCATTTCATAGCACCAAATCCACCAAATCTTCATCTTTTTGTTGTCTTTATATCATAGCTAAATACTTCATTTGTCTTCACTGATGTCACCATTGCTGTCACTGATGCTGTCACCTTCCTTTCATTCTGGGGCCATTGCAAAGTCCGTATTGCTGTCTGGGTGATACTCCCACAAACAGGCAAGCTGAAGGCACTCACAGGCTTCATAGCCTCAGTGGCCTGGGCAGGCCTGTCCCACACTTTTGAGCTGTCCATAAATTCATTCAACAGTTCACTTCTAGGGATTTGTTGATGCATTCTGAAAAGTCCCTACATTTTCTGGGCTTCCTGGGCTCTCCAAACCCTTAAAAGGAGGACAGCTATATAGTAGGTAACATTGGCTGGGAGCAGCCTGTTTGGCTTCTTGCCTTTCATACATAGATTTGATGTTAGCAGTAGCCACCATCAGAAGCTGTGGTGGCTGTTTATCCCTTGCCATGAACCTCAGGATTTCTTCCCTGAGGTCACATGAAATGTGTGACCATATGCTTCACTATCATTGCAAATCTAAGGAGTGATTTCTAGCCAGTTGGCCACATCCAAAGCTTGGAGAAGATCTATCAATACTTGGGAATGGGGAAAGATCGTTGGAAGTATCAGATCCTTATGCCACTTTAAAATGATATCAATTTGTTCCATTATACAAAGCAAACTGAAGAATTTGGAATAATAGAAATTACATTGAGCTGGGAATGGTGGAGCATGCTTGTAATCCCAACACTTGGGAGGCTGAGGCAGGAGGATCACCACAAATTTGATCCAAGCTGGCCTATATAGTGAGTCAAAGGTCAGCCTGAATTACAGAGTGAGACCCTATTTCAAAAAAGTAAAATAAAATGAAAATAAGAAATTACATAGAAAATCAGATCCAATGAATTTCTGGTTATGTCCTGTGTTTAAAATGCTAAATACATAAGCAAGGTCTAGATTTCTGAGGGATGAGCAATCACATCCTGAAAAGCCTAGGTATTCATAGCTGGTTGAAAAAACTTTCATCACCCAGGTCCACTGGAGAAAATTTTATTCCTACTAATTCATTCATTATACTGTAGATGATGAGAGACTGTCCTTTTGAATAGCTTGCATGCTGCTTTCATTTCACTGTGGTCTGTAAGGCGTAAAAACTTTGCAGATATTTCAGAGTGGTATTGAAAGTCTGCATATTTGGTTTCACCTTCTGTGCAACCATGTATATTGGTTGCAGACAGTATATTGTTCCATTTTCCCTCCAATCACTCACTGACTGTCAATGCTGTTGCTTCACTCAATTCATTGAAAGTGCATACATCAGCATGGAGTCTGTTGTTTATTAATTCTGTGTACAGGCTTAGGGCCTATGCATGAACTTGATGCTCCATCATTACCTGGATCACTGTGCAGTTCTTTGCAAGCATGCTGGGAAAACATGCCCTTGATCTTTTCCATCTGTCTTTATTGTGAGTTTTTCTTGCACTAAAATCTTGGCATTAACAATAGAAGGTGAAATAAGTAACATGAAGCCTGAAAAAAACCTTCTAAGATAGGCCTATTTGAACAGAATGATTATCACCTAATTCACTCATTCATTGTGCAATTCTGTCACACAAAAATACTATTGTCTTAGTTACTTTTCTTGTTGCTGAGACAAATATCCAACACCCAAAGTTAAAGGAGGAAAGGTTTATTAGTCTCACAGATTGTAGAGATTTTAATCCATAATCAGCTGGCTCCAAGGCAGGATGGCACATGGCAGAGGGGAAACTGTTGATGGCACCAGAAGACAGAAAAAACAGCAAGAGAGGGAGAGGGAAAAGCCTTATATTGTATTCAGGGTGTCACTAGCCCTAAGGTGGGTGTAGCACTCACACCCTTCATCCTAGGCAGAACCATGCCAAACCAACCAGTGGACTGATTTACTAATCACATGTCCTAACCCCAGCATCACACACTCTAGATTCAGCTACCTCTTAAAAAGTCTTATGACTACATAAGGTTTTGGGGGGACATCTAGACACAGACCATAACAACTATCAAATATTTGATTTTGTGGCAGAGACTGAGTAGGTGCTGGGAATACAAAGATGGATGAGATATCTTTTAGCCAAAGGCGAATTCACAAACTAATCGGGGAGAAAGACATGCATGAAAATCCTCAGAGAGTGGAGATATGTGACAGCTACTAACAGAACAAGAGATTAGAAGGCAAATCACTCAGTCTAGATAGAGGTGGGGTGGGGATTAGGCTGTGTCTCATTATTGTTCCCTCATTGCTGGGGCAAAATACCTGACACCTGAAATCAAAGAAGGAAAGGCTTATTTATCTCAGTTTGTGAACGTTTCAGTCCATACTCAGCTGGCTCCAAGGCAGGGTGGCACATGGAAGAGGGCAACAGTTCATGGAGGTGGAAGACAGCAAAAGCAGCAAGAGCAAAAAGGAGCAGCAGCAAACAAGCCTCCTTCCTTTCCTTATGTTGTATGCAGGCCGCTCACCTTGCTACACCCAGGGCAGGGTAGGTGTAGCACTCACACCCATAATCCCATTGGACCATGAGTCAATCATAAACTCTAGAAACCCACACCATGACTGCTTGAGGCTTTGGGGGGAAATCTAGAAACAAACCATAACATTCTGCCCCTGGCCCCCTCAAAGACTCATGCACATTTCTTTATGCAAAAGGCATTTTAGTCCATCCCCAAAAGTTGCCAATGTCCTAACAGTTTCAGCATTGACAGAAAGTTCAAGTCCCAAGTCTCCTCTCAGATGTAAGGCAAACTTTTAGCTGTGAGACCCTGTACAAATGAAAAGAAAGTGGAACACTTCCAACATGCCATGGCACAAGATAAAAATTTCCATTCCAAAAGGTACAAACAGGGAAATATAGAGCATTGAGACCAAAACAAGTCCAACATCCAGCAGGGCAAACATTAAATCCTGTAGTTCCATGTAAAACATCCAAAGCAATCTGAGGCAAATTGTGAGTTCCAAAGGCCTTGCATTGTTCCACCCCTATGGCACTTCCTGTGGTTGTAGCTCCCAGGGCTTCTCTCTCAGGCCTTCTTAATCCTAGAAGCTTTCCTTAGATGATCCACATTCCTGGGTTTTCCAAACTTCTGGGCTCTCTACTGCACCTTTGGCTTCACACTCATAGCTTCACACACTGCCCTCTCAGGAGCACACTGCCTGGTCTCCCAGGCCTTCTTGTGAAATCTAAGTGGAAGCCTTTTAACCTCAGAATTCCTGCATTCTGCATACATGTGAAACCAGAACCACATGGATGATGCCAAGGTCTGCTGCCACATGGAGCTGTAGCCAGACTTCTCTTTCTCTTGGCTGTAGAGGTTGAGTGCCTGGATCACTAGGGACTTTGAATCCAGTTCTGAGGAACAAATTCTGTGTGCTGTCACCATTCTGGAACCTGGTGCAGCTACCTCCTTTCTGTAACATGGTACTCTGAGGCTTTCTCCTCAAAGCAGTCTTTCACTTTTGTAATTTTGAGGCTGCAAAGCATGGAGACTTGCTGCTTCTTGTAATGACCTCAGGTCATCTTTTACATTCTCTCATTCCTTCTCAGCAATCAAGATCTCCTCAACTCTGTCACTGCAGTCCACAGTTTTATTGGAGCTCTTTTCCTGGCCAAACTCATAATGTTTTAAACCATCCTGCTGGGCTCTTTGCTCTTGATTCTCAACATAAGTCTGACTAAAAGCCCCCAGCAATAGCCACACTACTGCCTCAACATTCAACTGCTTTGAAATTTCTTTTATCAGTTTAATTAGTCCACTACCCTTAATCTCAGTTTCAGGTAAAATCTCTGGACACAAGCGAAATGCAGACAAAGATTTTGCCAAACCATAACACTTATCATCTGGGGTCCAGCATCCAATGCTGTCCTTCTTCTCAGCAGAAACCTCCCAAAACCGGTCTTAACCATCAGGATTTCTATCAGCCTCTGGTCTTCTGAACTCTGACCAGAGTCACCCACAATGAACAGGTGAAGGTGTTCTAGTGCTTCTGTTTCAGGCAACATCTCTAAACCTTTCTTCCCACAAGCCATTCCCAAAGGCTCTTGAACCACATGGTCAGGTATAGTCACAGTACTGACCCCACTCTTGGTACCAAATTCTGTATTGGTTACAGTTCCCTCATTGCTGGGACAAAATATCCAACACCCAAAATTAAAAAAGGAAAAGTTTATTTAGCTCACTGTCTGTGAAGGTTTCAGTCCACACTTGGCTGGCTCCAAGGCAGAGGGGCACATGGCATGGGGCAATAGTTCATGGCAGTGGGAGATAACAAAAGTAGCAAGAGCAAAAAGGAGCAGCAGCAAGCAAGCCTGTTTCCCTTCCTTATATTGAATGCAGGCTACCTACACTGCTGTACCCAGTGCAGGGTGGCTGTAGCACCCACACCCATAATTCCAGCACTCACATCTATAATCCCATTGGACCATGAGTCAATCATAAACTCTAGAAGCCCCCCCCCACCCCATGACTACATGAGGCTTTGGGGAGGACATCTAGACACAAACCATAGCAGCTAGGATGGCTTAGGAAAAGGGTATGTTCTGGAGATGATATCCCATGGATCTCTGAGAGGTTTGTGGTCTGGATGTATCACTATCTAGCTTATGTTTTATAGAGATCATTTGATTCCAGTGTGGAGAATGAAATGGGGTAGAAACAACCTGACATGAGAAACCAGTTAGGAAGCAAGGTTAGAAATACAAATGAGGCCCTCAGACTATGAGGAAATGAAAGATCAAGAAGACTTTAGCATGTAGAAGTGAAAGAACTTGTAACAGTTTGGATGCAAGTGGTAAGAAAGGACACGGTCAGAAATGAATGTGATGATTTTAGCTGTGGCAATGGGGTCACTAACTGAGAGTACTGGAGAAAAAGAACATCAAAAAGGGGGCAAAGGAAATAATGAACTGAATTTTGACACCCCAGATATGAGTTTCTGAGACATCTAGAAGTGACAGTAGGGAATAAGAGCAGGTGCATAGGGAGGGTAGAAAGGAAAGTTACTCTGAGGGTGACACTATCCAGGGGAATTGTACACCTTGAAAAAATGCCGACCATGGAGCCCTGTGAAATAAATTAGAGGGCAGTGAAAGCAACTGAGGGTCATTTGCTGGCTAAAATATAGCAGAAGAATCAGAATAAATAAATTTCACTGAGGACCAACAAGAGAGAAGGACAAAGAAAGGACTCAAGAATGTCAGGTCCTGCAGACAGAGAAAGTTACCCCAGGAATAAGATGCTGACTTCATGGGCAAATGAGGATGTAACTTGTAATAGTGAATAAAACTCACCAGAATATGGGATCAAAACCAGACTGCAGTGAAGTGAGGAATGAATGGTACAGAGAGAAGAGTAGTCAACAAGCCTAAGACCAATGTGTGTCATCCATAAAGTACCTAATCTTTCAAAATGTATCATCATCATCCCCCATTTTTCCTGAAGGATGCCATGTGTGTTGCCAGTGATGCCGGGTGTGTTGGCACATGCCTGTAATCCCAGCATG
>NW_004955526.1:225219-234744 GCF_000276665.1 Chinchilla lanigera | reverse complement strand
TGCAGCCCAGATGGGTATCGGTTACAGACTTTCCCAGCCTTCGACTGGCTAGGGGATCTGTGCAAAGGCAAAGCTCAGACTCGAACCACGGGTCAGCACCTTTTGGAGCACTCCCTCACTCAGCGCAGTGTGTGCAGGGTTGAGTCTGTTCACCCCGCCCACAGCCATAGAAGACCCTGGGGCTTCCGAGTGAAAACAGCCTCTCTGCCTTGGGAACAGGGAGGCCAGGAGTCCGTCTGTAATGGCGGCGGGGTCCTGGTGTGCGCTCTCTGCTCTCAGGGAGTGGCTAGGAAATACCTGGCTCTCTAGGTGCATTTCAGCTGGGAACATGCCGGTGTGGGCGAGCACAGACTGGAGCCCAGGAGTCCAGCCCCTCCTGGAACACTGTCTCTCTCGCCGCAGGTCGTGCGGGGCTCTTGAGAGATTATTTCTGATCTGATCTCTTCTATGGCCTGATGGAGTTGTTTCTTCACTTCCATTGCAATCATTTCAGCAATTTAAGGAGTGTGTTTACCACGTTCTCCTATGTTGATGTGTCCTGGACTTGTTCTGAGACAGGTGGAGTTCTGAGATTGTGTTTTATGCAAATATTTCCTTAGTCTTGTCATGTTTGATGTTGGTACTAAAACACTCAGTCTCTTTCCTCCCTGTCAGCTCAGCAAAGGTCACTAACCTCCCTAACTTTCCTGGTGGTCAAACTTGCCCCTCAGTGGCCACCGGGTTGTGCTGCTTAGTAGGGGTTCTTCCACCAGATGATGGAGTTTACCTAGTTCTCCCAGATCTCAGATGCCAATCATGATGTCATCAGGTCACAGGCAATCAGATCCAGTGTCCCCTATCAGCTCAGGGCATGAGTATGAACCAGAAGTGGTCTGCACTGGTAGCATCATCACAGACCACTTGGTCGTGTGACTCCAGGGAGTTCAGGGTGAAGGTAGAGCCCAGACATGGACAGCAGGGTCTGCAGTTTGTGGACTGCCTGATTCTGTGTCTGCAGGCCTTTCAGTGCAAGCACAGGCGCCAGAGGTGGGCTGCACTGGCAGTGATCACAGACTGCCTGTTTCCATGCTCCCACCTAGATGTGAACTCTGGAACCCAGATATGAATTGCGCCTTCTGCAGTTTTGTAGACCCCCTGCTCTAGGGCTTCATGTGTCACTGGGCATGCGTGGGGGTGCCCCTTGCAACCTCCAAAGTTAAAGGGTTTGTGGAACCCTTGAGACAGTCTCCTTTGTGTCCCGGGCACATGGAGGGCAGAGACACAGACTACAATTGCGGCAGCCTTCTGGGGCACCTGCTCTGTTCCTGGGAAGTAGATGGGGGCACTACCTGGTTTTCACGGCTTTCAGCTGCAAACAGTGGTGTGAGCAGATTGTGGGCCTTCTGATTCTCTGCCTGCTGGCCACTTGTGGTGCACAAGGATCCACACATGGGCTGTGCTTGCAGAGATCAGGAACCGCCTGTTTCCACGCTCCTGCACAGACGTGAACCCTGGAACCCAGACACAAATCGCTGCTTCAGCAGTTTCGGGAGCCACCTGCTCTGGGGCTTCACGTGGCACTGGGCATGAGCGCGGGTACGCCTCACAAACCCCAGTGTTAGCGGGTTTGTGGGTCCCTTGAGACAGTCTCCTGTGTGTCCCAGGGGCACGGAGGATGGAGACACAGACTGCAATGGTGGCAGCGTTCTGACAGTGTCATCCTTCTGCTGTTCAGAGTCAGACTTTTCTTCTGTGACTGGGATTTTCCCCTTCCCACCTCCTCATAGCTCCACTATCATCTATTCCCTCTGTCCTCTATTTTCAAATGCTTGCATTCTGAAAACATTAAAAAGGAAATGGCACAGCTCTGCACCTACTATCCAATGTTTCTTTCCATTTATGGTCAGATTCCTTAGAAGAATCATCTCAGCACAGTGTCACATCTCCCTCTGACTCCACAGCCCACTCCAGGAGGCTTCTGCCTCTACCCTGTCCTGAAATTGCTCTGAGACAAAGACCCTCCTTCACCAGTCCCAATGTCCTGTCTTGCTTAACTTTCTTGGTTTTTCTGTAGTACCAAACTTTTCCAAACACTGGTTCCTTTGTAACTTGGCTTGTTGGCACTATTTTCCCTCCTCTATGTACTTTTTTGGGGGAGGGGTGTTGACCTAGGGCCTGGCTATATAGTTTAGGCTGACCTTGAACTCACTGTGTAGCCCAGGCTTGTTCTAACTACAGTGATCCTCCTGCCTTAGCCTCTCATATACTGGGAGCACAGGTGTGTACCACCACCCCTGGCCATACCTCTCTTTTGAGTTCCTGGTTTCTTTGAATATGGCTTCCTAGTTTCTTTCCTAGACGGGTTCTCCAATGGTCCCTCCACTCACAAGGCCCAGTACTTGTGAGCCATCACCAGCTCCCTGGTCTACCAGCCTCACATCTTAATGCATTTAAAGCATTGGCAAATTTAGTTCCTTTGTAGTTTCTTAGCCTATAGAGAGCACTTCCTGCTCTTCATCTCACTCTGGGAAGTCTATATTTGTAATCCTGTGGAAAAGTTATTGGAGTTCCATTCAGTTAATTCCAAGCTACCACTCCCAGTGCAATGCACAGTGTAAACAAAGACACTAAGACATATTTGTAGTTATAGGGAGACAATGATCCTAAGTTCAGTTACAATGATAGCTAACTGGAACAAAGGACTTGACCCAGGGCCAAACCTAGATTTTATTAATTCATGAAGAAGGGAGTGGTTTGGGGATTAGTGACTGTGAGAAGGGTGGGAAAAATGTGAGTGCTGTGAGCTGGGCTAGGTAAGCAACTTGAAATCACCTCTGCCATATACAGAGAGAAGGATATACAGAAAGAGTGATCTGTATGACACAACTGAGGTAGTATGTGATGTTTTTGGGTCAGTGCTTCAGCTCTGATGTATAATCTTTATGCCCTGGGAAGTTATAACTTCTCATCTTGACACTCATCTAAGCTGACAGTGTGGAGCTTGGCTCTCCATCCTGCCTCAGTTCACAGGTTTATGTAGGAGCTACAGGAGTGGAGAAACACTGCTCTGCTATCTTTGCATCAGCACCTGGGATGGACCAATTTGCACTGCTTAATGCTAATTGAAGGGATAAGGAAAAGTCCTAGCTGGCTCTGTACACAACAATACATGGAGATAGGGCCTGGTTTGGCTAAAATAGAGATAATTGCTTTTCTTTTTTTTTGTTGTTTTTGTTTTTGGTTTTTGGTTTTTCTCCGGTACCAGGAACTGAACTCACGACCATGCGCTTGCCAGGCAGGCGCTTTTTGCTGCTGAGCTAAATCCCCAGCCCCAATAATTGCTTTTCTTTTAAGGAGAGTCACCCAGAATAGCCAATGCCTTCTCTCTTTCTTTTACTAACTTACATAGACTATTGTTTTAACACCTGATAAAAATGCTAGTTAATCTAAATTCAAGCCACTAGCCTTTTCAGATATTCTAATGCTTGGTACACACATATCACTAGAAATTGGTATTTTCTCTTCAAACTCATCAAAATCTATGTGATTCATTTACTCTGCTAAAGCCAATAGACACAAGTCTGTTGGTTTGAAAGATTTATATCATGGAGCAGCTCCTGAGATCAGAAGACTGTTCTGACTTTGGAATTATCAAGACCTCTGACAAAAGTTTCTAGTGGAAATAATTGAAGCAAGAATGTGAGATTTTTTTTCTTTTCTTGTAAGAGCTACCACCAAGTTCACACTGTACCAACTGTGTGTTGTATTTTACTTTCTGGGTCTTGGTTGCTAAATAGATGCCTCCAGGAGACTTTTCCTTGTGGAGAGGAAGAGAGCTTACAGATCCAAATGTAATTGCAAGTGAGCATTGAACAATTTACTTCTTGGGCCTGGGGATTTAGCTCAGTGGCACAGTGCCTGCCTGGCAAGTGCAAGGTCGTGAGTTCGATTCTTGGTACTGGAAAAAACAAACAAAAACACAATTTACTTCTTTTGCTATTCTCCAATATGTTGCAAATTATCTGACTTATCACCTATTGATCATGCAATGTACTTCATTGCATTACTACTAATAGGAATTTGAGATTTGAAAATGCATTATTTTGGATTTAATTTATTGGAAGTAACAAAAACTCTACTCTTGTAAAGACTAGTGTGTATTTACTGAGTCATATAAACTTCCAGAGGCAAGACAGGTTCACCTCCTCCCTCCTTGCCTCTCTTTTTCCCTGGGGATTGAAATAAGAGGTTTTGCACTGAGCACTTCTTAAATTTTGAGATAGGGGTCTTGCAAAATTGCCTAGGTGGGACTCACACTTGGTGATCCTCTTGCTTCAGCCTCCCAAAGTGCTGGCTTAAGAGAATGTGCTGTCATGCCTGGCTCAGACAAGTTTTTCTTCAATTCATTCATCTTTGTTCTTCTTCTTATGTGAACAGCAACTAAAACTGAGAGAGAGGGGCTGGGGATTTAGCTCAGTGGCAAAAGCGCCTGCCTGGCAAGCGCAAGGTCGTGAGTTCGGTTCCCGGTACCGGAGAAAAACAAACAAACAAAAAACAAATAAAAATAAAACTGAGAGAGAGAAACAGAGACAAAGACAGAGACAGAGAGTTTTTCCATGATCAAAGAATGAAAATTACAATGACAGAACCAATGGTTGCTGTCTGAGGAATATCAAGTGAGAACTGTCTTAGATCTGGCTGGCTAGGGGGTGGATTCAAACTGAAATTAGCCCATGTGTTTAGGTAATTGATAGGTTTTTCCAGCGCAGAGAGAAGTAAAACAGAACAAAATGCCTTTATTGTGGACGCAGAAAGGCCACAGGAAAGAAAAAAATGTGGCCTCTACCCATCTTTCATGGAGTCCAAGGTTAAATAGCCCCAGGCTGGAGGTGGGGTTTAGGAGGCACACCACCTGACATGGCAGACCAGGATTGGGTGGGAGCATAGGAAAAGGGAAACAGGATATTACAAAAAGGGAAGTGAGAAGTTGTAATTTGACTCAACGGAAGAAGGGTGGGGCTTAGCACATGGCCTTTAGTGCTCAGCATCATATTGGTTGGATGCCACAGTGACTCAGCACCATACCACATGACCTCCAGCACCATATTGGCTGGGTGCCATAGCAACTCAGCAGGAATTACAGCAGGGCAAAAAACCAATCAGCAATAGCAACAAAGCATGAATGCAGCTGATTTTCCCTGAAGTATGTGTGACCTTGTTTTAGGGTTGGTGCTCAAGCAGAAAAGTGCCATTGTGCGAGGAGAGAAAGGATAGAGCAGGTCAGTTGAAGTCCAGAACATGAAGAGTATGTAAGAGAAAGGAACTGGAAGGAGTTTTAAGAAAGAAGTGAGGAGTTGAAGGAAAATTCCTTACAAGAAAATAGAAGTATAAATAGTGGCAATAGGGGCTACTAGAAGACAAATTGGAAGACAAAAGAGAGAACAAGAGCACAAAAAGATTGAATTGCACAAACTATGTGGAGGACCACCTGGACCTATTTCCGTGTACTGAAGTGTGCAGAGCTGGCTAAGACTTTTCCTTATCTCTTCAATTGGTTTTAAGCAATGCATATTGGTCCAGCTGAGGTGCTGATGTGTAGTCTTTGAAGCAAAGATGACAGGATGGTGTTTCCCCACCCCCGTAGCTCCAAAATAAACATATGTGAGCAGAGGAAGGATGGAGAGCCGAGCTCCACACTGTCGGCTGGGATGAGCCTCAAGATGAGAGGCTATGACTTCCTGGAGCATAAAAGATTACACATCAGAGCTGAAATAGCAACCCCAAAACATTAAATACTACCTCAATTGTATCATGAAAATTACTGTTTCCGCATATCTTGCTCTCTGCATATCACAAAGGTGATTTTAGGCCTCCCACCTAGCCCAGCTCACAACACTCGTGTTCTTACAACTCTTCTCACAGTTATTCATCCCTGAGCCCCTCCCTTCTCCACAAATTAGTAAAACCTGGGTTCAGCCCTGGGTCAAGGCCTTTGTTCCAGTTAGCCATCATCCTGGCTGGATGTAGGACTCCTTGGCTCCCCACTACAATTATGTCTTAGGTCTTTATTCTCACCATGGGTTGCACTGGAAGTAGTAGATTGGAATTAACTCACTAGAATTCTGGCAACTTTTCCATGGGATTGCAAATGCAAACTTCCTGGGCTGTGATGAGGATCAGGAAGGGTTCTCTATAAAGACAGAGTCTGAGTTTAAAGGATAGCAAGAAACAACCTCTGGACATCTATTTCTTAACTGTTTTTAGTGAAGACTTTTCAACTTTTCATTTGCTTTGTTTAGCTCCTCTCTAGTGAAACACTTGAAAAATAAAATTTTGCTTGTGATCTTTGTGGCTGGGCCTTGTTTTCAATTCCAGGGTGATGCAGGTGGATTGCATAAGACCTCAGCATCTCATTCACAGACTACCCTGCATTCAGGTGCTGTATC
This sequence comes from Chinchilla lanigera, assembly GCF_000276665.1. NCBI lineage: Eukaryota > Metazoa > Chordata > Mammalia > Rodentia > Chinchillidae > Chinchilla > Chinchilla lanigera. The sequence goes on along the minus strand of NW_004955526.1, from coordinate 228,319 downwards.
TCTTTCTGTCTGCTGATGGTTGTGTAGACACCATTAGCTGACCATTGCTCATGTTCAGCCAAAATCCTGGAGGTTTTATCAGAATGAGGAAATACAGCAACTGGACAGATTTTTCCAAGAATAGGCAACTAAGTGGAATAAACAAAATGTGGCTCTCCTTACAAAGAAGAAGGATATTGGGACCTTTGTCACACCAACTTTCCAGGGCTGGGAAGCTGTTTCCATCATGGGCTTCTTCAGTGTTACCAGGCAGATGTAGTTGGCTTGTACAGCCAGTGGTTGAAGGAGCTGTGAAATGTGATGACCACCCAGAGTCTACACTCTCACTGGAGACCCTGTACAACAACTAAAGAGTCTTTCAATATGTTCTGTGTCTCTCAGTATTAAGCAGACATTAGTCAAAATAATAGTGGATCTTTGTTAAAGTCATCTTTTTCATTACAAAATTTTGAATATTTTCTCACTTCAAGCACTTGATTTTCCACATCTCTACTTGGGTCTTTTATAATCAGAGAGAACAGTGGCCTTCTCCACAATAGCCCTTATCAAGTGCTAAAGAGATGCAAGTTTTTACTAGCTAGATGAAACTGAGAGGTTTGAGGGGTCAATAACTAAGCACACAGAATGCTGGGGGAAGTATTTCTGATTCCTGGCAGCTGTACTTAGTGAATAGTGTACAGCTTTGGCAGCAATCTAGTGGCTTCATTTGAACAACACTAAACTTCTCTTTGCCCTAAACATTGCTGAAATGATAAAAAAAAGTTTTGATTAAGATTTGGGTATTTCAGCTATCCCCCTGCTGGGTATTTTCCCAGAAGATCTAAAAACATCATATCACAGTGATGTATGTGCACCTATGTTCATAGCAGCACAATTTGTATTTGCTAAAATGTGGAAGCAACCCAAATGTCCATCCACTGAGGATTGGATAAGAAAATTGTGGTACTTTTATATAATGGAATATTATTCAGCTGTAAAGAAAGATAAACTCGAGGCTTTTATATTTAAATGGTCACAACTAGAGACCATACTCATAAGTGAAATAAATCAAACATACATGTGCAAGCACCGCATTGTTTCTCTAGTGTAAAGCCTGAAAGAGTTAATTTAAACTAGGAGATATGACAGACATTGGGAATTGATAGGAAAGCACTCATAGGTAAAGGATAACTGGAATATGGGAAAAGAGAAGGGAAAGAAGGAGAAAGTTTGTATATATGTATATGCAGGATAGTTAACACAGGTGTTCTACTGTCCTGTATTTCCTTGCTGAAAGAAACTGTCAGTGAGGCATTGGTTGATTAGCTTTGTATGTCTATATGTGTTTTCATGAGAAACTACATTGAAGATATCAATATGTAATACAATAAGCATCGTTAATTCCCTACCACTCTGTTTGTAACTCTGTAATGTCTGTACTGATCCTTTGCTATTTTGTAAAACGTTGTCAATCTGTTAGTATTTTCCTCCTTTTATTTCTAAAATAAAAAAAAAGATTTGGGGTTTTTATGAAATGAAAATATAATATGATCTTATAGTAGTGCCAAATAACCAAAAAGCCATTATCAGAAAAATACAACTTCACACAACAGCAATGAACACACACTCGTAGCAGAGGATGATGAGCAGCCTTTGATAGTGCCTGCTTGGGTCACTGCTGATTCAGTGGGAGAAGGCACATTTCGTGGACTCTGACAGTCTTCTTCCACAGGTTTCCCTTAGGCTGCCTGCCTTCCTTCCTTCCTTCCTTCCTTCCTTCCTTCCTTCCTTCCTTCCTTCCTTTTTCTTTTTCTCCTTTTTTTCTTTTCTTTCTTTCTTTCTTTCTTTCTTTCTTTCTTTTCTTTTTTTTTCTTTCTCTTTCTTCTCTTCTTTCTGTCTGTCTGTCTCTCTTTCTAAAAATTTCCTACCTGTTATGGTTGGTGTCTGGATGTCCCCCGAGAGCCTCTTGCAGCCATGGGGGAGGCGCTTTTTCACAAGTGGCTGAATCTGGAGTGTGTGGCACTGGGATTAAGGGTCTGTGATCAATTCACTGATTGGTTTGGCACCACCCTGATGCCAGCAGTCTGGATAGAGTATGAAAGGGGCAGAAAGATGCTGTAAAGGTCAGTTGTTGATTTTGCTATCTTCTGCCTGCCATGAACTGTTGTCTACCATGTGCCACCTTGCCTTGGAGCAGATTATGGACTAAAACCTCTACGAACTGTAAGCTAAATAAACTTTCCTTCTTTAATTTGGGCATTGGGTATTTTATCTCAGTAATGAGAAAAGTAACTAAGACACCACCATCTCCTCCCCTCCTCTCTGTGTGAGGTCTTCTCCATTCCTTTTTTCTGTGTGTCAAAGGTGAAGAAGATTCAGTGGGCTGTCAACTGGGAACTCTAGGCCAGTGATGTCCATTACAGTGCTAGACATGGAGATTAGTTCAAATGTCACCAATGTGACTGAATTTTTTTAACTTAGTTTAATTGTAATTTAAAAATGAAAACTGTTAAACACCACTAATCACAATTTTGCTGCTTTAGAAAGATTATATTTCACTATAAACTGAAATTTTACCAGTGAATTGTGATGTGTTAAAAGTGTAAAATTCATACCAGTATCAAAAATTTTAGTGTGTAAAGCATCTATGATGAAATAATATTTTAAATAATTGATACAAATGAAATATATTATTGAAATTAATGTTACCTGTTTATATTCACTTAAAGTGGCCATTAGAAAATTTGAAGTAGTGTTCCAGGGAGACTGTGCTTGCCCACACTGCCACGGTTCCCAGGTGAAACGCGCGGAGAGAGCCAGGTATTTCCCAGCCACTCCCTGGGGGCAGTGCGTGCGCACCAGGACCCCGCCACCATTACAGATGGAGTGCTGGCCTCCCTGCTCCCGTGGCAGAGAGGTGGTTTACACTCGGAAGCCCCAGGGTCTTCTCTGGCTGCGGGCGGAGTGAACAGACTCTCAACCCTGCACACCCTGTGCCGAGTGAGCAAGTGCTCCAAAAGGCGCTGACCAGCGGTTCAAGTCTGAGCTTTGCCTTTGCCCAGATCCCCTAGCCAGTCGAAGGCTGGGAAAGTCTGTAACCGATACCCATCTGGGCTGCATC
>NW_004955526.1:194891-219334 GCF_000276665.1 Chinchilla lanigera | reverse complement strand
CCCTACTACTTTGTTTGTAACTCTGTATTGTCTGTATTGTGCTTGTGATATGTTGTAAAATGTTGTATGTCTGTTAATGTTTCCCTCCTTTTATCTTTAAAATAAAAAAATTGAAGTAATACATATGGCTCTCCAAATTCTAATGAATTGCAACTTCTCAATTCTCAACATCCCTCAGGATAGAGAACATGTTAAACATGAACAAGCCATTCTTTTAGGTACATAGGGCATCTTTCCTGGCATCACCAAAGTCAAGGGAGCCCCGTCCCTCCAGGATGAGAAAAACAAAGAATAGAGAAGACCCCATTTTGTAGCCATCACTAGTTCCAGCACACAGCATTACTAAGAAGATCAGATTAAGGTGCTTTTAGGTGGGTAGGCTTTAATAGTTGGGTTAGGAAAGAAAGCAGGGATTGGGGCAGGCTGCAGAATACCTCAGGCAAGAGAACATTTTGAAGAGAATTATTTGGATGTTTATTTAAGGAAGCCCTTAAAAGTGGGTCTCTATGTGTTCCTGGGGAGGTAAGTGCACTGTGGACAAAAAGGCAGTTGATCAGATGGCAGAAAAACAAGTTTTTAGATGGATTGAAAGTGAGCCTTAAAAAAAAAAGAAAGTGAGCCTTCAACTGGAGGTACCAGTTTAAAAAACATGACATCATGCTACCCCTTCCGCTATCAGAAATCTTGATTCTATTCATTTGTGTCACAGGCCTGCAGATCTTTCATTGGTGCTGCAGCTGCTCCAGGGGCCCTATCTGCTAGGGCTACCTCAATGGCCCAGAGACAGCTAGGTAGAGGGCAACATCTCCTGTGGTCCTCTAAAGTTCAAAAGTGTGGAATTTCAGTGCTCATCTATGTCATTTAAACCCACTGATACGGTTTTAGATAATTATCATGTCTGATTCTCTCATTTTGAGAAAGACACAGTGACAGAGGGGCAGAGAGAGAGACAGAGAGAGGCTTTGCACAGGGTCTTAGTTGATGGGAATCCTAGTTGACTTCTATCCGTATCACTTCACCAGCTTCTTGTTTTTGTTGTTGTTTCTACAGTGTTATGAGTCAAATTCACGGTACTAAGCATGCTGGAAAAGGACTCCACCACCAAACACACCCTTAACCCGATCTACATCAGTTTTAACTTATGGTGTCACAGTAACTGTACTTGTAATTTGAGCTTTCCGCCTCGTGATAATGCTCTGATGAAGATTATTGTTTATTTAATCCAGTATGTTTTCTTTTTTTTTTTTTTTATGGCATTGGAGATTGAACCCAGGGCCTTCACACTGGGCTACAGCCCTACCTCCTCCCACGGTATGCTTTTATTATATTTTATTTTTTTTGAGATTGGGTCTCGCTATGTTGTTCAGGCTCCCTTTGAATTCACTATGTAGCCCAGATTGACCTTGAACTCATAGTAATCCTCCTGCCTCAGCCTCCCAAGTGCTGCAATTATAGATGTGCACAACTACACCCAGTTCTAGCCCCTTCTTTTCTTTCTTATTTTGAGACAGAGTCTCACTAAGTTGGTATATTCCCAAGGCTGGGTTCAAACATGGGATCCTCCTGCCTCAGCCTCCCAGACTGCTAGAGTTGAAGGTGTGTGGCACCTCACGCTGCATTTTCAATTCTATTTTTATTACTATTATTTTTTGAGGGCACCTGAGGGCAGGAATGCCCAAGAGGGCCTCTGCCCAGCTCCACAAATAAAGCGGCTTATTTATAGTCTCTCCAGGCTCCAAACACTTGCTGCCCCGCCCCAACCCAGGGGAGAAGAGAGCCGTCTCTAGGGGAGCCAGGAGAGGCTGGCCCTGGGCAGGCGCATGTCCTGAGTGGCCGGGCCAGGGAGACAGCAAAGGCATAAGGCCCTGGGTGTTCTGTCCCAGGGCAGAGGCCTGGCTCGCCAGAGAAGGCAGCATGGTCAGCTCTGGAGGGTCAGCTCCCAGGGGTTAGGCCAGGGTCAGTACTGCCACAGTTCTGCTCATAGGATGGTGGAGCCTCTGAGGGGACAGAGTGAGGTCTGCAAGGGTCTTGTAGCTTATCTTTCCCCGGCCCAGTTACCGACCTTTGCCCTCACCATAAGGGTCGCCCTGTGTGCTACACTTGGAAGGAGAATCAAGGCACTGGTGGTGGGCAGGGCCCACCGAGCCCTCTGCAGAGTAGGGGACAATGGCACCTGCAGAAATGCATGAAGGAGGGTGCAGAGAGTTGGGGGCAGGTCTGCCATTCTGAGCACAGGGATCGGGGCACCAGGTGCAGAACCCAAGTGAGAGGCAGCAGTTGCTGCGTGAACAGCTTTTGGTACAGAGGGAGACCAGGTAGAAGAAGTGCCTTGGATTTTAAGAATGTTCTTGTCACAGACAAAATACACTTTGGAAGATTTTTTTTTTTTTTTTTTTTACTTTGGAAGATTTTTTCAGGCTAAAAACGATGACAAAATTTATTTTTTCTTCCCATTTTTTATTAGTACACATTTGTGATACATAGTAAATACATTTATCCTAGGGAATTGGTACATACACACATTACATGTTGATCCTTTTCAGTAAAATTTCTCAGTTCTTGAAAACTGTGGGGTAAGGAACTACTCTCTAAGAACATTATTTACCACTCCTTTTACAGATTTCCCAGCTGTCAGTAATATTTCATGCGAAAAGAAAGGGGTAGATACCACTATTGTAAAAAAAAATTAAAATTAAATGAATGCAAATTAAATGCTATTTTTAAATTCTTCAGAATTGGCATCCAAATAAGTACCTTGTCTTGATGATTACAAATCGAGTTTTTGCCTCCTGAAGGTATAAACCAAAATAATATTTGAGAAAAATCATTCATAATTTTTTAAAACTATGGAAAAGTGCTACAAATAGAAGTGTTTCTACAGAGAATGTTGTAGATAGTATTTAAAAACTATGGCTATTTAATGAATTTACGCTGTATCATTCTTTTTTCCAGTGACACAGGATAACATACCAATTACTTGTACAGGCATTGCCCTTTCCCCTTCATTATAAGTAAAATGAATGAAAAGACTCTGAGGATGAGCTGTGTAACACATGGAATTCATGCTTGCCATCTTATACAGAGTTATTTGTATATGAAATCTTGTAGACATGATATGAAAATGTGTGATTTATAAGCAAAATAAAATCCTCATGCCCCACATTTCAAATTTCTGGCTGATTTATAAGCCATTCAAAGCCCATGCTGGTGAGCAATTCTAAATCTCTGCGGCTGTCCATGTGAGCTAATTCCACACGCTTGTGGCCAGGCACCCTGCACATTTAGCATGTTAGCCTTCATTTTCTCCGTCTGTATTTTTTCTTCTCGGGCTGTTTTAAAAATGTTATTCCTATTTCTGTCACACTGTCGCCTTTTAGTCTGTCTTGCAAGAACATGACATCAACAGCCAAATGAACCTGGGGGAAAAAATCAGATCTTTAAAAGAAAAGAAAAGAAAAAAAACCTCTGAAGTTTTCTCAATCTCTTTTTACACCTTTGTTTACTCTCTGCGCGGAGAGGTGCACATGAAACCCTTCTGTGGATGCAGGGCCTGGAGCGTGTGTCCTTTGGAGATGGCCCAGAACCTGTGGGCCTATGCCATTATCAGCTGTGACAAAGGCGATGCTCGACTGGCCCCGAGGTGGGGGACCCATCGGCTGTGCTTGCATGGCAGGGCTGGGCCCGACTGTGGATCCTTCTGGAGAAGAACACGATGCCCACCTCAAAGAGAGCCTGCCCTAGTGTGCGTGGCCTGGCAGAACTTCCATGGATTCTTAAAGGATTCCTCTCAAACTGATTTGTCATAGATCATTGTCATTAGCTAAATAACATAGCCACTTAGTTGAATAATATTTAGCAATCAATTGTGGCTTTGGGGAGCTTTGAAAAAGTATCAACTTGATAAATTATAAATATAAATTAAAGATTGAAATTACTGACATAAACATTTAACACCCAGGCCTTCTTTTTCTTCAAGAAGCATTTCCCATGTCCCCCAGGGCTTCTTTCTGTATTCATTAAAATGTGTTCACATAAGACTGGCAGGATGTTGCTGGCTCACCCTAATAAGGTATTTGTTGTTATTTTAAGTCATTAATAAATAAGACAAATAAATGAAAGTGCCTACTAGAGGCAGAGTAAGTGGAAAATGCCTAAGTCTAGCAGATGATTAATTAGTATTTATTGATGCTTATCTGACTCATTTCCTTCTCTCACAAAAAACTTCTCACTTAGAATTCGATAAAACATAGAATCCCATGGGCCAAATTATCTGGCTAATATAGTTTGTAAAACCTATGCCTCATGTTACCTATCAGCCAGTAGAAAATTGCAGATTGCAATGGGGAATACAGAAGCTAAATTTATCCTCTACTTTTTCTCCCATAATGTTTTTTATGTCTTTGTCAAAACTTAACAGAAAATTAAAATAACAAGGAAACTGTTGAAGCTTTTTGGATATTTAGGGCCATGTGAGGCCTGGTATCTACTTGCCATTTAGCATATATAATAATCAACCACTATCCATGAAACCTGGAAACTTCTTTTCCTATTTTTTATTTAATTTCATGGTTTCTCCCTTTGCCTGTAAATTCCCAGAATTCTTCTCTTTCCTTCCCTCAACATTACGGTCACTGATATAAGACAAGCTTTAAAAGAATGTCAGGATAAAAACATGAGGGTCTGTGTGAATAATATATTATTTCTCATGTTTTTGGATTGTTTATCTTTCCCCTAATTACCATGAATAATTAAAAGTTATATGCACAGGGGATCATTACTGAGTAGCTCAACGCATGTCTAGGGTTTTGGCTACCAGCCGGCCCCATCATTCTTAATAGCGAAGATTCTGTAAAATTAGATGGTTAGCCCTGTCCAACAACTTGACTGCATGTGTATGAAGCTGTGAAAGATTCTGAACCACAATCACCCAGCTGAGCTGCTCCCAGATTTCTGCTTCTCAGCAAGTGTGGGAGAGAATAAACGTTTGCTATCTTAAACTGCTACAGTCTCAGGTAGTTTGTTACAGCTGTACACCTGGCAAAATGAAGTATGTGTGTTACCATTTCCAGGGCCCCTCTGATGATCCCACAGAGTAAATTGCAGTAGCATAGAGAAGACCGTCCAGCAGGGAGCTCTTCCACAAATTCCGAAAGAGGATTCTTGTCTAGAATCAGTGAAAATTCATTTTTGCTTGAATTGTTACAGGTCACACTTGGTGTAACTCCCAAGTACATCTTGAAAGCAACCTGATAAAGATAAAAAAAATTACTGTCATTTGATCTAGCACAAATATCTATTATTAGGACAATCAAATACCCTGTTCTAGGTGCCTCAGCCTAATGATTAAGCAGGTAAAGTGTGAGGTCAGCACTTCCAGGTTCATACTTAACTCTGCAAGTCATTGTGTAACAGAAAATGCTGCCCCCCCCGCCCAGCCAGAATACTTCAGTTTGTTAGTTGCCCAAGTAGTAGTTCCTGTTCCAGTTCCAGTTGCTTCTGTCTCTTAGAAACAGCTGCTCATTGTGATGCACACTGTATAAATCAATCCCCAGTTGGCAAGCCATTCTGCCTCTGTACTTCCTGCTTGCTTATCTCATATAAGCCCTAGACCACCAGAAAGGAGGACCTGATATTCTGGGAATGATCCTGGTCAATGCCCAACAATGTAAATAAATCTGTCTCCAAATCTTGGGTGTTGTTTTGGTGTTTCTGTCTGCCGTTGCATCCAACCCTACTGAGAGTCTGAAATCTATTTATTTTATGGACTATTGTCTTGGTTACTTTTCTCTCATGGCTGAGACAAAATACCCAATGCCCAAAATGAAGGAAGGAAAGGTTTATTTTGCTTACAGTTTGTGGAGGTTTTAGTCCACACTTGGCAGGTTACAAGGCAGAGTGGCACATGGCAGAGGGCTATAGCTCATGGCGGCAGAACACAGCCGAATCCACTCCAGGGCAGGTTGTAACTCTCACATCCATAATCAATCAAACTCTAAAAGCCTGCCCCATGACCTCATGAGGCTTTGGGGGGACACAAAGACACAAACCATAACAACTATCTTAATAGTGCCAAGAAGAGGCTGAAGAGTCAGAAGAAAAGAACTCCAAGATAGAACCTGGGGACAGCAAGCCATAATGAGTAAGCTAAACAGAGACCACAATCACGATGCTGTAGATGACAAGTCTTTGAGAAGGCGCAAAGCATAATGTTAGGACAAACATGAACGGGCTATAATGTGATCCTCAAGAATGACTGTTTCTTTCCAGGACTTGGAGAGATTTACAAATGCAGAAATGAAACAAATTCTGGGCACTATTTCTCTTAAACACCTAGTCTCACAATGAGTAAACTAGTCCTTAGAGAAGTAAAATGATACACTCAAGATCATAGTATAACTTGGTTCCTTGGCTCTTAGTCCAAAGCCTGAATTTTTCACACAGGGTTGGATATTAAAACTTATCAATTAATAGAAATTTATCAGTTTAGGATACCACCTTTCAAATGCTTTAGTTATTTTTAAAATTAAGAGCAGTGTATAGCAGAGAAAAGAAACTTTTCTTATATTATTTGTAATTTGAAGTACTAAGAATGATCTTTTTCTTTCTTCCTTTCTTTGTTCAGTACTTATTGAGCACTGCCTGATTAGCACCATGTCTGGCACACAGTGGGAGTTCAACAGCCATTTACAGAAAATTATTGAATGAGTATCTAATCTATGTTTGGCATCATGTTGAGGCCCAGGACACTCAGATGCTGAGTGAGCATTTGCAGGGAGACAAGGTGAAGAGGCAGTAGGGCAGAGACGTTGTACACAGTAGGGACATGTGATGGCACGGCATACCATGATGAGCTTTGGGGACATCCCATTCAAACAGTTTACAGACAGTGGGGAACCCTAAAGACGGGATCAGGTTAATGCAGAATCACATTTCTGTTTGAGAGGACTCTCCTTTGTGTTGCACAGAAGATGAATTTAGGATTGAGGGAAGGTGAACATGAGGTCATAGAGAGATTATCAGTCAAGATGTTACCATGATAGTCTAGGAAGGAAATCATGAGGACCTCTCTCATTTTGTTTTTTCTTCAAAACTCAACCATTCCTTAAACATTTCCATATAAATTTCAAATATCTGCCATACTAAAAATGGTTTAATTTTCTAATACTACTCCAGTTTTAGAAGTCTGGAATCTCTGTCTTCCAAATCTGAAGTCATACAGCAAGAGAAAAAGCATTCAATGTGAAACTATGGGTTTGGAGGTTTCGTCTAGATCCAAATAAACTAACTGTCTGAAACCCATTTCTACTATGTTGATTTATCTTGCTGTAAAATTCCTAGGCTGTTAGTCATATGAGTGAGAATTTCTTTCTCATTTTTAACCTAAGCCACACAGAAATAATATTAAAAAGGAGGCTGTGCATTTTGATTTACTCTGCTCAGGGTTTAGACTCCTGGGTCACAGCCCAGTATCTACCAGTAGGAGGCATTATCTGAACACTGTTGGGAAACATGCATTCCTAGGGAATGACATTGTTTTCTTATCTGGCCAAATTCAGCCTGAGACTTGAGGACGTTGTTTCTAATGAACAAAGAGCTCCACCCTTGTCCACTGCGACAGCCATAGCCACAGCTGCGGTGTCAAAGGCAAAGGCAAAGGCAAAGGCAAAGGCAAAGGCAAAGGCAAAGGCAAAGGCAAAGGCAAAGGCAAGGCATTTTCCCTCTCTGTGCATCTCCAACATGGATGCTTTTCAGCCCATTGTAAAATTCTTTCTTAACCAGAAAACTGCTATTGGCTACAGCTTCATGGCTTTGCTGACTTTGGGAAGTGAGCGTCTCTTTTCACTTGTGGCTTTTAAGTGCCCCTGCAGCAGTGAGAATATGGCTTATGGGCTGGTATTCCTTTTTGCTCCTGCCTGGGTGTTACTGATCCTAGGATTCTTTCTGAACAACCAGGCATGGAAGCTCTTCACAGGCTGCTGTGTGAATCCCAGGAAAATCTTCCCCAAGGGCCACGGTGGCCGCTTCTTCTATGTCCTTGGCCAGATCACACTGAGTGCACTGGTGGCTCCGGTGATGTGGCTTTCTGTGACTTTGCTTAATGGAACTTTTTATGAGTGTGCCATGAGCGGGACAAAAAGTTCAAGAATCCTGGATCTGATCTGCAAGGGCAAGCCCAAAGAATGCTGGGAGGAACTTCACAAAGTATCTTGTGGCAAAACTAGCATGCTGCCCACGGACAATGAAGAAGTGAGACTGTCCCTGCAAGCCCAGTCTCAGGTAAGAGCAAACTTGCCTCTTTCTCCCAGCCTGAGCCTGAAGTTTTCCATCTGTCCTATTTTCAACCAGGGCTAGTATGAGTATGCCAGGATATTTTGAAACTAAGTGGAAATAAGAACATAATGTTCCCGTAGCATTAAGACAATCTCAGGAAAAGTTTTCTAGAGGCTGGCTGGCTCAGGAAAATTGTTGATTGGATTATATCTTTTCTATTTCCAAAAAGAAAATATCCTCTGGGTTATGTATATGGAAATACTTAGGTTCTTTAATACTGTCTCTCTGGATTGACTTTTGTAAATAATGTACAACATCAAATCATAAACTGAGTGTTAATGGCTGACTGTAATTAAAAATTATTCATTTTCAAACTGGTTCCTTAGAGAAACACAAACATGCACTTACTAAAATACAGCTAAAACAAATAAACTAACATTTTTAAAAGTTGCATACAACATAATTAGTGTAGTAATTCCCTGGAATGGTTTCCAGCCACTGTTGTTTCTATGTAGAAATACTGTCAAGATTGAGAAGAATTTCCCACATAAACTACGACTCAGTAGTCTTTAAATAGCCATCAGTGAAAAGTGGCCATGTTCTCCAGGGAGATTAGGTCTTTTACTCTCTGTGCTGTTGAACTAAAGAAGTTCTAACATTACTTTAGACTCTCAAAATTCAGGCTTTTTTATTTGGCAGGAAGAAATCATAGCTTCACCTAATTGGTTCAAGGAAGTAGCTTGCCAACTCTCCAGACACCTGAACACAAATGAATAGCCCTGCCCTGGACTTAGGAAAAGACAGACATCCTATTTGCATTCCCCAAACCACAACAAGCAGTACCAGAAGATGAACAGAGTTGCATTTGTCAGGAATAGTATTTGTTTCAAAATAAATGCACCCAAGTAGTATAATTTTACTTTTTCAACAAGGATTTGGATTTACAACGTATCAAAGCAAGACTATTCTTAAAAATCATACATCCCAAAGTCATTGACAGTGAAGTCATATTCTTTCATGAACTGATAGACCAAAATATGTCCCAAAACAAGACCTTTTCTTCAATGCGCAAAGCACATCTTAGATAAAACATGTCAGGCTCCCTTTTGTTGAAGGAAGGTATTAATTACAAATGTTATGACAATGAATAATTTATTGTTGTCCTCAGGCAACCAAGCTCCATTCAGGCAGTGCCACATCCAAACATTTATCACTGTGTAAGCTTTTCTTCTCTAAACACAGGCACAAGATTTAAATGATACACATTCTGTCATAGTGTAGACTGGGCACAATTACCTGTTGACTTTGCAGCAGAATGAGAAGGACCTGGGGCTGATTCTTGTGGGAGGAGGCCTGAAAGATGTGGATGAAAGGAGCTGTAGCAAATGCAGGTGCGTCAACACAGTCCCGACCAGTAACTGGGCATGTGGGTGGAAGTGGAAAAAGTACATTCATCTGTGAATGGGGCAGAACAACAGGAAATCCAGCTGGATGAATCTCTAGTCTTAAGGGTGTTAGAATGGAGTAGTGGAAAGAGCTCAGCCTTGGAGGTAAATTTGGGATAGTGTGGTACAGTACAAGTACTGTATGTCCCTGGATTGTTGGAAGGTTTAGAGACAATGGACATAAATGAGCATAAGACGTGTAGTAGGTATTTCTAGTTGATGAGAAAATTGTCAGGATTTGGGGAAGGAGAATGATGTAAAACAGGATCTGAATGAGCACTCTATTGAGGGAGCATTCATCACACTCTTGTTTGACTTTGGTATAGTGACGGGGGTAGTGGAGTGAGCGACATGAAGTTTCAGTGGTCAGGCCTCAGGATGGCTGGTCAATGCTAAGTCATGGAGAGGTGGGAAGGCATTGGAAGTTGATCAAACAGTTTATGACTCAGCTAAAATCAGCTCAGATTCTGAAAGAAGATGGCCGAGAAGAGGACCAGTTGTGGAGATCAAAGAAGGCAGATGATGGAAGGAAAAGGAAGATCTGAGGTAGACAACTACGTAGCTGTACCTGACTCACAGATCACAGGTACAGAAGGAGATTACGAATTCAGTAACGCTTTCACACAAATGTATATACATTCGAAAAATAGCAGCAGGAGATAGTAGCTACCCTCACTGAATGTACTTGTGTGTTCAGCATTATTTCACCAGATTCCCCCGAATACACTCTGAGATGGGGCACTCCCATTTTATATTTGAGAAACAGAGACATAGTAAGGGGAAAGGAAGATTTATAGCCAAATAATGCCCATCCAGGGTAAACATTCACACAGTCTGAGACCTTTCACTACAACCTCATGTCTGAGCCAGAGTTTTAAAGCCATTGATCTGGAGCACATTTGCAGTTTTGCTATGGTATAAATAGACTCGTTTGCAATTTATTGTTTCTATTCTCAAATAAGCCTGTTAAAGAATACTAAGGTCATTCAACAGTTTCAAAGAGATCTTTTAGTTGGGCAAATATAAAATATTCCATTTATAAAAAACAGAATTTGAACCACAAAAATATTTAGAAATATGCTGACCTACACAGCCTTTCTTTTTAAAATTAACAACAAAAAAACCCAGAAGCATAACGTCCATTCATATTAAGAAAAGAGTTTGTTTTAATCACTAAAATTCAGAACAAAAAATCTTTTAAGGTTTGGCGTGATGCTTTTTTTCTCAGCATTTAGACAGGCTTTAAATTCTGATAGCTTTAGCCTCCTATTTTATTATTTGTCTCTCTTTACCAAGAACAGTGAGTAGTGAATGGCCTTTGTCCCACAGACTGCTACTCTGTAAACAATGTCACATGGGAAAATTGGGTCACTAGCCTTATATGCATTGTCAATGTCTAAGAATATATGGCTACTTAACTGGTGTTAATTAGCCATATATTGTTGCATTCTTTCCACCCAAGCCAGCAACATAACAGCACCCTCCACAGGGTGGTGGACAATGGTCTGGAGCCCTCTCCCCAGGATGCTGAGACCACAATGATTCTCGCGGGCATTGCTCAGATGACCGCAATTACTCCTGCACAGAATTCTTTTCTCTAAAAGATAATACTATTTGGGGACTTGGCTTATTCAATTCTTGAAAAATTTATATTTTTTACTCTTTTCCATTTGCTGGCCTTCTGTTTATTTATTCATTTATTTATTTATTGTTTGCATAGCAACAATATTAGGGAAGAGAATAAATATTAGGTAAACTTTATTTTGACGGATGAAAGTGTTTATCAAGCACCATAAATGATTTCAAATGAGGTATGATAAGGATGGTGGTGATGATTTAGCTATTCCTAATCATACTACTTCAGTTCCCTGAAATGTGATTTTGCTTTCATATGTCCTCAATATATCTTTTTCCCTAAGATTCTAGGATGGTTCCTGATTTGTTCAGCATCTTTCTTCTCTCTGATCACCACTTGCTATGCACGCTGCCGGTCTAAAGTTAGCTATCTGCAGCTAAGTTTTTGGAAGACATATGCACAAAAGGAAAAGGAGCATTTGGAAAATACATTTGTGGACTATGCCAACAAGCTGAGTGAAAGAAACCTGAAGTGCTTTTTTGAAAACAAGAGGCCAGATGTCTTTCCCATGCCTACCTTTGCTGCCTGGGAGGCTGCTTCAGAGCTGCATTCTTTCCACCCAAGCCAGCAACATTACAGCACCCTCCACAGGGTGGTGGATGATGGTCTGGAGCCCTGTCCCCAGGACGCTGAGACCACAATGATTCTTGTGGGCACTGCACAGGATCTGTAGCTCTTGTACCACCACTGACTCACAGCTCTCAGCAGTGCATCCATTGTGACAGCCTCCCGCTGACTCCATAACAGCCTTGCATCTCTCTGTTTTCTCCAAGTTAGAACTTTCTCACTAAACTGTGACAAAAAGGGAAACATCTTTAAAGTTCTCCAGCACACTTAATGTCAGGATCAAATTGATGTGGATGATGATCTTGCCTGGATGGAGGAATGGGCCTAGGAGGTGCAAACACTGCTCTAAGTTTTAAGATTTTGTGATTTAGCAAATAGCTTTTATGCAAGAGGTTCCCCTACTCTGGGCAAATATGAGTCCCAGTGTCTGGCAGCTGAAGCAGTGGTTTCTGAAGGAGCCAGAAACTCTGACTGCAGAGTGCTGGATGCAGTGGCATCTGAGGCACTGCTAGCAGGACTCCTTTTTGTGCAAATTCAGCCTAAGGCAACCTGTGCCTTTTAAGTTATATGAATTTCTCCCATTTGAAATTCATTCCCTTAGAATCTAAAGACCCCGGTTCTCAAAAACAGCCAATTACAAGAACAGGTTGTGCGAAATCCAAAGACTTCTACATGTTTTCACTGTATGATGCAAGTATGTCCCTGGAGGTGGGTCACATCATAATGCTGTGGGCCCTGGGCACTTTTTCTTTCACAAACAAGTTTCTATGCACAGACATGACTACATTGATAGAAATACAAACAAAATATGCAAACACTTTAATCAACCTAGAAGTTTACTTATCGTCTTCTGAATTTGAAATTAAAAGCATTCTCATGGGTCCTCATGTGGCATGATGCCTACTATGCCACTAGTCCATCTCAGTCAGTTTGGGTTACTGTAACACAGTGTCATGGGCTGGGTGGCTTATAAACAATCCAGATGCATTTCTCACAGTTCCAGAGGTTGGGGATTCTGAGATCAGGATGCTGCGTGTTCATGTCTAGTGAGGGCCCTCTTCTATTTTGCAGATCGCTCAATTCTTGCTGAATCCACCCACAATGGAAAGAACAAGTAGGTTCCCCTCGACACCTTTTTATAAGAGCACCAATCCCAAGTGTGAAGGCTCTGCCCTCATGATATCATTACCATGCAAAGCAGGACCTTCTAATAGCCTTGAGGTTTAGGGTTTCAACAGAGGAGTGGGGTTGAGGAGTACAAATATTAAGACTGTAGCAGGGTAAACTGTTCTGACTCAAGGTCTGGGAACACTGATCAAAGTATTACTAGTATTAAACTAGTTTACAGTTTTGCATTTATCAGAAATGATGCACATTTATATATATCCACACTGGTATGTGTGTGTGTGCATGTGTGTGTGCACACATGCATGCACGCATATACACATAAATTCCCCTTGAGTATCTGAGTGGAACTGTGCTTCAGGAGGAGAGACCATGTTATTCACTGTGGCTCACTCCTGGCATCACTGGGAGTCCACAGCTCCGGGTGTGAGAAAGCTGGATATTAGCTCCTTATTACCATAAGCCAAGATGACAAACAGGCTACAACCCTACAGAGCATATCTATGACATTGTGTCTTATAAGAAAAAATATATATTGTGTCTTTGTGCTCATTCCTGTCGCAGAACTTCCACCAACCTTGGGATTTACACAATGCGTCCCTTTGTATACCAATGATATGAAAGGTAGCCTCTAGGTGGGAACTGGATTACAAGGTTGAAACTTTCAGCCCTATCTGCAGACCTCCCAAGAATAGAGGGGCTGGCCACTGAGTTGGTCACTGCGGCAAACAAGGTAATCAATTATGTGAACCTAATGAAGCCTCCACAAAAGCTCTCCAAAGGACAGGGTTCTGAGAGCTCTAACACATGGAAGGCGGGATTTGCAGAGGAGGCACAGAAGCTCTCTCTCCCTTCTGCTCATACGTGGTTCTAAGCATTGCTGCCAGTTGGTTGTGCCTGAACTGTGCCTTTTATATGAAACAAGTTAATAGTAAGCCAAGCACTTTCCCAGAGCCGAGAGCCACCCTGGCATATAATTCAGCATGAGGAAGGGCTCATGAGAAACTGATTTGGAGGGAGGAGAAGGTGGGGAGAGATGGGAGGAATTAGCTATGAGAGGGGGCAGAAGAGATGTAATAAAGAGAGAGAAAATTCAGAAACAAATGCTTGTCTTTAGTCCTTCTTGGCCTGGATCTCCTCTTCCCTTAAGTGTCTGCTGAGATGGAATAAAGCAGATGGAAACCAGCCTCTGCCTGTATGTCTCTGGGGATGGATGAAAGAGTAAAGCAGTAGTTATCAAAAGTAGCTTAGTTACAGCAAGCTGACAACTAAGGAGTTAACTCTGGGTACCCTAAACCCCAGAGGCATCCTATAGTTAGAAAGCTCACACTCATAGCAATCACTGCCTTATTCAAGAATATTCACGCTGACTAAAAAGAAGCCAGCAGCCTCGGGTACTTTTTAACTGCAGCTTAGTAAGCAGCAGAGGAGCTCATCCTCCTACTCTGAGAACGAGTCACCCCAGGATGAGTCAGATGCTTCTCCTGACTCCTGGTCTTAATTTCTTTAGAACACTGCTTTAACTCAAGAGGAAAACAGGTCTAAAAAATTGTGTCTGTCCCAGGGACAACCTTGGAGCTAATGGGTGGAGACAGGATGGGCAAACTGGTATCTGCCCTTGAGAAAGGAAGCTGGTTTCCGCAGGGGAGATTTCAGAAGAGTGGATAGTGTGTTGTCTTAGGTTAGGCAAGCAGTGTTTACCACAGGAAGCTGTGCATAAGGGATTTATTAATAAGGAATGTGCTTGGGAGAAACCTGGTAGCAGAACAGACACAAGCAGCAGTGACGTTTCAAGTGAAGTCTCAGTCTGATGGGGAATTAAGGGTCATCAGCATCTTTCTCTGGGGGCTCTAGAATGCTAACTGGGACTTCATCCCAAAGAGGGCTCTGAGGCTTCTCTGGCTGTGAGTCATTCCTGGGTAGCAGTGGTCCAGGGTGTGACCCTCCAGAGAGTAGGACGAGCATCCTGAAATTAAATATCTGGAGAGAATGCCGGAAGGGTCCCACTAATATCTGCTCTGCCAGTCTCCTATAGGTCTAGAATTGAAGAATACAGTGACAACCCTGGACTGCAGCCAATCTAAGCCTATGCTAACTTGCTTTTTAAACTTCTAATTTCCTTTAAAACCAAAGGACAACACATGTGCGTACTTTACCTTCTTCTACAGCTGTTGCTCTGTTACATAAAAGCAAAGGGGTGGAGAATGCTCTTTGAAATAACGATGCTTTTGCACACAAGGAATACATAGAAGGAAAAAATTCAATGACATGAAACATCTATTTTGTGAAATTATCCTACGAATAAATTGTGTATAATGTACAGGATTCTTTTTTTCCCTGTGAAGTTCCTACTTGCTTGTTCAGACTGTGCTGATAAACAGCAGGTTTTCGACATACTCAGCTTATTCATATCCAGTGGGAAAAGGGAAAGAAAAATTATTTACCAAAGAATATAAAAATAAACATTGGTAGACAAATCATTACATAATTCTATGCATTACTACATTTAGAAATACATTGATGTGTGTATATGTGTGTGTACATCCAAAATAATGTTTTAAAAATATATATGGTTTTCTACTTGGGACCTCTGACACATCACCAAAATATGTATATTTAACAGGGAAATGATGAAGGTACTGATTTCAAGTATGATACTTTATTTCAAATAAATATGGTACCATATTTCAGATTTACTATAAAAACTGGTAAAGATTCTCAAGTCTCCAGCAAACTCCCATCTCTTCTCTTCTCACCTGGCATCTTTTAACTACTAACTTGAGACAAATCACCTTATAAAGGATAAGACTTATTTTTGTTCACAGCATTGACAATTGTAATCCATGGTTGCTCGGGTGCATTGTTCTGGGCTTGTGGCAAGGCCATACCCCATGGTGGAACTCCTGAGCAAAACCACTCAACTCATGACCGGGAAGCAAAAGAAAGGAAACACAAGGAGCTAGGGTCCTATCATCATTCCCTTCAAGGTCTTCCAGATCCAAGCTATAGCACAAAGATGCTACTCTCTTAGACTGGTAGTTCTCTAAGGCATGTATCTCGATTTCTAATAATTCCTTCTCATTTTTCTCTGCTGTACAAAGCAGGCAATATTTAGTTTCTTTTATGGGCTTATTATTTTTGAAAATAATTAAGAAAAATCTAGGTGGTTAATGGAGGTTAGGTGGGAAGAATCTGTGTCAGTGGCTCTCAATACTGAATGCATTTTGGAATTACCTGTGTGGAGGTAATCTCATTGATAATCTCAATGTCCGGTACCACTCCAGAGATCTTGACGTAATTTTTCTTGGTTCAGGCCTGGACATTGACATTTTTCAAATCTCCTAAAGTGACTCTAATGTGCAGGCATAGGGGAGAGCTACTGATTCTACAAAGGAAGTTCATAGAGGCAGTAACGTGTGTGAAGCTGCAATGCTATCTGGTTTTCACACAATGATGTGTAATAAAGGTTTAGCAATTACTTCTCTGGGAAAAACATCCTAATTTGGCCAATTTCCATATTACAATCTCAAGTTACCAAGGTGATATCCTTGTGTGCTGAGTTAGAAAGAGGTACTATCTATGGTCTTTATAAAGCATGTATGTACTTCAAAGAAGGTTTTTACAATGGGTTTCTTTTTGTTTTTTGAAGTGATATTGGTTTTAGCCAAATCAACTTCGGAGCATTTTTCGTACATCTATGTGTCATTTTAATAATACCTACCTAATGTGTTAGTCAGGGTTCTCCAGAAAGAATCAATATGATTATATATATATATAAGAAGGGAGTTGTAGGAATCAGCTCACATAGCTCACGAAGTTATGGAGCGTGAGATATCTCATTATATGCCATCTGCAAGCAGGAGAAACACAGGAGTGGGTATCATGGTTCAATCCAAGACCAAAAGCCTGAGTATCAGGAGAATCAGTGCAAATCTCAGTCTGAAGCCAAAGACCAGACAACCTGGAGTTCTGATGTTTAAGGGTGAGAGATAGAGAGACATAGAGAGACAAAGACAGAGAGAGAGACAGAGAGAGACAGAGAGAGAGAACCTTACAGCCCTAATTGTTTCACTTATTTTAGCTCAGTCCTCAGACACAGGAGTAAAGAAGCCAAGAAACCACTGTGGAAATTCCAGCCAAGGTACACATGACGTGGAAAAGAAGCTGGAGCCCAACCATCAGCTGGACCTGAAGG
Source organism: Chinchilla lanigera (assembly GCF_000276665.1). Classification (NCBI taxonomy): domain Eukaryota; kingdom Metazoa; phylum Chordata; class Mammalia; order Rodentia; family Chinchillidae; genus Chinchilla; species Chinchilla lanigera. Next base: position 202,095 of record NW_004955526.1, on the reverse strand, counting down.
CCCCAGATCTAAGGTTCTGTACTGCAGCCAATTCCAGATGTTTAAGTTTACCCAGCTGAGGCTGCAGGCTTTATAGAGCAGTATCCACTATGTCCTGTACCAATCCCTGACCCAGAAAACCATGATCTTAAATAAATGTCTAGTAGATTAAGCCACAAAATTTGGGGGCAATAGGAAATAATGTATAGCCAAACACAAATAAATAAAATCCAGAACTTATACAAAAAGAAAAGTTAGATGCAAATTGTATTTAGACATATATATATATATATTTTTTTTTTTAAATTTTTAATTTTTAAAAAAAAAAAAAAAAAAAATTTTTAATTTTTTTTTGGTACTGCGAATTGAACTCAGCACCTTGTGCTCACCAGGCAGGCACTGATGCCACTGAGCTATATCCCCAGCCCTAGACATATATTATACCAAGATTATCTGCATAGCTTTTTCCCTCAATGTTTTCTTTTTCTTTAGGATCCAATTAGCTGTATCTTGTTCTGATTTAATAAATGCTAACTGTATACCTTTTCAAAATTAGCTCCACCAATGCCAGGGATAGAGCTTGGTGGCACAGTGCCTGCCTGACAAGTGCAAGGTCCTGAGTTTGATTCCTGGTACCAAAACAAAACAAAACAAAATTAGCTCCACCGAAGCCTGAGATGCCCTTTTAATTATTTTTGGTTAAAGTTTGTTTGAAAGGAGCACACTGTTGTGGGTTAAATGCTATTTATTTATTTATTTATTTGGTTAAATGCTATTTAGAATAAGTACATATAGTGTTAGGAGGAGTAACACACTGAGCTATTATTTGTCATTATGACTGAGGACAAAAATAACAGTGAGGGAGGTTACAGAGTAGGTTGGCCTTGAATAACCAGGAAATGGGCTTGCCTTCAAGTCTTGTTCTTCAAAGTGTTATCTTCAGATCACCAACATCAGCATCACAAAGCAGCTTGTTAGAAATGCTGAATGAGACTCTGCCTTAGACATGCCGGTTCAAGCCCTCATTTTCACAAGATCTTAGCGGATTCCTATGCAACTTAAATTTAAGAAACACAAGTGCAGTATTTCTCAAACTTAGCATATGTGAACATCATTTGGAGAGTTTATTACGATGTAGATTGCTGAGCTCTATCTCCAGAAAGTCTGATTCAGTAGGTCTGGAGGGAAGTAAGATGATCTGCATTTCTAGCAAGTCTCAGGTGATGCCAGTATTGGTACAGAGACCACACCCTAAGAATGGTGGCTCAAAAGTAAAGCATAGGGGGCTGGGGATTTAGCTCAGCGGCAAAGCGCCTGCCTGGCAAGTGCAAGGTCGTGAGTTCGGTTCCTGGTACCGGAGGAAATAAATAAATAAAAATAATAATCTATGCATGAAAAAGTAAAGCATAGGGCAGGCCACCCTAGAAGATATTCAGAATTTTGTTCTCTGATCCAGATTTTTTGAAGCAGACATCTTTGTTATGACGTAACAACCTGGTCAAGAACTGGGGGTATCTCTTTATTGGCTCAAGAATATTTTTTGCGTTTTAGGAATATTTCAAAGTTTATCTCACAGAAGTTTTACATGTCTTGTAAATGTGTTTGTTATTCTTTTTTGCCATTATTTTGCTTTTCCATTATATCTTCCCAATAATTGTTATCCAAATATAAGAAAAGCTATTGTTTTATTATAACAATTTTGTTATTTGTAGAGCTTTTGCAGAATTAGAAAAGTATACATTTTGCACCCCTTTTGGGCTATGATGAGGCGAGCAGCTTTGCTCTCCACATGTTGCTGTCATGAAGTTTTGCTTCGTCACAGGCTCAAAGTGATGCAGCGAAGTAATCCTGGACTGAACCACTGAAACCATAAGCCCACATAAAGCTTTCTTCTTTAAAAGTTGCTTTTCTCAGTATTTTATCTCAGCCCCAGAAAGCTGACTAACACATCAGGTGGCTCAGTTTTTCCACGGATCAATGATATAAAAACAGGAGAATAAATGTGATACAGAAACTTAAGAACTAAATGTAAAATGTGAACCTTGATTGTATCCTATTTTGAACAATGAACTATAACAAGATATGTTTAAAATATTTAGGGCAATATGAATGAGCATTAGATATATTGTCGTACTACCTAGGATTTTCTTTAAAACACTCCAGAAAAAAAAGAGAGCTGCAAAATGAAACAAGACTGACAAAATACTGATACTTTTGAAGGAAAGTATATAGGATTCATTGCATTATTCTGTTTACATTTGTGTATATTTGAAAATTTTCACAGCAGTTGTATAACACAACATACGCTCCTTGATTTTTTTGCTGAAATATTGCCGACTCCCTCCTGTTTGTCTAGAGTTTAGCCTCTGGTATCAGTCTCAAAAAAGTGTTCACAGGAATGGATACCCTGAATTCTCACATCTTCAAACCTCTTCTATATGCGAAGAAAGCTTGGCTGCCTCACATGCTCTCTGCTTGAGTGTGCTCTATGTGTCAATTTTACTCTCTTGTCATGTGTATAGTCTGATTCCAACTCTATTTCTGATTGATTAGTAACATGATCCTTTTATCTGTGTCCTCAGAGTATTCCTTCTTTTTAAATTTTTAATTAGACATGTTTGCAGTACACAGTGATTACACTCAGTGTAAGGGGGCTGATGCACACACACAAACATCTTGGTCATTTTTACTCCCCTGCCTCACTACCCTGCCTCTCCCTCCTTCCACACATTCCCTTCCCCTCTCCACAGAGTCCACCTCCCTGCTTCTCATCATGTTTCTTTTATTCTTCTCTTCATGATATTTATATTCTGATCCTCTCATATTGCAGAACCATGTGATAGTTAACCTTCTGTGACTAATTTGTTCCACTTAGAAGTATGGTTTCGAGGTGCATTCACTTTCTCACAAATGACTCAAATTTATCTTTTCTATTGCTGAGTAGTACTCCCTTATGTATATATGCCACATTTTCTTAGTCCATATATCTGTTGATGAGCATATAGGCAATTTCCATGAATTAGCTATTAGGAGCTGTGCTGCTAAAAACATAGTTATGCATTTGTCAATTTAATATGGTGACTTTGACTCTTTTGGGAAGATACCAAGAAAAGTTATGTCTAGGTCAAATTGAGTTCTTAGCTTTTTGAGGAATCTTCATACTTATTTCCATAGTGGTTGTACTACTCTACATTCCCACCTACAGTGTAGAAGGGTTTCTTTTCCACACAACATTGCCTGAACCTGTTATTTTTTGAGTCCTTGATAATAGCCATTTTTACTGCAGTTAGGTGGAATCTCAATGTTGCTTTAGTTTGCATTCCATTAATGGTCAGTGATGCTGAACATTTCTTTATATGTTTATTGGCCATCTGTCCTTCGTCTTCTGAGAATTATCTATTCATTTCAACTTCTCATTTTTTATTGGGGCTTTTGTTTTGGGGTATCAATTTGAGTTCTTCATATATTCTAGATTATTAGCCCTCCTCTTAAGGAGTAGCTTGCAAAAAATTTTCCCGTTCTGTAGGTTATCTCTTCACTTTGTTGGTTGTTTGCTGTGTAGAAGTTTTATATTTGATATAATCCCACTGTGAACTGTTGGTATTATTTCTTGGGCATTTGGGTCCTGTTCATGATTTTCTTGCCTATGCATATGTCTGCAAGCAGATTCTGTGTTTCTGTTTTTATACATAAGTCTGTGATCCATTTTGACTTGATTTTAGTACAGGGCAAGAAATAAGGATTAAAATTCATTCTTCGGCATGTCTATCTCTGGCTTATATTTTTGGCCCCTTTGTTGAAAATAAGATGGGTGAAGGCCTTTGGAGTTTTTTTTTTTTTGCATCCTCTATTCTATTCCATCAGTAAATAAGTCTATTTTTGTGCCAGGACCATGCTATTTCTCACTACAGTAGCTCTGTAGTATAATTTACAGTTTGAGATTGTAATAAATGCCTTTGGTCTTGCTCTTTTTACTTAGGATTGTTTCAGCTTTTCTTGGTCTTTTCTGGTTTCATACAAATCTAAATTTTTTTTCTAGTGCTGTGAAAAAGGCAATGATATTTGGGTTGAAATGTATTATATCTATATATTATTTTTGCAAAAAAGGCTACTTTGGTGATATTGGTTCTGCCTATCTAGGAACAGGGGTGTTTTCCATTTTCTAATATCCTTATTGGTCTCTACTTTCAGAATATATATATATATAGTTTTTTTTTTTTTTTTACAGCGGTTTTTCCCTTTCTTGCTCAGGTTACCTCCTGTGTGTTCAATTTTCTTGGAAGCTATTACAAATAGGATTGTTTTTCTGATTTCTTTTTCTTTTTTTTTTTTTTTTTTTTTTTTTTTTTTGGTTTTTCTCCGGTACCGGGAACTGAACTCACGACCTTGCGCTTGCCACGCAGGCGCTTTTGCCGCTGAGCTAAATCCCCAGCCCCTTTGATTTCTTTTTCAATGGGTTCATTCTTTTTTTTTTAATGGGTTCATTCTTGGTGTATAAGAATGTCATTGATTTATTTTAGTTTTTTATTTTAAAGAGAAAAACAATAACAAAGTAACAACAATGAAGACAAAAACAAAACAATATGCAACATAACAACAATTGTTGAATTCATACCATCTTGTTTAATGAAGCTCTGTATCATTTCTAATTTTTTTATTACTTGTTATTGTCTTTAATTGTTTGATCAATCTTGCATTCTTATATCTGGTAATCTGAACAACTTTGCTGATGATTTATTTTATTTTGTATCCTCCCACTTTTCTGAATTTGTTTATTAGTTCTAAGAGTTTTCTGTTAAGAGTTGTTTGGATTTTCTATAAAAAGAATCTGGGATTTTCTATATAAAGGATAGTTTGACTTCTTTCTTTCCTATTTCAATCTATCTTATTTCTTTCTCTTGCCTGGTTGCTCTAGTTAACATTTCAAATATTATACTGAATGGAAGTGGTGAGAGTGGACAGCCTTGTTTTGTTCCTTATTTTAGAGGGAGTGTTTTAGCTTTTCCCAATTTAGCATGATTTTTGGCAGTGAATTTGTTACAAATAGCTTTTATCAGCATAAAGTAAGGTCATTCTGTACCTATTTCAGTCAAGGTTTTTGTATGGGGGATGCTGGATTTTGTCAAAGTTTTTTTTCTGCATCTATTGTGAAGATGATGTAATTTTTATCCTTACTTTTGTTTACATAGTGTATTACATTTATCAATTTACATGTTTTTCTGTTTTTGAGACAGGCCTTCACTGTGTAGTTTAGACTGGCCTTGAACTCACTCTGAAGCCCAGGCTGACCTTGAACTCACTGCAGTCCTCCTGCCTCAGCTGGGATTACAAGCATGTGCCACCATGTGTGCTTGATTTACATATCTTGAACCATCTTTGCATCCCTGGGATGAAACTAATATGGTCACGATATATAATATTTTTAATGATATTGTACAGTTTGCAAGGATCTTGTCCAAGATTTTTGTGTCTATGCTCATTAAGAAAATTGGTCTGTAATTTTGTCTTTTTTAAGATCTTGTTGGTTGTAGTAACAGGATAATGCTAGCTCAAGGAATGTGTCTGTCAGTGTTTTTTCCTATTTATTTCATGGAAGGGCCTGAGGGGTATTCTCTCACAGCATTCTTTCTCTATATTTAATGTCCAATAATGTTCAATAATTTAATGTCCAATAGATATTCTTTCAAATAGGTCATTTAGAAAATTTTTTCTGCTACAGGATATATTCTTTCATTGTGGAAAGTCATGTTCTTCTATTTGAAGAAACTTGAGTTTGTGAGCTTTCCCCCTTATTCCTCTTCTTGCTCTTTATGATTTTCAAGATACTCCAGTAATCATGTGCTTCGGTTCATGAACGGTTCTGTTTGCAAACAATTCGGTTCACAAATAAAAGCATTCACCAAAATTTTGCTTCTGTTCCGCAAGCTCCATATTGGGTGACAAACAGGACCACAGCCCTCTTCCCCACACAAACACAAATGCAGCCACCTTCTCCCAAATCATTAAATTAAGTTCATAAACTGAGACAGCACTGCATATGGTTTTGGTTTCAGAACTAGATTACTACTCTGTTCCTACTGAAACTTTATTAATTTAATTCAAAAAACCATACATGTAGCTGTGAATGTTGATTTACCTAAATTTCACAAGCATACCAAAAGGAAGGTATGATGGTTTCCACTCTTATAAATCATACCATAAAGCAGTTAAGCCACCCTTAAGCTACAGAACCTAAATTTTAGCCCATATGTTCTGACTCCTAACTTCCATCCCACAAACGCTACCTCATGTGCTGCTGTTCTTGGGTGTTCCCTTAACCTTTGAAAGGCTGCTTCCTTATTTGTGAAATGAAGATGTTGAATAAATCAGTACATCTCAAAGATTCTTTCCACTCTGTCATCTTAAATCTGACACCTCAAAGCATGTGAGTTCCTACTCAATTCGCTTTCTTCATGTCCTCCTGAGAAAAGTCTGTCTCTAGGTTTCCTGACCTTTATCTGGTCCCTTAGTTCCAATGCTATCTAGCTTTTTCACGCTGAGTTTCTGCATATTTGGGATACTTATGCTCAAACTGTGTGTGTACTGTATCGATGAGGCCAATTTCTCAGTTTATTTTTATTTCTTTTGATAAAAATGACAAGTGATTAAAAAGGAATTTTTAGCAGTGGAAAGTCATGAAAGACTGAGAATATTCTTTCCTCAAACTTTAATTTTTACATACTTTAGAACTCATCTTTCTTTCTGTTTGACCAAGTGGCTCTTACACCAATATCAGAAAGAAATTGTTTTTCCTTGTTTTGTTGTTTTAATTTTATTTTTATCAGTACATGTTTGCAGTACATAAATCTTCATGTTTTAAAATGTAATGAAAATTGAGACTGAAATTGGGAAAATGAATTACTTAATTTACCTCATCACATTCACTGAGTCATTTCAAGGAACAGGATAAACAAAGTAAAGACAGTTCAAGTGATAAATAACTTTACTTAAGAACAGACTTCAAACTGTGTGCCTCCTTTAGGAGGGGCCATAACCCATAAAGTCATGACCAATAACGTGGCAAAAACAATCTAGATTTTAACATATAGGAGTGGCCTGCAGTAATGTGACTGCTGATGGTTTAACAGAACAAGATTATTCGAGTCACTGGAGGAAACATGAGGGACAGTAACCAAGGTTTTAAAAGTTTGTTTCCTGGGGCGGGGAGCGCCAGCCTTCGGGCTGG
>NW_004955526.1:188779-193093 GCF_000276665.1 Chinchilla lanigera | reverse complement strand
CTGAGAAACTATTTTATAGATAATAATACATAAAACGATAACCATTGATAATTTCCTACCATTTTGTCTGTAATTTGCTAAGTCCCCCCTATTATTATGTTATCCTTCTTTTATTCTTTAAAATAAAAAATTAAAAAAAAAAAAAAAGTTTGTTTCCTTACACACTTGGCCAACTGTAAGTGGGTCTTACTGGCCTTCTGTATGAAATGAAGCGGTTACACTGCTTTTGATCAATGGCCATATTTTTTAGAGCAAAGATGTTAAAAACACCTTTTTGAAGATCCAGAGGTTCCCTGGAGCTCAGCCTCGCTGTCCAAATTGTGTGTAAGTGGCAGGGCGAGTGTGTGAATATCCCCAGTGCTCTGTACAGCTCCTGTGCTGGTGTGTGGTGGCAGGGTGAGGTAACAGATGCTCCTGAGACTTGCTTGCATTCAGTTGGTTCCCAGGCCTGTGGGAGAGGGGTGGTGGAGGTTCACTGGAGTGCCTGAAGCTCCACTCTCCACTCTCCTTCTCCAGAGATAGGCGAGTCCTCCAAGCCACTGATGGGTGGGTTTTGTTTCAATCAAAGCTCTTTAGCCTTTGTTCAATCTTTAGAGTGCTTTGTACTTTTTCAAGTGATATTGTTATTTCATCTGAAACACTCTACTGCAATCACTCAAGGCCCCTGCACAGTTTGAAACCTACTCTAAACGTGGGTGGCACGCACCTGGTACAGTGAGCACTCAGGAAACATTAACAAGTTCTAATGCCCTGCCTTATAACCAAAGAACATGATTTAACTGGTCAAAAGTAAACCCTGACATAAAAACTTTCCGCAAAGCTTGAGGAGATTCTACAGAACAGATAAGATTGATAACCATTATCCTGGAGATGGCAGGAAGATCAGGGCAATTCTGGACCAAATCTTTTTTCTGGCATGACCTACTAGCACCACCCAACAGGAGTGGCCCAAATATGGCTGGCCTTCCTGAGATGTCTCTGAATCCTTAGGCACAAAGAGATCTACAGAGGTTTTCCCTCCAGAACATGTGCTCCATAGAGTTCATTTTCTGTTAGGAATTTTATTTTAAATAGTTACATCAAGGAGATGCTTCCAAAGCTATTGCTCTTTTTGCTCCATACGTTTAAAATTATTTTGAAGGAGTAGGGCTATGCCACATTGCCCTAACATGGAGGCCCTTGTTTTGAGCTAAAGGCACTTGAAAAACAGCAGATGGAAGATTACTCTCACCTTCTCACTGTTTAAGCCGGAGATAAAATTCCCATGTGAGCAGTGCCTTCCTTATACTGCAGGGAAAACATCATTTTATCATCAGGGGCATTAAGTTGAACTGAGTGAATTCTGTACAGACTTTTATTAAAATAACATCATATATAAATATCACATTTTCTTTATACACAATGGAGTAGGACTCTGCCATGATGAAATATAAACTTGAGTCATTTGTAGGAAAATGCATGGACCTCAAGAATATGTTAAGTGAGTGCTGAACCTTGGACCTTTTCAGGAACCCCGGTGAGCTGCTGCTGCACCTCCCTGACCAGTGTGCGAGGCAGGCGGAGTCCTGGCCACCCTCTGGGGCCTTAGTGGCCACTCCCCACACCCCCAGTGTGTCTGTGGGTGCTGAGCTGAACCCTGAACATCTTCAGAAACACGGTGAGCTGCCGCTGTGACTCCCAGACCAGTGTGCAAGGTAGGAGGAACCCTAGGCATTTTCTGAGGCTTTGGTGGCCACTCCCCACACCCCTAGTGTGTCCGAGGGTGCTGGGCTAAACACCTAACATCTTCAGGAACCCCAATGAGCCATTTCTGAGCCTCCCCCACTAATGTGTGAGGCAAGTGGAGCCCTGGACACCTTCTGGGGCCTCAATGGTCACACACAGCACAATCCGCACCCCCTGGGATCCCAGCTGAAACCCAGAGTCAGTGGCCTTGGGCACTCCAACCTCACCCCTCCCCTGCCAGCGTGGGAACCAGGCTTGGTCCTGGGCAATATCTGAAGCCTCGGTAACCACGATCTGCATCCTCTGCTACTCTTGTGGAAGCCAGGCTGAACCCTAGACAGCTTCAGGCCCTCCTCCACCCCTTCAGTGGGCCTCCACCACCCCTCTCCCACAGGCCTGGGAACCAACTGAATGCAAGCAAGTCTCAGGAGCATCTGGGACCTCACCTTGCCACCACACACCAGCACAGGAGCTGTACAGAGCACTGGGGATATTCAGACACTCGCCCTGCCACTGACACACAATTGGGACAACAAGGTTGCACTCCAGGGAACCTCTGGATCTTCAAAAATGACAAATAAAAGGAGAAAAATGCAATCTCAGATCTCTACACCACCCAGAACAAGTTTAAGAGACATCAACACAGAACAGCTTGGAAGTCATACACCTGAAATTTCTGAAATGACAGCAACTGAAGTAAAGGAACAACTTCATCAGGCCATAGAAGACATCAGATCAAAAATAATCTCTCAGGTAAAAAAAGAAATGACAACAATAATGAAAGAATTGTTCAGCATATCCAAAGAAGACATTCATAAGGAAACAGAAGAGCATAGACAACTCAAGGAAACCTTGAATGAACAATATAGAAAAGAACTAGAATGCATGAAACAGATTCAAACAGATATCCAGAAAATTAAAAATTCCATCGAAAGCTGGCAAAACCACCTCAACGAAGCTGAAGATAGACTCTCAGACCTTGAAGTCAGCATTGCCACTAACAAACATGAAAGGATCTCTTAAAAACAACAAGGAAGTGCCGGGGATGTAGCCCAGTGGCATAAATGCCTGCCTGGCAAGCTCAAAGTCCTGAGTTTGATTCTCCATAACCAAAAAAAAAAACAAAAAAAACAAAAAAAACCCACAGACCCAGGAAATAACAATTAAACAACTGCAAGACAAAGCAAGAAAAAAAAATGTCAGATTAATAGGTATCAACAAAACAGCAGGTGTCAACACAAATGACATAAAAAGACTATTTACAGAAATAATAGCAGAAAATTTCCCGGCATGGAAAAAGAACCAGACATACAGAGAAGTGAAGCATACAGAACTCCAGTTAATCATAACCAGAACAAATATACACTCAGTCATATAGTGATCAAATCCCAGAAACTCAACAAAAGCTCAGAATATTAAAAGCTATTAGAGAAAAGAAACACGATGACCAATAAAAGAAAGCCGATCAGAATCACAGCAGATTTCTCAACACAAACCATCAAGGTAAGAAGAGCTTGGAGTGAAGTATTTCAGGTCCTGAAAGAAAAGAACTTCCAACCCAGATTGATGTACCTTGATGAACTATCCTTCAAATTTAATGGAGAAATAAAATATTTCCACAACAATGAACAACTGCAGAAATTCATGAGCACCAAACCAATCCTACAAAGAGTACTAAAAAATATCTTAGAAAGAGATAAAACAGACCACAACTTCAAGAGCAACAACACAAAGGAACCACCAAGCAGACCAAGCAATTAAACAGAGAGAAAAAGGAGGATCCAACAGCAGGAAAATAACATGACAAAGATAAGCCAATATATATCAGTTATAACCATCAATGTAAGTGCTGTCAATGCACCAACCAAAAGAATCAGACTAGAAGAGTGGATCAAGAAGCAAAATCCAAAACTATGCTGTATATAAGAAACATATTTAACTCAAAAGAAAATTCACAGATTAAAAATTAAAGAATGGAAAACAATACTTTACACAACAGTAATCCAGAAAAAAGCGGGTGTAGCTATTCTGCTTGCAGACAATGTGAACTTCAAACCAAGAACAATCAAAAGAGATAAATAAGTTCACTACATACTTGTGAGGGGAAAACTTCAAGAGGAAGAGGTAACAATCATAAACATCTATGCACCAAATACAGTAGCACCCAACTATATAAGACAAATTTTAACAGACATGAAAAATAAAATAAGCAGAAACATAATCATAAGAGGGGATTTTAACACACCATCGTCACAAAGAGATGAACTAGACAGAAAATCAGCAAAGAAATAACAGAACTTAACCAAACTTGTGAACAAATGGACTTAGACCTGTACAGAGTGTTTCATCCAACAGAATCGGAATACACATTTTTCTTAGCTGCACATAGGACATTCTCTAAAATAGATGATATGCTAGCACATAGAACATGTTTAAGTAAATGCAAAGGAACTGAAATTATCCCATGTATACTATCAGACCATAGTGCAATGAAATTGGAAATTAATGAAAAAGAAATCACAAAAACTCAATAAACTGTTGGAAATTAAATAATACCCTCCTGAACAACCAATGAGTCACAGATGAAAT
>NW_004955526.1:171004-185999 GCF_000276665.1 Chinchilla lanigera | reverse complement strand
GAAGGGGAAAGAAACTGCTCAACGGAAAGAATGACTGGGATGAGGGAAAGAAGAAAAAAGAAAGAAGGGGGAATATATATACACACACACACACACACACACACACACACACACATATATATGGAAAAGATGGATAGATAGATACAGCTATATATATATATAGCTGGGATAACTGTACTGCTGATGTCTGATGGTACATTGAAAGGAACAGTTAATATTTAAAATTTTTTATGTTCTGACCAATTTTGCATGCTTACATCTGGTAATCTGAGCAACTGATTTGAAGACAACAATATGCATGGTGAATTCCATGCGTGAACCACGGTGAATTCCTACCATCTTGTCTAGTGAAACTCTGTATTATCACTAATGTTTTATCTAATAATTATTCTTTATTCTCTTTAATGGTTTGAACACTCTTCCATTCTTACATCTGGTCATCTGAGCAACGTAGTTGAAGATAACAGTATGTAATATAAGAGCCACTGTTAATCCCTATCATTTTGTCTTGAAACCCTGTACCACTTTTAATGTTCTTGCTTTGTTTTGTTTATGTTTGTGATGGTGGCATGCTGCTATTGTTCTTTTTTTTCTCATTTACTACTCTCTTCAAAATTAAAAAAAGTAAATAAATAAAATAAAAAAAGAACATGTTAAGTGAAATACACTGGGTTCTCGAGTTATGACCAGACTGACATACAAACAACTTGGCTTATGAGCAGAATTTTAGTTTTAACTTATGACCCAAGTCTTGAGTTATGACCCGAATGCTGGATGCTTGTGCTTCCAGATGTCTCAGATAGATTTAACTGTTGAAGAATTCTGGAAGAAGCATTACAACATCCTTTGCTGCATGGGGTTAACTGAGAAAGCCTGGGCCAGTGTCTCTTTAAGGACACTGAGATCTGCCTGTATATGGGAGAGAGATTCTGAAGGCCGTGTAGAGGCACCTGCGCCTTCAGCTGACAACTTGAGTTACAAGCAGCAGTTGAGAATGCACTGAGTGTGTAAATCAAGGGTTCACTACAAATCAGATACACAAATTTAAATATTGAGCAGTCTGTCTTCTATGAGAAACCCAAAATATAAACAAATTAAACAGCAAAATATAAAAAAGATCATAGGAAACAGGGAGATAGATGTTTCACAAAAGGGAACTGGATAAAAAGATGTAGGGGATAGGGGAGGGAGAAGCAAGGAAGGGAAAGAAAAAAATTGTGTTATGAATATATGTCAACTCTCCATTAGGTACTGCAAACATGTACTCACAGAAATAGAAATTAACAAATAACTCCTATCATCTAGCTTCCCCATATATTTTAGTGGCCTTCTGGCAGTGTACTATTCTTATCCGATTCCTGGGGTCTCTGTTTCCGTATGAAGGTTCCAAAGCCATATAAAGCTATTCAGTAAGTTCATTTGCCTTCCTCGTGTTGCTCAGCAGTTCTCAGGCTTAGCACAAAACACACAAACAAAAAAATAACAGAGGTAAAGTTTTGCCTCCCCTACAGTTTTATATCATTCTCTCATGATCTTTATCCAAAGAAGTTAAGCAGTGAAGATTAAACGAAGCACTTCAAAGTTAGCATAACCTAGTTTCATTGCTGAGATGAAAGTCGAAAGTCTCCCTTAGGGCTTCTTCGGTAATGATGCCAAGCAGATGGATGGCTGGGAAGAAGCTGCATATTCATGAGCAAGGCGAGAGAAGCACTGTGTTTAGAAACTTGCAGAATTCACTGACAATGAAGCATTAAGACATACTTCTCTGTGACTAAGAAATACTTTTACTCAAATGTAACTACATTTAAAGTTTAAGCATAATTTTCTTGCTCAGCTTCTTGGAACTCTGCCATCAGCAGTGGATGCAGTCTTCCAGCTTCAGTCCAATTATTTGGCAAAATCCACAGGCCTGTGGCTGAATGTACGTGCTTTACAAAACAAACAAACAAACAAACAAACAAAAAAACCAAAAAAACTCGTATCTTCCTTTTTTGGTCCTCTAGTGCTGCCAAAGGTACAGCAGAGGGTTACACGTGGCTGTTGTGGCCTACAGCAGGCAGAATCAGGCCCAAGTGGTTATTTTTGTTTTAAAAGTTTCTCCTTTTTAAATAAAACATCTGCCACAACTCCAGCTCCAATAGAAAACATTCTCAAAACACTTTATGAGGTGCTTTTACTCTTAATATTATCATTTTTAAACACTCTAAACGTTACCACAGAAAATACTTTGTTTTTATTTGTTTCCACTTCTTGTCTTGGCTCAAAAAATGCTACCAAGTAGAAGCATGGCTTGGCAGTCAGCTAACTGTGACGTCCCCTAGCTCTGGAATGCTGTGTTGTGTTGAGCTGTTGACTTCCTTGGAATTTGATTGTTTACCAAAGGCTCCTACTTATTTTAATATATGGTAAAAATGTGGGAAAAAAGGAATTCAGTGGGCTTCTACTATTAGGTTGTGAGATATCGTTTGAAAATCAGGAATAGCAAAGGAAAATTTTATATTTAGGCTTAATCTGGTTAGCTTCCAGTTCTCTAGTGAAGGATTAAAGGTACCAATAACGCTAGGACAACATAAAGCACGCAGGAGCGGTAGCCCCAAGTTCCTGCACCAGGGGGCACTGTGCTGAGAAGTGCGCTCTCAGGGAGCCTGGATTCCCCGCTTTTGTCTAGACTTCTCACTAGCCATTGGACTTCTCTTTCGGCTTTCCCCCGCCCTCGCTCCTTGCCTGAGGACTCTTTTGGCTGGGGAGGGGGACACATGCAATACCGGTCAAATCTCAGACATCTGTTTATAAATTATACTGGCATGAGATAGTTTCCTACCAGTTTAGCACTGTGCGGGGGTCATTCTCCCCAGCAGAGCGATAGTCCTTGCCCATCGGCTGCGCGGTGGGGATTCCTGGGGTCTCCCTCTTGGGGAGCACAGCGTTGCCCAGGTGAGGAGGGCTGAGCCGCGCGAAGGTGTCTGGTGCCGCCGAAGTTACCTTATCTGGCCAGAGGGGCAGTCAGAGCCTGTGCTCCCAGCCCGAGAGTTTGCGCAGCACGAAGGGGTCACGTCTGGAGAATCATCAGTGAAAAAGAGTTCCCCACAACATCACTGAGATTTTAACAAAGAGAAGGGCGGAGATCGCGTTGGAATCAAGAGGCACCTGGTTTCCCGACTCTATTCTGCTGGCTGCATCTCTAAGCCTCTCTTAGAGGAAGCTGCTTTTGACAGAAGGGCTGGGTGGGGGCAAAGAAGGAATGGAGGGCAACTCTAAAACTGAAATTTGGATTTTCATCCCAGTATAAAAAAATGGATAGGACAGACACGAAGGCCCCCATTTCGTGCAAAGCATTGAGACAGCAACACAATACCAGCGTTGTGCAGTACCGGGTGTGTGACATTTATGTTTGTACCAAGAATTGTGAAACACGGAGACTTTTAGGGAAAGGATTTGTTTTAAAAATGCGTATTATCTAGAAAATGAAGGAAGCCAAGTATTAACCAGAAAAAGAAAAGGAGAGTAAATAAAATACAGAAGCATAAGTTACAATGCAATGCAGTTTTTTTATATTTAAGTTTTTAAACGAGAAAGATGAAAATAACCTAAGAAATACTGATGTCTGTGACTTGAATGGGCCAGCCTGGTTCAAGTCCATTTTATTTGGGTAGCTCTCCTATTCACATTTTTAAAAAAAGTTTATCTCTGGTAACATTGTTTTTTAAAAAAAGGACACTTAGAAAAAAACTGGTAAAAGCATATATAAAAAAAAATAGATCAAGAAAAGAAAAAGTGCCATAGGACTAGAGAATCAGAGAAAATTTATCTTTTATGATTGGTACGTTTGTAAGGTCAAAAGAAAACCTAATACTATTGTAGAATCACATCATTTCTCTTAGAGAAATTTGTTTATATCTGTACCAAAGCATCTCTAGAGCTCATTGTTCTGAGAAATGTCTGCACTACTCTTGCTAATGGTCTGAAATATTTACATTCAACTGACAGTGTGGTTCAATTAGGACTTCATCCTAAGGGAAGCATTTTTTAAAAAAAATTGCTTATTTGATTATTATCTGCAAAATGCACAACAAAGACAGTTCTACTTCAGTACTTTCTAGGTAGCATACTAAGTAGAGCCTGCTACACTCGTTTCCCCCCTCAATTCCAGCCTCTGGAACAGAGGGAAACAAACAGCAGTCTCAGCACAATGAATAAAATGAGATTCCTATATCACTGGTACTAATTTCCTACACAAGAGGAGTAAGGTATTTGAAAATGACTACCCCCGTTTTGAAATCTCAGAATGTCTTTCATACCCAGATCTCCTTCCCAAAGGGCTCCCTATGACGGTGTGCTCTGAGCCATCATCCTGCCATCTGGCTGCAGGTAATGGGTCACAATGGGTATTTGCAAGCCCAACAGTCAGTCTGTAGTTTGGTTAGGGGCATATAAATGACTTGGCAGGAAAATCCTACCCCATGGAGGCTGGTGACTGATTCCACAGGTGAGAAACTCTTTTAGGGACTGTGAACATGCTATACACAGAGAAAGTCATAGTTTGGGTGATTGGGCCAAAGACAAATGACTCCTGGAAGAATGAGTAAGTAGAAGTTATGAGGCAGAAAAAACTGTGCAGCACCTCAGGGACTGGGGCAGAGAGAAAAGAAGAATAGGACGGTATTGGTGGGCACCTGCAGGAGCAAAGTAAGCAAGCAGTAAGTGGGAGGAGTGAAGCAGGAAACCTGCATGGCATGCTGCTACAGTGACATGATGGGGCGGCAGGTCGTCTCAATTTTTGTTCATTTTTGAAGCCTATTACATCTGAGAATATCCTTCTGTCAATCCCTCTGACTCACACACCCAAATGCTGGCAATCTCAAGCAGTCTGTCTCATATGAGTTCGCTCTATATTGAGTTTTAAGACACACTTAAACATTTTTTCATAATAATGTAAAATGTAATGTGTAACGATTTGATTAACCACTCAGTGTTTGTAATTTGTAAACACAGCATCCTTCAGGGTAGAGAAATGAATCACTTCTGGAACTTTTTATACTCAAGTAGATAACAGAAAAAGTAAATATTTCAATAAAATTACCAAAATGAGTTCATTGTCTACTATTTAATGAGAGTTGGCTACTTTCCTGTCTAAGATCCTACTGAAGTTCAAATCTTCTTATAGATTTGTTATTGTGAATTCTGACACTACTAGAGCCCTGGATTTTCAATTTAGTGAATCCAAATGTTGGAACTACGAGGAGGCCTATTATACCTGTGTTGAGAGTTAGGGTAGGGGAAAAAAGGGCAGAAGTCTTTACGGTAGTGCTACAGTAAATGTGAATTACTGCCCTCTTCTAGACAGCATAAAAGAATAAACAGTGTATAGATGTACAATCCTCAAGTATTTTCTAAATTCACTTCAATGACATTTAATGAATGTCTGCAGTGTGTGGCAGTTCCTTAAGCTCCACAATGCCTGAATTATCCTTCCCCTTGTAATTCCCTTACAGATGTAATAAGGAAATGAAGTTATACAGAAATGAAAGATAACTTCAGCAGATGATACAATTACATATCAAATTAAAGTTTATGTGTACTAATGTAACTTAGGGACATTGAATTTTCCCAGTTTTTCTTTGTAAGATGGGTCTTGCTATGTTTGCCCAGGCTGGCCTTGAACTCAGATGATGCTAACTAAATGGGACAGTAGGCACATTCGACCACACCTAGCTCTCTTTCTGTGCTCTGTGAGACACTTCTGCTTTAGTTAGATGGAGCATGGAAATATATACAAAGAAAGACGATCAACAGCAAATTCTTGGAAGATCAGGCCCAAAACACAATAAAACTGAATCTCTCAAGCAAATTAAAACATTAAATGAAAATGAAAACTCATGTTGCTCTACTTTCCTAACAGGATATCTTAAGAGTCCCCTGCATGTCTGAGGTTGGTAGAATCACTTTTGCTTACTTACCTGGACATCGTTAACTCCCGTCTCATGCAGTGCCAACTAACTTCTCCTATTTGGCTCAGGTAAGGTCTATAAATGTTCCAGAAAGTGAACTTGGTGGACTTAAAGTCTATGAGTCCCTCACACAGGCTTTAAGTCAAAGTCTGAGTTCCTATTATATCTTTCACTGGGAGATATCTGAAGTGCCAATCTGCCACTGTACCTTGTACATCACTGCCTAGAGAGAACTACGCCAGAGAGGAGTGCAAATCACTGATCAATCATCCTCTGAGATTCTTGGCTACAGTATCATTTAATAGCATTTCTAACAGTAATAAAGTAGAGACAGCAGAATTAATAGTCATGAGACAAAGAGAATATAGATTTGATTATCAGAGTTAAGAAATTTGTAGAAAAGAGATATGGTGACTGACAGATTTTAGTGTGTAGCAGGAAGTCCTTACTTCAACAGAAAAGTTTATAAATGGAAGATTGTGCTCTTATCTATTTTTCATTTTTATTTGCAGTAAGTTGACACCTCCCTGTTAGGAGGAGGATGTGGCTTCCTTTACTCTTCTATCCACCCAGCTAGAGTTGCTCTGAGAGACAGGAATGGTTTCAAGGTGGGAAAACAGGTGGGTGGCGTCAAACACAAGTGCACAGATGTAAAAAATGGTCATAGAAATAAGTAATAATCAGAATGGCTCATATTTCTGTGCTGGTTTTCAAATAACTGCCTCAACTTAAAAGCCATTCTTCATGGCCCTGTTTGTAATGCTTGAGTTAGATCATACAAACATTCTTCCTTTGCCAGTAGAAGGTACTGTCGGGGCAGTGCTCCAGATGTGGGTCCAATGAGCTTTTTGTTAGTTCTCCGCCACCCTGGTAATAGGCAGTATGCAGGATATTGGTGGCTTTCCTTTCTGATCTGCTACTGGTCGTTCCAGTCACTGGTTCTCTCACACCTTTTATACTCGATGGGGGTTTCCTGGCCAGCCTTGGCCCCTGCGTCACTGCCCACCAGACTGAGCTTAGAAACCCAGTGTCCTCCACCACCCATGGTCTGCAATCTCACCTTCTCCACCTGGACTTGAAGCCCAGGCTTGGGCAAAGAGGAACCTCCTTCGAAGTGTTTTCCTTTAGAGTGTATCGTCCCTCAGCCCTATTGTCTTTAGCCTGGGTAGGTTTTTTGTTTTCTTCCTTAATAGCTAACTTGATATAAGCAGTTTATAATTTTTATATTCAATCTTCCATTTTGAAATGATTATATAATTTTTGTCTCTTGAGCAGATGCTCATTGGTTCCCTTCCAAGCCATGACACTTTTCTCTAAAAATGTCACCTAATGTTGAATTTGGCTGTCCCTGCTGCAGTGTCAGACCAATGCCTCTGAATACAAATGTGCCATGCAGCTTTCCTCGCTCTAGGGTAGCTTGGAGGTTGCGTATTGAAAGGGGAGAAATTCCTCATATAGATTCAGGTATGGCAGTCTTGTGCACTCTGATCGAATAAAATAAAATAAAATAAAATAAAATAAAATAAAGCTGGAATGACTTTCTAAATATCTTCCACGTAGGTTCAACTCTAATCTTAAGTGGGCCACTTTATTAAGGTAAAAATGATTTCATCAGTGGAAAAATCCTCTGCCACTGGGGTTCCTCTCTGGACTAATTTGTAATCTTTTGCTCTATAGTTTATGCTTTCTGTTTTCACTGCTTCTATTTGACTTCCTGCTTTAGGTATCCTCATTTATATTGCCTTTTGTGTATGTTTCCTATCAGTTATTTCACTGATTTTATATCACTCACCAACAAAATCATTGCTCACATTATTTAATTAAAGTAAAACCAGTTTATAGTAAGAAAGGAAATTATTTCATTTTTGTTCTCCAGAATTTCCAACAAGTACATATATTGGATTCTAATATTTTAACCTAAAGAACACAGTTTCAAACTTTACAAACCTTTTAATAGTGTATTTTTGTCCATCTAAAGATCTCCAGCTAGTGTGCCAACACCAATGATGTGAAGTTTATACTGAAAAATGATGAGTTCCCTCTACTGTCCTTCAGACAACCATTGCTTTAAGTGACAAGAAGCTCTCCTGACCTTCATGGACAGAATTTGTACAAGGCCAAGCAATTACAAATACTGTCAGTAACTACAAGGTAACTAGAAGGTACAGATGCATTGGGGGAGCCTTTGGGAAGCTACACTCACCACAGTTAGCCCTTTATGATTATAATTTAGTGTCACCTTTAGGTAAGAAATCTGAAAAATAAGAAAGCTAAAATCCAGATAGGCTAAGGGCTCTCTCAGAATCACATAGTGGGGTTGAGGCTGAGTAGGCTGTGAATTCTTTCCATCTCTACTTCTTTGGATACAGATAGGTTAGTATTCACCTCTTAGGGTCAGAGCTCTTTGTCTTAGAATTACTATTGAAAGGCAACATTACAATATTCCTTTTAATAAACTTCCTAATAGACTTGATGTAAAAATCAACTTTATCTCTAAATAGCTTCTCCTAATAAAACAATATTTTATCATAAATGTACGTAGGAACTCTGAAATATATTATTGTATATTTGAAGTGATTTAGTCTTTTGACCAAAGACAGGTGTAACTATATTTTCCACATTCTCTTAGAATAAACCAAAAGGCATATAAGTCTAATATTAACTAATTGTTAATTCTTTAATATTTATTTTTCATTTTAAACAAAAAATAAGAACAAAAATAAAGATGAAACAGAATTTCAAAACAAGATGACAGGAAATTAACAATGGTTATTATATTGCACATTGATATCTTCAAAGTAGTTGCTCATATTACCAGATATAGGCATGCAGCAAAATTAATCAAACAATTAAGCATTAATTGTTCCTTTCAATAAACCCATAGAAATTAGTAGTACAATTATCTTAGCTATCTTGTATATATATATAAATATATATATTTTCCTTCCTTCTTTCTTTCTTTTCTCCTTTCCCCCATTCCAGTTGTTGTTTCCTTTTGAGCACCTTCTTTCCCTCTCACAATATCTATTGTACCTTTCAGATTTTATTTACTTTCTCAGTTTATTACACTACAGAGACAATATGATGTTTACACATGTGAGTGATTTTTTTCACTTATGAGTATGGTCTCTAGTTGCAACCATTTGCCTATAAAAGCTTCAAATTTATCTTTCTTTATAGCTGAGTAATAATACTCCATTGTATAAAAATACCACAGCTTTTTATCCATTCCTCAGTGGATAGACATGATTTAGCTATGATAAATTGTGCTGCTATAAACATGGGTGCACATATATCGCTGGGGTATGGTGTTTTCAGTTTTTCTGGAAAAATATCTAAGAGGGGAATAGCTGGGTTGAATGGGACCTGCAATCCTAGTTTTTTGAGGCATCTCCAGAGTGATTTCCACAGTGGTTGAATCAGTCTACATGCCCACCAACAGTGGAGAGGGGTTCCTTTTTCCCCACAGCCCCTGCAGCATTTGTTGTTGGTTGATTTCTTGATGATAACCATTCTTTCTGGAGTCAGATGAAATCTCAGTGTTGTTTTAATTTTCATTTCATGAATGACTAATGATGTTCAACATTTTCTCATGCATTTCTTTGCCATTTGTATTTCTTTATCTGAGAAGTATGTATTCATCTCAGATGCCCATTTTTGGATTGGGTCTCTGAATTTGGGGGGGGGGGCTGATTTTTAAAAAATTCTTTATAGGTTGTACACAGACGTTCTTTGTCCAAGGGACAGTTGGCTAACATTTTTCCTCAATTTGTCAGTTTTCTGTTGGTGATTTCTTTGATATGCCAAAAATTTTAAATAAGATGAGATCCCAGTTGTTGATTCTTTGAAGTATTTGCCATGCAGTTTGGTTTTTGTTCATGAACTCTCTGCCTACCACTATCTCTTCAAGATTTCTGCCTACTTTCTCTTTCAGTAGATTTAATGTTTCTGTTTTAATATTTGATCTTTGATCCATTTTGACTTTAGTTTAGTGCATGGTGATAGACATGGGTCTAGTTTTTAGTCTTCAGCATGTGGAAAGCCAGTTTTTCCAGCACCATTTATTAAACAGGCTATCTTTCTTCCAATGAACATGTTTGGCCCCTTTGTCAAAGATAAAGTGGCTGAGTGTGTTTGTAGTTGTGTCTACATCCTTTAACATGTTCCATTGATCCTCAGGTCTGTTTTTTTATACCATGTAGTACCACGCTGATTTTATCACTGCAGCTTTTTGGTATAATTTCAAGTCAGGGATTGTGATGCCTCCTGACTTGCCTTTGTTGCCCAAGATTGCCTTCGCTATTCTAGGTCTCTTCTGATTCCAGATGAATTTTAGGAATGTTTTCCCTAGATCTGTGAGCTATACTAATGGTACTTTGACTGGGATTGCATTGAATTTGTATAACAATTTGGGGAGTATGGCCATTTTCACAATGTTGATTCTTCCTATCCATCAGCAAGGAGTATCTTTCCATTTTCTGAAATCCTCTTTGATCTCTTTTTTCAGAGTACTGTACTTTTCACTATATAGATCTTTTACTTCCTTCGTTAGAATGAATCCTAAGGATTTACTTTTTTTGGATGCTATTGTGAAAGGTGTAGTTTCCCTAATTGCTCTCTCAGTGAGTTTGTTACTTGTGTAGGGCAATATTATTGATTTTTGAGTGGTGACTTTATATCCAGCTAGACTACTGAATTTGGTTATTAAATTTAGAAGTCTTTCAGTGAAGTTTGTGGGGTCCTTTATGAAGAGTATCATGTCTTCTGCAAATAATTTTAATTTCACTTCTTCCTTTCCTATCCTTATTTCTTTTATTTATCTCTCCTGTGAGACAAGGTTAATGCTCTGGTTATTGCTTCTAGAACTATATTGAATAGAAGTGGTGATAGCAGACATTCTTGTCTTATTCTCAAATATTTCTTTTTCTTTCCTTGTCTCTTTGAGACAGGGTCTCACTATGCAGTTCAGGCTGGCCTTACACTCACTTTGTAGCCCAGGCTGGTGTTGAACTTGCAATGATCCTTCTGCCTCAGCCTCCTGAGTGCTGGGATTACAGGCATGCAACACTACTCCTGGCTTCAAATATTTCTTTACTACAACTAAAATCAGCCATGAAACTCTACTGCAAATTACACATTTTAATTTAGAGCAAATACAAAATTTTCAGGACAATTATCATTGTCAACAAAAGCTTCAGACACCTGTTTACAAATTACTTTAGTCCATGTCTATGACACATATTGTAGAGTTGTCACATGTATGCATCTTATTCCTGTTACTTCCTTTCCCCTCCTTCGCCCTCCCTCCATCTCTATATCACCTTCTCATTGGCAAAAGACCCATCTCCCTGTTTCCCACTATATTTTATTTTGTTCTTTAACATTGATATTTTGGGTTTCTCATATAAAGTAAACCATGCAATTTTTAAGATTGCCTGTCTGATTCATTACATTTGACATTATAGTCTCAAGGTGCATCTATTTTCCTACAAATGATTCCAATTTAACCTTTTTATGTCTAAGCAGTACTCTATTGTGTATAAATACCGCATTTTCTTTTTCCATTTATTTGTTGATAGACTTATACAGGCAACTTCCAAGATGTTGCAATTATGAGTTGTGTTGGTATAATCATGAGTATGCAAATATCATTGTAATATTAGTAACTTTTTCATGAAGACACCTAGAAGGAGACTAGCTGTGTTAATAAAATTTCTAATTTTAGTTTTTTGAAGAATCTCCATACTGATTTCCATAGTCGTTGTAGTAATTTACACTCCCACCAATAATTACAAGGGTTCCCCAAAGTATGTTTAAAAAAAAATTATTCTGTGAAATAATCACTGATATAAGGTCAAAAGAATTAAATTCTAAGGGGGCTTTCCTCTGGTGTGTATGATAAGCCTCAATGACCTTATCAGTAAATGGAAATAATAATAGTTATCCTCTTAATTTCACAAGTTTCTTGAATTACAGATAGCTATGTTATTTAGAAATATTGTAGGCAGTCAGACAGGGCTGGGCCCTCAAAAGGTCAGTGCAGAAGACAACTGTGGCTGGAGGGTCATTTGTTGAAGGTCAGGCCTCAGAATAGCTAAATCTACATACTTCCCTTAGGGATGAACAGCAGTGATTGATATTCTAAGTAGGGCATCAATCACCTTGGGGTGGAGGACCAAATCTCCATAACCCATCTCTTCCAAGAAAGTCCTTGTCTACCTCCCCTCTGCTCACTCCCACTCCTGCTCTTGTTACATGACTTGTTTCCCCTCTTGATCCCCATTTAATCAACATTACTTAAGTGACTATACTTGTAATCTTATTGGTTCACCATAGTTTTGTCCCACCTCACACCCACCTTGTGATTTTCCATTGGGTCAATATTACCTAAGCCACTATACTTGTAATCTTATTGGTTGATTATAGGTTTGTCCCACCTTAGGCCTGCCTCATCTCATGGTTTTACTCTACAAAACTCCCTTGACAAGTGGGGTACCTGGTCACCCACTTGGGACCCCTTCTGCCTCTCTTCAACAGCTTTTCCTTCTCTTGATAAATTCTTCCTACTCTTATCCTCCATTATTCCTAGAATTCATTCTTTGATTTTAGAGAACTCAAACTCAGTGCATTGGACATTTAGTGCATTGGGAGTTATAGTTCTCCTATATTATTTGAAGGTTTTATATCATCGCTATATCACTTGTAATGAAAATAGAGGTAATACATAAGAAATATTTTCAATTTTCGTGAACAAAGTCTCTGTATTATTAATGCTTTCCAATACCACATTATAATGAAGTTGGTAAATACAAGTCAATCTTCAGTATTCATGAGAGACTGATGCCAAGGCCACCCATAGACGCCAACACCTGTTGATGTTCAAGTCTTTTATACAAAATGGCATAGGGAGGCGGTCCATGATCCGCTGACACTGTGGTTCACATCTGGGTCCTGCATGTGCCCTGGGCTGCCTGGGGACCTGACATCAGGTGGTCCATGATCCACTGCCACCAGGGTTCGTGAGTGGGCCCTGTATGCATCCTGAGCTACATAGCTACACTGTTCCAGGTGGACCATGATCAGCTGACACCATGGGTTTCATTTGGGCCCTGTGTATGCCTTCAGCTGCATGGGGATACTGGACCAGGTGGTACAAGATCTGCTGCCATTGCGGATTGCTTCTGCGACCTGGGAGAGCTGGGTATACTTCACCAACTGCCTGGTGACACCAGACTGAGCTGCCCATTTTCCCAGCCACAGAGGGGAAAGTCTGAGCCCAAGGAAAACTAGGGATACTAGGGACCTTTGGTGAGCTGCCAGGGAAGACTGAGACTAGGCACTTTGCCTCTGGCATCAAAGATGACAAGACAAAGGATCAAAATACAATCTCAGAACTTCACTCCACCCAGAACAAGTCCAGGACACATCAACATAGGAGAACTTGGTAATGACACACCTGAAATCTCTGAAATGACTGCAAGGGAAATAAAGAAACAACTCCATCAGACCATAGAAGAACTCAGATCAGAAATAATCTCTCAGGTAAAAAATGAAATGACAACAATAATGAAAGAATTGCTCAGCACATATAAGAAAACATAAAAAAAAGATAAGCATAGGAAAATGGTGGAAATGTTAAATGAACAATATAGGAAAGGATGAGAATGCATGAAACAGATTCAAAGAGATAGCCAGAAAATCAAAACTTCCATCGAAAGCTGGAAAAACCACTTGAATGAAGTCAAAGACAGAATTTCAGATCTTAAAGACAGCATTGCAGCTAACGATGGCAAAAGGAAGGATTTCTTAAAATTAGCAAGGAACCAGGAAACAGCAATTCAACAGCTGCAAGATGATGCAAAGAGAAACAATGTAAGACTAATAGGTGTGAATAAAACAGCAGAACTGAACACAAATGACAAAGAAAAATATTTGAAGAAATAATTGCAGAAAACTTCACAAGCATGTTAGAGTCTGACATATAGTTAAGTGAGGCACATAGAACTCCAACTAGTCATAGCCAAAATAAAACTACATCCAGACATATAATAATCAAGATCCCAGAGGTCCAGCAAAAGAACACAATATTAAAAGCTATTAGAGAAAAGAAACAGATCACCTAAAGAAAAGCCCATGAGAATCATGGCAGATTTCTCAACACAAACCATCCAATCGAGAAAAGCTTGGAGTGAAGTATTACAGGTTCTGAGACAGAACAGCTTCCAACCAAGACTGATGTACCCTGCCAAACTATCCCTCAAATTCAGTGGAGAAATAAAATATTTTCATGACAAAGAACAATTGAAGAACTTCAAGAGTGCCAAGCCAGCATTACAAAGAGTACTAAAAGATATTCTAGACAGAGAAAAATCTGACCGCAATTTCAAAAACAACAGTAGGAATGAAATGTCAAGAGAGCAAACAAGTAAACAGGTACAAAAGGTAGGACACCAATGCAAGTAAATAATGTGACGATGATAAATCAATATATATCAGTTGTAACTATAATGTAAATGGCCTAAATTCTCCAGTCAAAAGAAACAGACTGGCAGAGTGGCTTAAAAAACAAATTCCAACAATATGCTGTATACAGGAAATATGTCTCACTGACAAGGAAATCCACAGACTAAAAGTCAAAGGATGGAAAACAACCCTTCAGGTAACAGGAACCCGGAAAAAAGCAGTGGTAGCTATTGTGTTTGCAGACCATGTGAACTTCAAACCGACAACAATCAAAAGAGATCAAGAAGGTCACTACACACTAGTCAGAGGAAAAGGGCAAGAGGATGAGATAACAATCACAAACTTCTATGCACCATATATTGGAGCTCCAAATTATATAAGACAAATCTTAACAGGCATGAAAACCCTATAATTAATAACACTATTGTAACAGGGGACCTCAACACCCCATTGACACAAAGAGATAGGTCAAGTGGACAAAAAATCAGCAAAGAAATAACAGATCTAAACCAAAGCTGTGAACAAATGGACTTAGTAGATGTATACAGAGTGTTCCACCCCATAACATCAGAATACACATTTTT
>NW_004955526.1:120160-167834 GCF_000276665.1 Chinchilla lanigera | reverse complement strand
GCAACTGGGATGTGGGAATAGAGAAGGGAAAGAAGGAGAAAGTTTGTATGTATGTATATACAGGATAGTTAACATGGTTGTTCTACTGTCTTCTATTTCTTTGCTGAAAGAAACTGTCAGTGAGTCCTTGGTTGATCAGAATTGCATGTCTATATATGTTTTCATGAGAAGCCACTTTAAAGACATCAATATGTAATACAACAAGCATTGTTAATTCCCTACCACTTTGTTTGTAACTCTGTATCGTCTGTACTATTCTTTTGGTATTTTGTAAAATGTTGTCTGTCTGTTAAGGTGTTCCTCCTTTTACTTTTAAAAGAAAAAAAATAGAAAAACTAGGAAACCAAAAGCAAGTAAATAACATGACAAATAAACCAACATATATCAGTTATAACTATTAATGTAAATGGCCTCAATTCACCAATTAAAAGAAGCAGACAGGCAGAGTGAATCAAGAAACAAAATCCAACAATATGCTGTATACAGGAAACATATTTAACTCAAAAGGAAATTCACAGACTGTAAGTCAAAGGATGGAAAGTGCAACAATAACCCAGAAAAAAGCAGGGGTAGCTATTCTGTTTGCAGACAATGTGAGCTTCAAACCAAGCACAGTCAAAAAAGATAAAGAAGGTCACTACATACTTGTTAGGGGAAAAATGCAAGAGGAAGAGATAACAATCGTAAATATCTATGTAACAAATATGGGAGCATCCAACTATATAAGACAAACTTTAATAGACATGAAAAACCAAATAACTAATAACACTATTGCAATGGGGGACCTAAAAATCCCACTGACACAAAGAGATACATCAACTAGACAAGAAATCAGCAACGAAATAACAGATGTGTACCAAATCTGCAAACAAATGGATTTAGTAGATGTTTACAGAGTGTTCCACCCCACTACATCAGAATCCACATTCTTCTCAGCTGCACATGGGATGTTCTCTAAAATAGACCACATTTTAGCCCACAGAGCATATTTAACTAAATGCAAAAGAACTGAAATTATCCTATGCATATTATCTGATTATAGTGCAATGAAATTGGAAATTAATGACAAGAGGAACCACAAAAACTACATAAACACATGGACATTAAATAACAACCTCCTGAACAACCAGTGGGTCACAGATGAAATTAAGCAATACCTACAAGCAAAAAAAAAATGCAAATACAACTTACCAAAATCTGTGGGATGCACTGAAAGCTGTCCTCAGAGGGAAATTTACACAGTGAACTTACACATAAGGAAAATAGAATGAGAACAAATAAATAGCCTACTACTGCATCTCAAACTTTTAGAAAAAGAGCAAGTCAAGCCCAAAGCTCAAAGAAGGAAGGAAATTATAAAGACCAGGGCAGAAATTAATGCAACTGAGATGAAGAAAACACTACAAAAATTAATGAGTCAAAGAATTGGTTCTTTGAAAGAACAAATAAAATTGATAAACCCTTAGCCAACCTTATCAAAAGAAGGGAAGAAAAAACTAAAATTCATGCAATAAAGAATGGAAAGGGTGAAATCACTACAGATCCTGAGGAAATTCAGAAGATCATCAATACCTACTTTGAAAATCTTTACTCCTATAGGATAGAAAACTCAGAAGAAGTGGACAGATTCCTAGATATGTATGAATTACCAAAGTTGAATCAAGAAGATATAAAAATTCTGAATGACTCAATATCAAATGAAGTTGACAACGTGATTAAAAACTTACCAGCAAAGAAAAGTCCAGGTCCTGATGGAGTCACAGCTGAATTCTACAAGAAATTCGGAGATGATTTAAGGCCAATACTCTTGAAACTCTTCAATGAAATTGAAAAGGATGCAATTCTCCCTAACTCATTTCTGGAGGCAAGTATTATACTCGTACCAAAACCAGAAAAAGACCCAACCAAGAAAGAGAACTATGTACCAATCTCCCTAATGAACACAGATGCAAAGATACTCAATAAAATACTAGCAAATAGAATGCAACAAATCATAAAGAAAATAATGCACCATGACCAAGTTGGATTCATTCCAGGAATGCAGGGATGGTTCAGTATTCACAAATCAATAAATGTTACACACCATATCAATAGAGACGAAGAAAAAACCACATGATCATCTCAATAGATGCAGAAAAAGGGTTTGACAAAGTCCAACACTCCTTTTTGATAAAAAACCCTACAGAAAGTGGGAATAGATGGTCTTTACCTCAATCTTATAAAAGCCATCTATAACAAACCAACAGCCAACATCATACTAAATGGACAAAACCTGAAAGCTTTCACTTTAAAATCAGGAACAGGACAAGGATGTCCACTGTCACCACTCCTATTCAACACAGTTCTGGAAACATTAGCCAGAGCAATTAGACAAGACAGAGGAATAAAAGGAATAAAGATAGGAAAGAAAGAAATGAAATTATCACTATTTGCAGATGACATGATGCTCTACATGGAAGACCCCAAAAACTCCACCAAAAGACTCCCAGAATAAACAAATTCAGTAGTGTAGTTGGATACAAAGTCTACAGTCAAAAATCAATAGCATTCCTAAATACAAACAACAAACACACTGAGAGAGAAATTAAGGAAACCATACCTTTCAGCACAGCATCTAAGAAATGGAAATATTTAGGGATCAATCTTACAAAACAAGTAAAGGACTTATACAGTGAAAACTACAGAACTCTGAAAAAAAGAGATCGAAGAGGATTTCAGAAAATGGAAAGAAATCCCTTGCTCACACATAGGTAGAACCAACAGAGTGAAAATGGCCATACTTCCCAAACTGCTATACAGATTTAATGCAATCCCACTCAAAATACCATTAGTATACCTCACAGATCTAGAGAAAACATGTTTAAAATTCATCTGGGACCAGAAGAGACCCAGAATAGCAAAAGCAATCCTGAGTAACAAAGGCAAGGTAGGTGGAATCACAATCCTTAACCTGAAATTATACCAGAAAGCTACTATTATAAAATCAGCATGGTATTGGTAAAAAAACAGACCCAAGGATAAATGGAACAGACTGAAAGATGCATTCACTACCACAAACATACTCAGCCACCTTATACTTGAGAAAGGGGCCAAACAAGTTCACTGGAAGAAAGACAGCCTCTTTAATAAACGGTGCTAGAAAAACTGGATTGCCACATGCTGAAGATTGAAACTAGACCTATGTCAATCACCATGCATTAAATTAAAGTCAAAATGGACTAAAGATCTCAATATTGAAACAGAAACATTAAAGTTACTTGAAGAAAAAGTAGGTAGAAATCTTGAAGACATAGAGATAGGCAGAGAGTTCATGAACAAAAACCAAACTGCACGGGAAATACTTCAAAGAATCAACAACTGGGATCTCATCTTATTGAAAAGTTTTTGCACATCTAAAGAAATCACCAGCAGAGTAAAAGGAAAACCCACCAAGTGGGAAAAAATTTTAGCCAACTGCCCCTCAAACATATATCTTCTATCTAGACTTCTATCTAGAACATATAAAGAATTTTTAAAAAATCAGGTCCCCCAAATTCAAAGAGCCAATCTGAAAATCGGCATCTGAGATGAATACATACTTCTCAGATAAAGAAATACAAATGGCAAAGAAATGCATGAGAAAATGTTGAACATCATTAGTCATTCATGAAATGAAAATTAAAACAACACTGAGATTTCATCTGACTCCAGAAAGAATGGTTATCATCAAGAAATCAACCAACAACAAATGCTGCAGGGGCTGTGGGGAAAAAGGAACCCCTCTCCACTGTTGGTGGGCGTGTAGACTGATTCAACCACTGTGGAAATCACTCTGGAGCCTCAAAAAAGTAGGACTGCAGGTCCCATTCAACCCAGCTATTCCCCTCCTAGATATTTTTCCAGAAAAACTGAAAACACCATACCCCAGCGATATATGTGCACCCATGTTTATAGCAGCACAATTTGTCATAGCTAAATTGTGCCCATCCACTGAGGAATGGATAAAAAGCTGTGGTATTTTTATACAATGGAGTATTACTCAGCTATAAAGAAAGATAAACTTGAGGCTTTTATAATTAAGTGGTTGCGACTAAAGACCATACTCATAAGTGAAATAAATGTCTCATATGTGTAAACCTCATATTGTCTCCCTAGCTTAAGAACCTGAAAGAGTAAATGAAATCTAAAAAGTACAATAGATAGTGAGAAAGGGAAAAAAAAAACTGCTCAAAAAGAAAGAATGACTGAGATGAGGGAAAGGAGAAAATAAAGAAGGGAAAAATACATATATAGATATATAGATATATAGACACAGATATAGATATATAAGATTGCTGGGATAATTGAACTATTAATTTCTATTGCTTTCCTGAAAGGAACATTTGACATTCAATTGTTTGATCATTCTTATATGTCTGTATTTGTTTATCAGAGAAACCAATATGAAGGTAACAGTATGTAATACAGCAACCATTGTTAATTTCTTTTTACCTTGTCTGAAATTCTGTATTGTTTTTATTGTTTGTATGTTGTTTTACTTATGTCTGTGCGTTTGTTAATGTTTCCGTTCTTTTATCTCTAAAAATAAAATTAAAAAAAAATGGCATAGTATGTGCATAGAACCGTGAGTCATCTCTAGATTACTTTTCTAACACCTAACACAGTGTGCACTCTACCCAAATGTTTGTTATACTGCATTGTTTAGAGAATACGAGACATGAGAAAGACTTTATGTGCTCCATAGTCTCAATTTTCTCTTCAAGTTCTTTTTTCTTTTGATTTGTGGTTGGTTGGTTTGCAGATGTGGACCTGTGGATACAGAGGGCCCATATAGTACATCTTATTTAATATCTGTAGGTGTACTTGGATACAACTACCAAGAAAACAGGCTTGGATATGATAACATCTTAAAACTGGATCTCTTAATTTTGCAGGAACTGGAATGTAGAGTTAGCCTATCATCTCTTTTTTTACATGTGAAATAGAATGCAGACTAAAGATTTGTCTGATCAATGATTCGGCTTGGGTCATGATTGTTCTTTTCTGACTACTAGATAGCAAAATTTGAGGTCTAATACACATTAAAGAATGTGCAGGAGGCCTAGTGACATAGCGACCTTTCTTCTGAAAAAGGCACAATGAGGAAAATAAGAGAGGGGAATATTAGTACTGGAAGTTATATGAGCCTCATCTTCCAAAGCAGAGGAGCACAGGTGGAGTGTAGGTTCACAACACCTGTGGCTGCATGCAGGTTTTTTTTTTGTTGTTAACTCATACAGAGGTATCACTTCACTTGTCTGGCAATACATTTCTTTCATTTAGCCAGCCTGTTCAAATGCAGGCTTGCTCATTCCTTCTCTAGAGTAGGACAGAGATCATGAGTTCTATGAAAGCCTGGTCTAGAGAAGGATGGATGCTGATGGTGTTCTGGACAGTGCATGACCTAAGAGGTCAGCGAAACAAAGGTCATGGCTAAACAGTTCTATTCCTGACTCTGCTCTGTGGGTAGCAAGTGACCAAACTGCCTCTGGCTTTGCCCTAGTTCTTTATAAAACTCACAAAGTAGCATTTGCTGCCTGCATCCTCTGAGGGAGTTTGCAAGGATAAATGACATAATGTTGCTAAAGACCAGATCTTTTCATGGAAGCTGCTAATTATAAGCAAAGCATCAGTGGGTAGACACTGACCCTTCTTCACCTGTGTCACAGTGCTTCTCAAATGGATGATGTCACTGCCATATGTAAAAAAAACCAACATTTTTCTGGAGATGTGAAAAGGATTAGGAGGGAGCATCAGGCCTCCAAAGGAAGCTGCAAAGGCCAGGAGATGACTGGTCTGCAGCAGAGATGGGTGAAGGGGATGAAAACAATCTTGTGTAGCAGTGGAAGCGAACCTTATCCCAACACACTGAAGACAGGAGATGGAAGCAAGAACTTTACCTGACACCATGATGCCCAACAGGACATGGAACGACTACAGAAGAGTTATTCGGAAAGCATATGTACATGTTTTTAGTTTTATGTATAATAAACTTATTTCTAATCTGATGAAAATTAGGCAGTTAGGAGGCCAAGTGTCCTTGAAGGCTACTTTATTTCTTTTAAAGGCAAATATACTTTCTGAAGTGGGGGCATTCTTTGAAGATTTTTGTTTCTTTTTGTCTGAGATAGGAATCCTTGGTCTCTCTTTCTTGTGTACTTCATACAATATTTGTAAGTTCCTCTTTAGCTTTTTCTTCCTCAATGCTGTGCATACACAGGGCTCTTGTTCCGTTTCCACTCTGAAGAGATTATTGCCAGGTAAAATGCATAGTGGCTCCTGATAGGGACTCTAGGAGCCCTTAAACATGCTGGGCAGCTGGGAAATAATCCCAAATGCCTCCTTCTGAAGACAGACTCTCTTCCCAAGGCACATGAACAAAAGAACCCCTTTCATTCATTCTCTCTCCTTCTCCCTTCCATCTCCTCTTCTTCTTCTGTTCTTTTTTCTCTTTGCTCTTTTCTTGTGTTTAAACTAATGTTCATTGATTATCACCAAGTAAAAATTCCTGGGTCAAGCCTCTAATAATAATGTACTATGCTTGACATAATTCCTTTGGATTTTGGTTTGTATTTTCTTGTGGCTAATAAACATGAAAGATACCTGGGAGAGGACCAAGCGTAACAGGGAACCTTTGCATGAGTCTTCACACCATCTCAGAAACCTCTGGGAGAAGCTTTTCTGGGATATTTGTTAGCAGCCATTGAGGACAATAATATTCATAGGCAATTATTTTTTTATTTTTAAGTAATTTTTTTACCAGTACATGTTTACAGTACATAACATTTACATTCTTTGGGGGGAATTGATACATGGACATGACACAGTTGAGTTGCACAATTCAAACTGTACTAGTTTAAATTCCCACAAAGAATGTTTAAAGATTTTTTTCGCTACAGATTTTTTTATTGAATCCTCATTATTTTAAGTTGCACTTAAAATTATTTTAAAATTTATTATTTTAAAATTTATTTTAAATTTTATTTTATTATTTTAAAATTTCTTGATGATGGTAATTTTTTCTGGGATAAGGTGAAACCTCAGAATTATTTTAATTTGCATTTCTTTAATGGCCAATAATGAACATTTCCTCATGTATTTATTGGTGATTTGGACTTCTGGGAAGTGGCTATTCACTTGCTCATTTTTTTTACTGGACCTTTTATTTTGGGAGTCTAATTTGTTGAAGTTCTTCATATATTCTAAATACCAGTCCTCTGTTTAAGAGATGGCAAAAATTTTTTACTATTTTATACCTTGTCTGTTCACTCTGTTGGCTATTTTTTTCACTGTACAAAGTCCTTTTAATTTGATATGATCCCACTGGTGACCAGGCTTCTTTTAGAAACTCCTTCACTATGCCTATGACTTCAAGGGTTTTACCTATTTTGTCTCTTGCAGGTTAAATGTATCTTCTTTAACATTGGGCTATTTGATCCATCTTAATTTTAGATTAGTATATGGCGAGAAATAAGGGTCTACATTCAGTGTACTGCACATGGATAGCCAGTTTTCCCATCCTCATATATTAAAAAATGACCTGTCTTCCAGTGTACATTTTTGGCCCCTTTGTCAAAGATTAAAAGTTGAAGGTTGGCCTGTAGCCTCTACTCTGTTCCACCGATCCACATGTCTGTTCTTGTACCAGTACCATGGTATGTTTATCCCTGTAGCTTTCTAACATAACTTTAAGTCCAGAATGCTGATGGTTCCCCCTTTGCTGTTGTTACGCATTATGGCTTTTCATTCTGGATCTCTTCTAGTTCCATATGAATTTTATGATTGTTTTTTTCTGTTCAATGAAGAATGCTGTTGGCATTTTGACTGGGATTGTATCAAATCTGTATATGAATTCTGGAAGTATGGCCATTTTGATTATATTTGTTCTGCTTATCCAGGAACAGAGGATATCTTTCCATCTTCTAATGGCCTCTTCCATTTCCTTTTGCAGAACACTACAGTTTTCATTGTAGAGGTTTTCATTTCCTTATTTATGCTAATTATTAAAAATTACTAATTTTTCTTGGTAGTGTTGTGAAATGTATTTTTTTCCTAATTTCTTTCTCAGTGGATTCATTATTGGCATACAGGAATGTTACTTTTTTGTGTGTTAATTTTCGATTCTGCTACATTGCTGAATTTGGTTATTCTAGGAGTCTTTTGTTGGAAATGCTTTACTTTCCTATGGAGAGGATCATGTTGTCTGCAAATAACGATAATTTGAATTCTTTCTTTCCTTTTTTTTTTTCCGGGACCAGGAATCAAACTCACAACCTTACACTTGCTGGGCAGGTGCTGTGCTGCTGAGCTAAATGCCCAGCCCCAAATTCTTTCTTTCCTATACATGCCCCTTTTATTTCTTTTTCTTACTTAATTGTTCATATCAATGTTTTGAGTAGCCAGCTGAACAGGAGTGGTGACAGTGGACATCCTTGTTCCTGATTTTAAAGGCAAAGCTTTCAGAGTCTTTCAGTTTAATATGATGTGGCTGCAGGTTTGTCATAAATAGCTTTTATCTCTAACTATTTCTTCAATGTTTTTATTATGAAGGGATAGTGGCTTGTGTCAAAGGCTTTTTCTGAGTCTATTGAGATGATCACATGATTTTTATTCTTACTTTTCTTTATGTGACCTAATTATTGCTTTGTGCATGTTGAACCATCCTTGCATCCCTGGGATAAAACCTACTTGCTCATGATATATACTCATTTTGATAATTTGTTGCATTCTGTTTGCCAATGTCTTGAGGACTTCTGCATTTATTAAAGACATTGGTGTAGAGTTCTGTTTTGTTTGAATCTTTGTCTAGCTTGGGAATCAGGGAATGCTGGTTTCTAGGAATGACTCTGGGAGAACTCTTTCTCTTTTAATTTCATTAAAAAGCTTGAGGAGCTGGGCATTGTGGTGCACGCCTGTAATCGCAGCACTTGGGACGCTGAGGCAGGAGGACTGCTGTGAGTTCGAGGCCAGCCTGGGCTACAGAGTGAGTTGAATGTAAATTCTTATCTCTTACCATGTACTAAAGTAAAATCAAAATGCATCAAAGACCTCGATATTAAAACAGAACCAATCTGCTGGAAGATAAAATACATAAAACTCGAGAAAATACATGAACGGGTCAGGATTTTATGAACAAAACTCCAATTACACAAACAATGACACCAAGGACCAAGAGATGGGATTAAAAAAGCTTCTGCATAGCAAAGGAAACAAACAATAGAGCAAAGAGGCAAAATACAGGATGGGAAAAAATTTGTCAGCTACTCCTCAGAGAGTTAATATGTACAATATATAAAAAATTCAAAAAAATATATGGACTTTCTCAAATATAACATCCAATCCGAAAGGGCAACTGAAATGAATAAACATTTTTAGTAGAAATGTACAAGTGGCTAATAGATGTCTGATGCAAAATGTTCAACATCTTTGGCCATGAGAACACACATTAAAGCAACACTGAAATCTTACTCTAAAAAGAATGACTGTCATCAAGAACTCAAATTACAACAAATGCTAGTGTCGCTGCAGGGGGAAAAGGAACCCTTTTACATCATTGATAGGAAGGGGCTGGGGATTTAGCTCAGCGGCACAGCACCTGCCTGGCAAGTGCAAGGTCGTGAGTTTGGTTCCCGGTACCAGAAAAAAAACAAAAACAACAACAACAACAACAAAAAAACATACATCATTGATAGGAATGTAAATTAGTATTCCACTATGGAAAGCATTATGGAGATCCTTAA
Organism: Chinchilla lanigera; assembly: GCF_000276665.1. Taxonomy (NCBI): domain Eukaryota; kingdom Metazoa; phylum Chordata; class Mammalia; order Rodentia; family Chinchillidae; genus Chinchilla; species Chinchilla lanigera. The sequence goes on along the minus strand of NW_004955526.1, from coordinate 158,076 downwards.
AAAAATAAAATTAGAAATTCTATTTGACTCAGCAATTTCCCATAGGTGTATTTCTGAAAGAGGTAAAGACCTCATATTACAGTGACACATGCACACCTATGTTCAAAGCAGCACAATTTACAATGGCTAAATGTTGGAAGCTACCTACATGTTCATCACCAGATAAATGGATAAAGAAAAGTTATATATATACACACTGAAACACTGTACTACTCAGCCATTAAGAATGATAAATCTGAATTATTTGTAGAAAAATGGAAGCACCTTGAGACCATAAAGCCAAGTGAAATTAATCATACACGCAAGCTTAAATATTGTATGGTTTCTCATATATAAGAAACCCAAAGTATAAATAATTTAAAGAATAAAGTGCAAAATGGTCGATCAATCATCTGCAAATTAGGATTTACAGATAAAAGGATGAGAGAGGAAAAAGAGGGGAAAGAGAAGTAAAATGAAATGAGATGTTGGTGTGTGTGTTACAAGGTTCCTGTTGTACTCTCCTTCTGTTTACCTCCTGAAACACTTTTTCTAGTGTGACAGATGCATACCATGCACACACCATGTAGTCAGGAAAATCAACAAGTATGCAAAGCCCTGGAAGCCTTTCACCTTCTGTTCACAAGAGCTTTATCTCTGTGCTGAAATAAAATGCTTTTACATCAGAAACCCATCTCAGCACCTAGCAACATATACAGACAGAGGACTCTAATCCGAGCAGACAAACACCAAGCTCAGGAAGAACCATAGACTTTAAAAGCACAAGGACACAGCTAAAAATGCCTTTACCTCAGCAATTATGTGTGTAATTTCTGAGTAACTGTGGCATCTTCTCACACAAGATCGAGCCAAGAAGTCTTCCACCAGCCGTGTTCCAATGCCGTATCCCCTGTGGATAAGGAAACAGTGGTTTACATACGCGGATCACAAACTAAACCACAACAAGTGGGCTGGGTCAATGGCCTTTGGCATCTTTGTCCCACCAAGCCCTGATGGAGAAAGCAACACATCCAGAAACCAGTGCCCCACAAGCACGGGGCTGACTGGAGTCCAGTGGAGACTGGCCCCAAGCTGAGAGCATCAAGTAAGCTTTAAGAAGGCAGGTGCCTATAGCCTAATATTTCTCAACATTAGCTACTGATAGAAACAGAAGGAATCTAACCCTTCTGCTAGGAGCAAGCGTGGCACCTGTGTGCTCATCTTCCCCTAGCATAATCACCATGCTAGGAGGGCAAGCATTTCCACGTGGGTTCTACAAGTCAGGGAAGAAGTGAGCAGAAATCCGTTTTGTTGCCAACAAAGATATTAGCAGATAGGTCTCTAATATTCACAGTGTGTGTGTTGGCAGCAACCAAAGCCAGAAATCCCATTTTTCATTCCCAAGAGAAATGACAGGATTGGGGGAAAGCATTTATTGTAGCTGTTAATTCCACCCCAAGCAAGTAGCTCTAGCAGTACCTGAAATGCTATTTTGAAAGCCTTATACGGAGATGTGCAAACACAGCTAAGAATGTGGTCATGATGACTAAGCAGCCTCCTCGAATAAGACACTTTGGAAATGAATTTCTGGGACAGACTCAAAGAAATGTCAGGGACCCTGTCTCATAAAACTTGCAATCCAGCTGAGGCACTACAATGTTAACAGGGGGTCTAAAAATGGGCAGGATATATAGTGGTGACTTGGACACTGAAGGGAGGTGGATTTGATGGGAGAGTGCTTATTAATTCACTAAATCCATGGCAATATTTGTTTATATTTCTGAGTGGATCGAAATAATCATTTTAGCTCACTTAACTTTCAAGAAAAATGGTTTATAATTCTAGCCAGGAATCTCATGCTGAAAGACTTTAAAGAAAGAAATACTTACTTGAAAAGAAACATTGAGCCGGGATTTTAAAATGTGTACAGGACTAGGGATGTAGTAGGAAAGCACACACCCAGCAAGCACCAGATTCTGAGTTCCATCTCCAATACCAAACACACAAAAGTTTACAATTTGTTAGACAACAAACATAGTTGTTTAACTACATTAAGCATTGGCATAGGACACTGGGACTAGTGAGGGGAAACCAGAAAGTTGTGAGCAGTGCATATATCGTATATATCTTGCTTTGGTTAAAGAATATGTTTCTACACAGTAGATAATTAAATTAAATTAAAACTGTAGGAGGTCTCAGCAGCTATACGACAAGTTGTTTTTTAAGCAAAGACCTTCCTGAAACCTCTCAAAATGTAATCTTTGTTAAGTATTTAATCCTTATTTGTTAAAAACTGCATTAAATTAGGTCAACAAATGTATTTTTGTCAACTAAATGACCATACAGGTATTACACAAAGCAATGCAAATTTACTAGAAGTTAAATGAAATAACTTTTCTTAAGGTAGATATTGAAGTGCACCCTAAGCATTATCATCTACTGCAAGTGCAGACTGTTGAGCTGAGAAGCAATGGAAAAAGGCAGTGAGTGAGTAGTTGGGCAGTATGTTCCTTTGTGAATGCTCTTGACTAATCAAGAAAACAAAAACTACAATAAAGTAAAATAAAAAAATAAAAGAAAGGTATGTACCAAAACTAACGAATTTTTTAAAAGAAAAATGTGAATAAACATGTAAGAGAGGAAAATAAGTTTAAAAAGATCTTTCAGGTTTTCTTTGTTGTTGTTTCCTGTATTTCAGCAGCAAATACAATGAACGTTTTTGAAAAAGTGCTAAAATGCTAGGCTAAATTTTCTCTTCAGTCTCCTGAGTAAATCTAACCACTGCATATTTCCCAGCCATTGCTGTTACAGGCCTTTTCAGAGTCCCTCATGAGGAGGGTGAAAAATGTTGACAGATATTTTAGGGTTGAGCAATGATCTCATGATCATATAATAATTTTGAGGAAAATTAAAAGACTGAGTTTAGCAGGAAGCATGCCCACTGAAAGGACAAGAAAAATGAGTTTTGTTTAAAAAGGAATAAATGGATTTTTAAATTTAATATATTTAAAGGTAAAAATTATTCAAGCAATAAAAACACAATGTAGGAAAGAGAAAATCTTCCTTCAACCTATACTTTACCATCACCTTGTCTTCTTCGTGTGTAACCACCATTACTTTTTGGATATTCTTTTCATAGATAATATACTGACATAAACAAATATTTGTTGGAAAAGAATTATGTTAGCAAAACAAATTACTGAAAAGCATCAAATTTGATGTTCTCTCATATTAAAAGAATAATCTCAGTTTCACCATATCTTTTGCTTAGCAGTAAGCAAAAATGATTACTAATTTAAATAAGAAAACATTCTACATTGATGTTCATGGAAAACAGTTCCTTCCTATCACTTTATGCTATTAATTTGAATGTCAGGTGTAAGAAATGATGTCCAGCTTTTGATGTGGTCCTGAATTGGCAGAAGGGCTGGTGAAGTGCAGCAAGTCACTAGAGCGGGACACGCAGCGGTGTTACAAAGTAGTGGACACTCCCCAAGAAGGAGAGGCTGCTACTCACATTTTATCTAAGTATTTGTTCACGTCTTCATCTTTTTCGTAATCTTTACACAGTTGGGCAACCAGAGCTCCATAGGTGAGGACCAAGAGGTCTCTGTTCTGGAGAAAAAAGGGATAGTTTTATGTGATAAGCAAATTTATGACAATATACTACTGTAGTTTTTTAATAAAATCTTCCAGTTGAAATCAGTCTCAGAGATCATCTGTTCATTTGTTTTCATCCTCCCATTTTCGCAACAATTTTCACTTTGAGAACAAATTTGACTTATATTTGGATACATTGCTGGGACTGAGGGAAAACTTGTGAAATAAATTTCCTCAGGTGAGAACATCTTCTATGCATTTGTCTGCATCATATAATTTGCAATACATTTTCATGGAGGAAGGTTTTAAAAAAATTGCTAATTTGTAATAGAAAATTCTATTATTCTGGGATGGTCCTGACTTTGGGATTTTCAGCTGGAAGGGAATGGTTGGGTGAGACTCCTGTATCTGTACCATACCTCAGGACCCTACATGTGCCAAGGAGACACTCAGAGTGAACCCCACTGCTGCCGTAGCAAGTTCATAGGATTTTTTCCCTTTTTACTTAAAAGAAGAATACGTGTTTTTTTATAGATATCCAAAATATGTTCAATTTTAGGGTGATTTACAAATTACAACTAATAACGAGTCAATTTAAATTTGGTTTACTATAGATATGTTAGAAATATGTGAAATAGAATAAAGTTCAATAAATCCATTTGTAAAAGACTTTATTTTGCTTCTGAGAGTGAGAACTAAGAAAGGGATGGAGGTCTTGCAGACAATTCATCCCGATGCTGCTAGTCCTGTAGAGGGAGAAAGGAAGCCTCAGGCACCCTGGGACACTTGCCCAAGTGGCCAGCAATTTGCCGCAGCCAGCGTGGCCTCCCACGCTGCGGCCTCCTCTGAGCCGCAGATGTCACTGCAGTGTGTCCAGAAGGACACAGGAGTAGAGGTGGTAGGAGAGGGAGATAGAAGAAAGATAAGTACACAAAATCATCCGGCTCTGCACGTAGGCTTGTATTTCAGGAGAGGTCAAACACAGATTCCAAGTTAGAAGAAGTATCTTTACCCACAGACCCAGGTACTTATATAAACAAATCAGTACAATGAAATAAGGCCTGCTAACATGCAGATTTAAAAAAAAAAGCATAGGCAGCAATGACTTAAAAATAAAATTATTTATTTAACAAAGTGTCCTCTATAAAGTATTACAATTTTGATTTAAATACTTTCAAAGTTAGCTCAACACCACTAGTGCCTTCTCTTGTACAAGGGCTTATATGGTGAAAAACACATCTCTTTAGTCAGGTAGAATATATATTAAATAAATTTTCAGTAAACAGAAACAAAATATTATTTGGGCCATATGGGCATATTTTAGGTGAAAAAATATGAATCAAATTGTTACAAATATTTATAGAATATAAACCAAACATTAATTGATATTACAGTAACATTCAATTAAGATATAGGACAATAATGTGTATGATGATATTTTTACTAGGAAATAGATGTGAGAAGTCACATGAACAAAATTATTTTGAAACATAATACTGAGAGGTTCACCATGTACTCAGTTTTAATACTGTTCTTACTTAAAAGTTCCAGGAACCTACTTATTAATCATAAATAATTATAAATAAAATTAAACATGATTAAATAAATGAAATATTTACCTAACATGTAAGAAGCCACAATAGAAAACAAAGAACTGGTATGTACTAACACTACAGCATAAAAATAAGCAAAGGTGCAGGAGGGAGAGATAGTGAAGGAAAGAGAAGATGAATGATAATGTGTTTCTTACTACTGACAGAATAACAAAAGCATTTGAAAAAGAGATACAAGGAGAAAAAATTATATCTTGCCTACCTACCATGGCCTGGGTGTTGTACCCATTTATAAGTAAGACCAGACTAAAATAATGGCATTACTACCCCTCGATGTACCAGCATATTTTGAAGCATATTTTATATATAATTGAGTTTCAAAACCTATAAAACCCCATGTGCTTCATTCTGCTTCATGACCAAGAACTGTATCTTGAACTATAGGTGCAGTTATGTCTCAGACCTATACCAAGGACCCCAATAAAAGTCGACACAACTACTTCTCAATGATTTTTAAATAGCTTTATATATAAAAATAGAACACTGGTAATTGTTTCCAGATGATAAAATATTATAATCTGATATACATATACCTATATTTCAGTACACTGTGAGCTATGGATACACATTATTATGATTTTTAGCATGGGGATCCCAAAGCAAACTTCACAAGGATCTCAGAATGCCAGGGGTCCACCTGCAGGTGTTTCCAGTTTGGATGTGCTGGGGCATCATATAACACTAAGCACCCAAGGCCGAAATGTCTTAATTACATCAAATCACTCCCTTGAAATAATACAGGTTTAAACTTCAATGTGAATTTTCACATCTGTGACATCAGAATGGCTAACACTACATGTAAAGATTAAGGATGATTCATTTAAATTGAATCTACAAAAATTAAATTTTAACAATAATTCTGAATTTGGAATATATAGAAAGAAAAACAGCCCAGACCAAATAAAAAGTTTTTTTTAAAACTAAGAAATATCCTTTTAAAGGTAATCTTTAGATACTTACTTTCTCTGGTGCTCTTATTCTTCTTGAATTTTACACATAATTTACTGGTCTGTCTCTCTCTGTGTATGTACATATTTCATTTCCTATTTCATGCAGTATGAAATACAAAGAATCACTTAATCTTTTCATTTTTTCTATCAGAGATGAATAAAACATTTAATATTTTCAAACAGTTAACAGCAAAGAATACCCTAAAATCTGCACTAACAACAGATTTTTTTATGGTGTTTGAGTGGTAATTGTAACTATTCCCAGTAGTGTTATTTATGGTTCACTCCACTAAACCCTCTATTGCTCCACTGAGAATTCTACCTGGTAGCATCACTTTTCAAAATAAATTAAAACACAGCTCAAGAAGACATTTTCTGTGAATCAGAAGAACCCTGGTTTAGAAAAGATCTTACTATTTTATGGTATTCTGGTCTTCTGGGCACGGGGCGAGACATGGTGTGGAGATGGAGAATGTTGTCCTCAATTCCTTTTTTCTGCTCAATGCCTCAGAAGTGCATGAGCCTTGACTCTTTCTGAGATGTCTCCTTGCTTTGAGACAGGAACCCTACTTCTGCACACCACTGCTTTTGCTTTTTGCTGAAATGAAGAGGGAAAAAAACACAAGCAACAGGACTGCCTTGTACTGCTCTAATGGTCACCGATCAAATAACTGCTTCATTTATAATAAATTGTGATCTAGACCCATAAAAATCTAATAGTGTGAAGTCAGACGAGAAGCACAAAACACTAAAAGTTCTTTAGCCTCAGGGAGTTCAAGAGTGGTGTTTTGTTCTCAAGCCAATACATTGTTTTAAAATCACAAACCTACACAATCCAAGATAGATCTGAATGTTAGCATTATTCAGTCTTGTATTGATTGTCCTATGAATTAGAGAGAAAGAATCAGCAATCTCTAGGCACTAAATCCTGGATTCAAACCTGATTGACAACTCAAGTGGGACCACACTGTTCTTAGCATATGGATTCCCATCCTTTGTGACTGCAATATTTAAGCAGGCCTGCTTTCCCTTCTTTTGCTATCACTCCTCAGCAGTTTTAAGGAGTGATGGGATGGGTGACAATTTCTTACAGAACTCTCACTCACAATGGGTTCATTTCAGAAATAAAAGCATAAAACTCAGTTTAAGACAGTAGTTTCCGACCAGGTTGGTGATGCACACCTACACTCCCAGCACCTGGAAGGCTGGGGCAGGAAAATCACTCTGAGTTTGTGGCCAGCCTGGGATACAGTGTGAGACTGAACTACTAGCCTGAACTGTATTGTGATATCCTGTCTCAAAAAGACAAAAACAAAACCAAAAAACAAGTTTCCCATTTCTTCCAGTTTGTGACAATCAGCCAAATTTGCTCTGCCACATCTTGCTATACAGATACACACCAAGAAGTACTTTGAAGAAAGGTGTGGCATAGCTGAAAGAGCCTAGAAGATTGAGAAGGCTCAGGCTTAGTTGAGGCTCTGTCAATCACTGGCTGTGGGACTTGGGACTGGTCACTTTACTACTCCATGGCTCAGTTCATACATGTGAAAAATGATCAAAAATATAATAATGACCTCAGAGAATAACTGTTAGTATAGAAGAGGGAATATGAGCTGTAAAACACATTATAAGCTACTGCATAGAGGCTAACTAATATGGGCCAGTCTGTTATTGACGGTATTGAATGGAACTGTACAATGATGAAGGTATTCCCACAGTGCCCATGTTCTGTGACACCATTATTGCAGGGAAACCAGTTCTGTTGACTTTTTAGTAGCAGATTAGTAACAACTTATATTTACATAAAATTGATAGATAACATAGTTTTCTTCTTATTTTAACTCAACCACAACCTGTGAAGTAGCAAGTACTATATTCGCTGACATCCTAAACCATAGAAATTTGAAAGAAAGAAGACTGAGAAACTTGTTCAAGAATATCTGGATAGTACACAACAAAGAATGATTTGACTACGTGGATTCCAATACCAACAATTTTTATGATGCGTACATTCAAATAATGTTGGAGCAAAATGTCATATTACATTTTTATTATTACTAGGTTTACAGTACATGATGTTTACATTGCTTGTGGTAAGTTGGAGCATGCCCTCAACACTTACTCTTTTTACTTCCCTTTCTTCTTCCTTCTCCCCTACATCTCTTAATCTCAGGCTTACTGAAAAGATCTCACTACCTCTTCTTACCTGTATTTTACTTTGCTTTCCATTTAAAGCAGTTTCTCATACAGGAGAAATCATATGTCTGATATTTAAACTTGTGTGTCTGATTTATTTCATTTACCATTATGGCCTCAAGGAGCATCTAGACCTTGTGATCCATCCTCGCACTCGTTTCCAAGTGCTTTTCCTGCGCAGGGTCCTGCAGCTGCAGCCTGGAGACCTGGGAAAATAGCACAGCGTGTTCTCCTCTGACTGTCTCCAGCCAAGTGACTGGGAAGGCAGCTGCCATTAGACTGTGCTGTCCGGTGACTCTATGGTTCCAAGTTCTGTTTGGACCTGTTGCCAAGGAAGTGAGGTCATATGCTGGGCCCACAGACTGAGCTCCCCCTCTGATAAGAACACCCTATGGCCCCATTCTCTCATAGAACAATCTGTGTGCTCCTGAGAAACAGAAATGAAAACGCAGACAGCTGTTTGTGATGTTAGGAGTCTGATGTATTTGAAGTTTTAATGCAACAAATGTGTAGATGTCTAAGATGCAGCAAGTACAGGGGGGAGTGTGCTTTTCCTTCTAAAGGGCCCATTCCCTCTCAAGACACAGTGCTCAGGGTCATCACTTAGAGATCTGTTGGATTTTAGGACAATTTTCTTTCCTGGGTTGCCTTCAGTTTCATTTCAATTCTGATAGTGACTATGGAGATGTTCCACAAACATCTATAATCATTTTCCTTAATGGATAAAATTGTTTCAAATTATAACCCCTACATGGCCAGGAGGGGAGGATTCATAGCAGGTTTTACCTTTCAGATGCACATGGATGACTATTCATGCTTAGATTCTGAACTCAATCACTGACTGCAGTATGCAGTACAGCGACATAGTATGAGGGGACAGCAGGTGGTGACTGTAAGGTGCAGTCTTTGTCAGGCCGTGGAGATCATCACCCCAGTGCAGTTGCAGAACACATTCACACATCGCTTCGGGACTTTGCTTGTGGCCACTGATATCCCCTCCTGTCCTCCTATCCCAAGCAGACCATGTGTTTTGTGTCTTTGGTGGAGAGTTCGCCTTTTCTAGTGAGGATGGGGCTGTCAATATTCCGTATAAATGTTTTGGTAGGTCTTCTTCAAGCAGCAAAACCACGCTGGGTTTCACACGTGCTGATTTTTGTCAGCAGTGCAGTTGTCACATGCCATTGTGTGGGTGGAGCAGGACTTGTTCCCACATCCATTTGCTCATGGCCATTTGTGCTGCTTCCAGTGCTGACCTTAAAAAGGAAGGTGCTATGACCATTCTTACACAGGTGTTTGTATGGTACAGACTTGGATTTCTTTGGGAAAGTACTTAGATGTGAAACTGCTGGTGTACATTTAACTTAGACCTTACTAAAGATTATTTTGAAGCAGTTATTTTAAGTAGATCATGAATGTTTGATTTTTTCAATCTCTTTGCTGTTTCTTTCTGGTGTGGACTGTGGAACCATGTCCTTGAATTTTCAGTGTTTTCTGGCTTCATTTTATATAATTAATCTGAGAACAAGCTATTTATATGACACAAATTCAATATTTTCTGTCATGGAAAAAGTTTAAAAAGGAAAATATAAAAATCACATATAATTTCAACATCCCAAAGATTCTGCAGTTTCTCTTGCACATGTGCCTTAGTCAATACACTAGCATAAGGATTATGGTTATGTGGACGTTGGTCTACTGTTAGGTATTTGAATTGGTTGAAACTTTTATTTTTTTACCTTTTAAATGAAATAGTTACAAATATGCTACTAAATATATCTTCTCAGAATCTGGGTATCTTAATGCGAAAAAAGTTTTATCATTTTTTTCTTAAATTTTTATTTTAGTATTAGAATTTGAACCAGAGTTCTCATTGAGCAATATTCCTACATCACTTTAAATTTTGTTTCTCGTGTTTTATTTTGAGTAATTCACTAATTAGGCCAGGCTGGGCTTAAATTTGTAATCCTCCTTCTTCAGCCTTCCAGAGGGGTGGGATTGCAGGTGTACAATATCCTTATTTGGTAATTGACAGGAAGTGCATGTATTAATAGGGTAGTATGTGCTCTTCTGATGTCTGGCTCAATTGTAGAAAGTCAATCTAGCTAATGTAACCACTGCCTTACAAACCTACCATTTCTTTTACAGTGAATAGGATTGAAAATCTCATTGTTTAGCAATTTTGAGATTCACTGCTTCCCCACTGTGGTCACCATGTATGTAGCTCAGTAAATCACTGGCAGTTTATTGTCTGTTGTGACTAAGAGTTCGTATCTCTTTGAGAGCATCCTCCTTTCCCCTATCCCTCCTGGGATTTGATCACTTTGTAAGTCACACTGCCCAATAAGTTTTGAAGGGTTGACAAACTTGGAGGCTGTCACTCTTCAGAAAAATGAGACCAAGATTCACACAGAGCTCTATTTGCCACATACTCTCCCTGGATTTTCTTTTTTAATTTCTGGTGATTGAATCCAGAACCTTTGATCTTAGGTAAAATGTAATATATTTTAAAATTTTTCCTTTATTCTGAGACATGTTCTCGATAAGTAGTTGGTTTGTTCAGTTTATCCTTGAATTTGTGGTCCTCCTGCCTCAGCCTCCCAGAAAATTGTGGTTACATGCAGTACTGTCACAATTAGTTTCTTCATAGTTCTGTTAACAGCTCATGAAGTGAGCAAGGCATGGAGGTGAATGCCTGTAACCCCTGCACTAAGGAGGGGAAGGCAGCAGGTTGACTGGGAATTCCAGCCCAGGCCAGAACATACACTGAGGTCAAGTCCAGCCAGATGTAAAGGAAGACTCTGTCAAAAAAAAGGAGGGGTCTAAACAAAAGAGACCTCTCAGTGAAAGTAGGCCTGGTTTGTATCTGGGCTATCAGATTTAATCTGTGTGTTTGCTGTTGTTGCAGTACGAGACTGCTTTGATTGCTGTCACCTCATAATATAGTTTGAAATGAGGTATAGCAATGCATCTACTTTGGATCTGGTTTCTGTAGATATGCGAATGCTCTTTGTAGTGTTCTATAGTTCCTATGAATACTTAGATTGCTTTTCTATTTATAGGAAAATGTCACAGATGTTTGTCTGGAACGGCAATGGTTCTGGTGTTTACTTTGCACAGCACAGATACCATAACAGTATTAATTCTCCCAGTCTAAGAGGATAACATTTCTTTCTTTCTCCTGTGGCTTTCACTCGAGTATTCATCAATGTTCCATAATTTTCAGGCAACAGATGAGTTTGGTTAAACTTTGCCTGTGCATTCACTGTTGGTGGTGCCATGACATATTGAATTATGTTTTTTATTGTGGTGATAAAGTGTATAGAAATGGAATTAATTTTTCCGTGCAGATTTTGTATCTTTCAACTTCAGTGAATTTGTTCATTACTTCTAACACTTTTATGTATCCTAGGTTTTCTGTATACCGGATAGATCCTCTGAAAATAGATGTCATTACTTTCTGTCTAATGTAGATATCTTGGATTTCTTTCTCCTGGTAATTCCTATGGCCAGGACCCCAAGTATGGTGTTGAATAGAAGATGCCAGGTGGGCATCCTCACCTCATTCCTGACATTAGAGGAGAAACCTTCACTGTCCATCCACTGAGCACACTGTCAGGTGGTGTAGTACCTTTACTGCATTGAGGTCTATTCCTTGTACACATAGTGAATAAAATAGTTTTTATCATGAAACAATGTTATATTTTTTCAAATGCTTTTTTCCAAATGCATTGAAATGTTATGATTTTTGTACTTTATTCTGAGAATGTGGTCTTTCACAATGCATGATTTGTGCATGTTGAACCATTCCTGCACAGCTGAGGTTATTCCAATAATGATTTTGCTGTTGCAGCCTTTGAATGTGCTAGTGCATTTAGCTTACCAGTAGATTATTGAAAATTTTTCTGTCAATGTTCACGAGGAATATTTTCTTGTATGGTGTTTTCATTTTGTTTTGTTTACAAGACATCTGTGTTTATCTGTGTTATCAGGGTGATACTGTAATCTAAAATGTGTTTGGAAGTGGTTCTTTCTCTTCCGTTTTTCTGAAAGAATTGAAAAATCATCAGCATTTATTGTGTATTGAATACTTGCTAAAATTCACTGGGGCATCTTATCTTATCCTGGACTTTGTTTTTGCTCTTGCAATTTTGATTACTGATAAATCATCTGTATTCATTATTGGTCTGCTCATCTGTTCCTTCCTTATTCACTGTGGATCAGTAACACCAAAGACACCTCCTACTTAGTAGGACTCACATCCCACTTTCTCTCAACCTGAAATATCCACTTTAGGAAATAGCCATCTACTTCTTTCTGTACCCTGAAATTATCCTAGTCTGAGAATTTCTACAGTGTCATTCTCCCTGTAGCAGTTGATACACTGTGTGAATTTGGGAAGTTTAGAAACTTAACTAACTCAGCACTTCTATATCCTGGGGTGTACAGGACATGCCCTTACCACTCTAGGACGTTGTTCATTGTGTCACCTTGAGTTTGTAAGTTTAAGTTATTCAGCAGGGAGCGAGAGTCCTCACTTTGTGAACATCCTGAGACTGTGCAAGAGGGCGGCACAGAGATGGTATGAGTGCTACACACACATACCCAGGGGGAGGTAGTCTGTATACCATAAGGGAGGAAACCCCCGCTCCTTTTGCTCTTGTTGCTTCTGCTGTCTTCTGCCGCCTTGATTTGTTACCTCTCATCATGCCACCCTGCCTTGGAACCAGCTGATTATGGACTGAAACCTCCATAAACTGTGAGCTAAATAAACCTTTCTTTCCTTAATTTTAGGTGTCAGGTATTTTGTTTCAGAAATAAAGAGAAAAGTAACCAAGACACTACAACATATACTCTTTGTGAGGAGCTGCTTTCAGGTACCTGCTCCTAAATGTACATGTCAGGTTGGTGGTCACTCTTGGAGGAACCTGTGGCTGGTTTAGGCCTGGTCTCTCATTCGAGGACTCGTGCCCTGACCTTCCAGCAGTGCCCATGAGCCCTGAGCTACTCTGTAAAGTCCTATCTTGATCATACAGCTGAGATGGGTCCCTCTGTGGCAGCTGAGAACTGAACCTGGATGGACTCCACTGAAGCACAGTGGCTTTGTAACAGGTTGACCATTCAGAGAGGATCCAAGAGAGAGAGAGAGAGAGAAAGAAGGGGCTCAGGCATGGCAGAAGACCTGCTGGCAGCAGGGTGGCCAGACCAGCTTCCTCATCTGCCAAAATGCAGGGCAGGCTGCTGCACTCAGAAGCTGAGCTGTGGAACAGCAGGCCTGGGCAGGGCCTTCCCTGTCTCCTGGTTCCCTCCCAGGTACCATGGTGTCCCCCACCGCTCGCTGTTCCACCTCCTTCCCACGTCAGGTCTCCACAGAGGATCCATGCAGCCCCTGCCTTCCCCTGACAAGGCTGCAACTCTATGTGGAGCCCTCAGGTGTGAACACAGTGGCCAAGATCTTCAACCTGTGCACATTTACCTGGAAATTTCACATCCAGGGATTTTTCTAAAACAATGAGATTTAGAGACATGCACATTTCCTTTACCCCATATGGATGTGAATTGTTAGAACCACTGAATGAGTGAATTATACATTTACGGCTGCTGAAAGTCCTCATGGTTCAACTAGGCCAAGTCCCCAGTTCTATGTGGGATATCAGAAGAACTTATGGGTCAGCACAATCCCCACCCAGCACTGGAGAAACCCAGGCCTGCACATGGAGGTGAGGGCAGGAAGGAGGAGCACCTCAGGGAGGTCACTCTTCTGGGGAGGATGACTGTCTTTTTTCTGTTCTTTATTCATCATGAATTCCATTTACAGTGGTACGTTTGTTCACAAACATTTCTTTCCATGATCCTGGTCACAAACCAAATTGGTCATGAATGGAATCAAATTCAATGGTTAGGTTCAATGTTAAATTTATGGGGAAATTTGACTCGGTTCATCAGTTGGAAGGTGGAAGGAATTATGTTTGTAAACTAAAGTACCACTGTATTTTCATGATAAATATTTCTATACATTGCTGTAGCAAGTATTTCTTCTCTTACTATCATTTCACTAATAATAAAAAGTGGATATTTTATTGAATAGGTAAATGAAAAGGGAAGATTTAACATTGATCTCTATATAATTAAAAATATTCACAAATAAACATCTTCGTACATCACTGAATGGGTACATAAAAGTTTTCCCACATCCACCTCTACAGTTCTCCTTCATTAATTGTTTTTTTGTTTTGTTGTCTTTTTGAGGCAGACTCTCACCATGCAATTCAGGCTGGTCTTGAACCCACTTTGTGGCCCAGGCTGGCCAGGAACTTGCAACAATCCTCCTGCCTCAGCCTCACGAGTGCTGGGATTACAGGCATGTGCCACCACACCCAGCTTCATTAATTGAAGGGCTCATCTCCCAGGCTCTGCCTTTCTCTGACTCTTTGGTTTTGTCTGTCTCACATTCTTGCACAAAGATTGTTGCACATCTGAGTGTGAAGACTGAGATCATGGATGTTTCATTTTAGAAACAGATTGTCCACACAGGCATCCTTTGCACTTCGCCCCTTCCCCTGGGGGCCCAGAGAGCCCCGCCTCATTATCTCCATAGCCTTCCCCAGTTCATGTGGCCCACACTGATTCACCATACCCTGTGGATGTCAGTGATGGTCCCAGTTCCTTCTTACTTCAAGTAGTGCTGTGACAACAGTCTTGAAAAGAAATCTTGACTTGTGAGGCTCTCTATGGGGCTAAATCTCTAGCCTTAGCCCTACAAGATAAAGGGACACACACGTAGAGCTCTGCTGGGAGCACCTACCGGGCTCTGCTCTGCCGCCATGCTCTCGCTGGTGCTGGTCGGCACCACACTTAGAACCTGCCAGTCTGGTGGGGACACAGGACGCCTCAGTGATGTGTGCCTGTGTGTATCAGCATGGGGAGATCGAGCATTTCACACACTTGTTGGCCATATGTGGAGATTCCCTTTGGAATTACAAGACTTTGTCTTTTACGACACGTATGAATGGACTCATGAGACCTGTTCCCACCCTTCCAATATGGACCTTCTATTGGGATGTGGGTTCTAAGTAACACTTTTCTGGGTGGCTTTGCTTTTATTAATTTCTTCATTGTTTTTGTTTCTGTTTTATCTGTAAGGAGAGTCTGTCTTTTTTTCTTTCTGCCTTCTAATACTGAAATCATGGGCCAGCTGTTTGAAGGCTAAATGATAAATATATACACAATGGTATTTACTTTTTCCCTATAGACTTTCCATCTGAGATTTCCTCTCCTAAGATAAAGCAATGCCAGTCTGTCTCTTCCAGTAATGATCAGCCAAACAGATGCACTGATGTGAAAAACCTAGCCCAGTAAATCACAAAAACAAAAAGATCAGTGGTGGATGGGGACTACAAGGGAAGTGGGGAGAGGTTATGTATGGGTTCAAAACTGTGGAAATATTCTGCAAGTGCACAGAGGTGGAAATTGTACAAACTGAGAATGTGCTTTATCCCACTGAACTGAGCATGCAAAGAACACATGAAAGCTTAACTTATTAAAATTATCCTAGGACACTGTTTCACCTAATTATGGGCATGAAGGTGAAAGTGGAAGTGGAAAGAAATGCAAGAGTAAATGAGGGGAAGGGCAGCTGCCTGACAGCCCCGGCCCAAGTAGAGTCCAGGAGCTGATACCTGCTGAGGAGCCAGCAATAGCCTCAGCTATGGAGTTTCCTTAAGGGCAGCTCTAGTGCTCAGATCTGATTTTCATCATTCATGTGCCCATGCATGAGTGGTTAGTTTCTGATGAAAAGTACATATTTGATGCCTATGTGCTAAAAAGACAGACAAAAATAAGCTTATCTTTAACAAGGAGAAAATCTGACCGAAAAGTCCACTGCAGGGGGAATGTCTCTCAAAACGCACATACTGAAATTTAATCCCCATTGTGGTGTTATTATGAGGTGAGGCCTTTTTAGAAGTGATTAAGTCATGAAGGTTCTGTCCTCCTGAATGAATTAGAGCTTTACAAAAGGGAGGGATGGAACTAACTCAGTCCTCTTTTTCGATCTGTTTTTCTTCCCCATGAAGACACAGCAATAAGGCACCACCTTGGAAATGTAAAGCAGTTCTCATAAGACAGCAATGGTGGTGTCTTGATCTTGATATCAAGATATCAGAAATCGTCTTATTTACTTTCCCATCACTGGACACAACACCTGGCACAACTTACAGAAGGACAGATTTATTTTGGCTCACAATTTTAGTCCCTGATCAATGTGCTTCAAGGCAAAAGCAGGGTGGCACGGGCGTGGCGGAGAAGATGCTCAACCCATCACAGCCAGGAATTAGAGAAAGCAGGGAAAAGTCAGGGAGACACATCCTCAGTGACCCACCTGCAACCAAGCCAAACTTCCAAACAACACATTTAGCCACTGAGCTCATTAGTGGATGAATCCTCCATGATCCAAATCACCTTCTAAACACAGGAGACTTCGGGGGTTCATTTTAGATGTAAACTGTGATAAAAATAAATATCTATCCTTTATAAATTGTCTAGTTTCAGGTATTTTGTTACAGCAGTGCAAATGACTAAGCCAAAGCCCAGAAAAAAACTGATGTACTTACAAATATAATCAATCAGTCACTGACAAGTTATACTTTGGGACTGAAGATGAAGTGATTAATTTTTTCAACAGCAAACAATGGAAAACAAAAAATTTGTCATCAAAAGACCCCTGTATAGCAATAATCTGACACTCCAATAGTGTATCTAATCAAGCAATGGTCCTTTTTGATAAGGTCTATAATTTCCTATTTCCCATATACTTTAATTAATGAATGTTTAAATATGAAATTATAAACATAAATTTCTCACCAAACATTACACAACATTGCTATACATACTTCAGGCTTTCTTTCAATCAACAGAGCAGAACTGAATCAGCTGAAATATCCTGCATCTTCTTTAATGCTATTGTTCTCTCTTCCTCTGCAGTTATCCCTATTTAGAATTTGATATTTATCACTGCCATGCATGTTTCAGAACTCTACACAGTAACATCTGTTATGTTTCAGATCTAAAACGTCCCCCAAAAGCTCATGTTTTCAGAAATGTGATTTTGGGAAGTCAGACTCATGAGGGCAATAACTAACTCATCAACAGGTGACTTCTTTACCTCAGGCCCAGGTCAACTGTACTAGCTGACCATGGACTGAAATCATAAGCCAAAATAAATTTTTACTGCCTTCGTTTTTCAGATATTTTGTCACACCAATAGAAACCTAATACACTACCTATAAGAAATATGTAATATTTAAAATTTTACATAATAGTATCAACTGCACTTATCTAGGAGCTTGAATTTTCTCTCACAGTTTTAAAGATTTACCAATACACAATACCTTTCATTCTAGATAACTTGTTTTTACAGACGTATAGAAGGAATTAGCAAAACTTGTTTTTTCTTTTTTTTTTTTTTGAGGCAGGGTCTCACTATGGAGTCCAGGTTTGTTTTGAATTCACTATGTTGGCCAGGCTGGCCTGGAACTCACAGAGATCCTTTTGCCTCAGCCTCTCGAGCACTGGAATTACAGGCATGTGCCACCATGCACAGCTAGCAAAATTTTTCTGAAAAGGACCAAATAGCAATAGTTTAGGTTTTGCAGCCATACATATCTGCCATGATTCAGTCCTGCTCCTGTAGTATAGCCACCCACACTTAAGTAATAAATGTGGCTGTGTTCCAATAAAACTTTATTTGTAAACACTGAAATTAAAATTTCATGTAATTTTCATATCACAAAATATTTTTTAAAAGATTCAACCATTGGGCTGGGGATTTAGCTCAGTGGCAAAGCTCCTGCCTGGCAAGCGCAAGGTCGTGAGTTTGGTTCCCAGTACCGGAGAAAAACCAAAAAAAAAAAAGATTCAACCATTTTAAAATATAAACACCATTTTTAGCCTATAAGCCATGCAAAACAGACAGTGGATCAATTTGGCTCAAAAGCAGGATTGCTGATCCTTATTAAATAATATTGTTATCATAGCTGATTAATCTATTTCCATATTATTGGACATTATGTTGAAATTTTCTTTGTAATCTTACATGATCAATATATTTTGGCACATGATTTTGGAGGGAACTTACAAAAATGTTTATTCTGTCTTAGAATAAGGAATATTATATATATATGCATATATATTAGAACTTACTAAATTTATTCTTCACATCTTTTCCATTCTTCCTAATGTTGACCTGATCAACTCATTTCTGATGAAGGTGTGCTAAAATTCTCTCTATAATAAGAATTTCTTATAATTCTGAGCTTTTTCCATTATATATTTCAAAGTAATATAGACACACATACAAGTTGACATTGTCATATCTTCATAATGGATTGTTGCTTTTACTATGACAGTGTTCAAAATTAGCCCTTTTGACACTTTTTGCTTTTAGTTCAGATTATTAATTTTCTGTTAAATTTTATTACTTCCAGTGATCTATATTTCAAAACCTTTCTTTTAAAGTTTTGTGTGATATAGTTTTGGATGTGTCTCTTGTAAATATAATGACTATATTTTAATCACTTTTATAGGCAAATTTAAACCAGCTCTAATGCAATAGTTAAAAGAACATGCCAGACCATCTGCACCCTAATTTTGGTTTCTCTACTCATCTGTGTATGACCCTGGGACATTTCTTTAATCTTTCCATGCTTCAGTATGCTCATCTGTAAAACCACTTTGGATGTTAGTACTACATTATAGGTTATTGTGGAGATTAAAAAGGATAAAATTGTTAGAACAGCACCTAATCTGTAGGAAGCATTCGGTAGTTGCTATTTAGAAATTTTCATGGTAGTTACTTTGACAGTCTCATTTCCATCATTGTTTTGTTTTTTCTCTTTACCATACCCCTCCATGTTTACTACCTTGTTCCTGTCAATAACCCCTTTGTTTTCCTCTATTTTGCATGTGCTTTACATTGCATTTCTATTCTAATTGATTATTCTTAAAATTTTTATGGTTTTATTTGGTAAGTATATATATTTATGTATGATGTAAACACATATATATATAGTCATCAAATTAATAGAATGAACATTTCCATTACCCCTGTTTTCTCAGATTATTCCTCTATGTGGCATCCATTAATTACAAGGCCAAATATGACCAAGTAATTTACATGTCTCTGTGATCCAGAGCCTATATACAGAATCACTTCCTTATCTCTCACATACTAAGCCCATTTCCCTGCTCTAAATCAACACGTGACTAAGCTGTAAACATGCAGGGACACTCTACACTCCAAAGCCCACTGGATTTATTTAGACCAGCCAATCCTGTCTACCTGCCCTACTCACAGAAGCCCTAATAAAAGCTGTGGTCTAGACTTCCCCTTCCTCCTGCTTCCCATCCATGTCAGATATTTCTTTATATGACCACACACAGCAGCAGGTCACCAGAGACGCTCCCTTGCCCAGACAAATTAGTAACAAATTCCTTGATGGCACAGAAGTGGCTTCGGTGTCTCCTTCTTGTCACTTGGTTACTTCCATAACTTTAAACCCTGAGAGGATAAGTTGATATAACTCACATTCCCCATGCTACTTTGTGATCTCTCTTCTCTTCTTCCCTATTTTTTAGGCACTGGTGTGTTTTCTGTCAGTATAGATTAATACTTTGTAGAATTTTATTCAGGCAGAATTGAATTCATGTTCTTAGTTATTTCACTTAGAAATTTATTTTATTTATTCCATTCATATATATCCATTATTGTTTCCTTTTATTTTATTAAGGAGTATTGCCTTTATAAAGTTTGGTGATTCAATCACCCAGTGATAGCCATTTGGGTCATTTCCAGTTTACAGTTTTTATAAAAGTTGCTATGGTCACTCATATACAAGTTCTCATGTAGATATATGCTTTCATTTTTCTGGTGTAAACTAACAGATAAATGACTATGTTACATGGCAGAGACATGGTTGACAATTTTCTTAAGTAGTTTGTCCCACTTGATGTTTTCACCATCAGCACATGAGAGCTCCAGTTCTGTAGCCTCATCAACATTTTGTATGGCAATGTTTTTAATGTTGGTCATTTTAGTAGCTATGTAGCCATGCAATATTATTTTGCTGTAGCTTTTGAAATAAAAATGTTGTACAGATAATAAATTGAAATTTAATTAAGTTTAAAGAAGCTTTTAAAATATTGTGTTTATCATTTTTTGCTCCTATATATTTCCTCATGGCTTTTCTTTTTGCTTAAACATATCAGTATCTTCTTAAGGAGTTTTTTGGGATGTAAATGATCTTAGTCTTTATGTGTTTCATATTTTGTTCTGTTTTAAATGATACTAAGCACCCTAAAGACTTTAACCTCTTGTTTTTATTGTTACTGATGAGAAGCCAGCCGTCAGTCTACTGTCATTCTTTTGTGTTTTTTAAATTTCTGGTAGCTTTTAAGAATACTTTTTCATTTTTCACATTTCAGTTTTATTTGGATGCATCTAGATGTGAATCTACTTTTATTTGCCTGCTCAGAACCACCATTTGTGAAAATTTTTCTTTTGTTTTCAGTTACCTTTCTTCAATGACTGCTTCTCCTTCTATTATCTTTTTTCTTTTGGATCTCCTAGTAGGTAAATTGTGGAGCTGCTTAATCTGACTTTTATTTCCCTTACCTGCTTTTTAATAATATATTTGTCTTTTTCTAAAATTGTAGATTGGGTAAATTTCCCGGCATTATGTTTGAACTCACTAATTAGGTATTTAATCATGCCCAGTTGAGTGTTTATTTAAGAAGAAAAATGTATATGCCCAACCCATCCTAGTCCAGTGTCCTTCATACAGAAATTATAAATATTTGATTAAAACGGAAATAGTTTATATATTTGACTTCACTATTTATAGATATATAATTTTATCGAGACAAATATCAATTTTTTAATAAGAGAACAGTTGTCAACCAACAGTCAAACCTGCAATCAAAGAAGTTACTATGCAAATTTGAAACTAATATTCTATCAAAACCCACAAGTTTAAAACTCTTGCAAAAACAGAATTGTTTTTGTTGGGATTTGGCTTTGCAGGTATCTATACTTGTTCTTCTTTGGAAAATTTCTTTGGATCTTCTGGCAGAACCCTTAAGAGTTATGGACTTTCCAACTAGGCCTAAATTTTGGATTGTTCTTATATTTGATAAATTTAATTACTCTGAATATCACTTCATGGCATTGGAATTATAGCCTAATACGAAGATAAAAATATCTCTTTTGCTTCCAACACTCTGCTAGTGCTCAGCATTTTGTGCTGTATAAGGCAGTACATAGAAAGGTGGAGGCAGATTGCTTTGCAAGGAAGCTATGTCTTTTTTTTAAATAAGAAGGTACATTAAAAAGTTTCCCCCTGTATGCCTACCAGATGAAACTTGAGATCCTCTTAATTTCTTTTAGCCAGAACCTGACAAGTATTTATTAGCTTAGGATTCACAAAGTACATAAGGAAAGATGCTAGAATCCTTTAAACATGTAAGGATGTTGGGTCACTTGACACAACCAGTTAAACCAGTAAGACCCTATAAAATGTTGTAGCTAGTGCAGCGTAATGATCAGACAAGACCGCCAATTTGTGTCAAGAGCTTCCCAGGATGAGCTTAAATCTCAATAATATTGTATCTTCTCTACAGAGAAGTGGGACATTTATCAATTCTTTGATTGCAGGTTTGACTATTGGTGGACAACAACTGTTCTCCTCTTATACATTTAGATGTCCCTGTCAGGTTGGGAGAAATTTTTATTATGGTTCAGCTTTTCTTGTTGTTCCTGCCTTGATCCTTCTCGTTGCTGGCTATTCTCTGAGAGGACAAATGTGGAAATTTGCCAGTGACTACTGCTGCAGCTGTAGCCTTCCACGACGGAGAATCAGCCCCCTAGAGCGCAGACTGGCTTGCCTTAGGTTCTTCAGCATCACCGGGAGGGCCCTTGTTGCTCCGCTGACCTGGCTGGCAGTGACCCTGCTGAAAGGCACCTACTATGAATGTGCAGCAAGTGAGTTTGCATCTGTGGACCATTACCCAGTGTTTGGTAATATCACTGCCAGCAAACGAGAAGAGCTGCTAGCTGGATTCCCATGTGACAGGTCATCAGCTTCTTCTGATATGACCCTAGTGAGAGATGAAGTAGTTCTTCTGCACAGGTACCAGTCACAAGTAAGTTAATTTTTTTCCTGTCATACTAGTATAGTTACTACAATCACTGCAAACATTTTATATTTCTGCTGCTTCTCATAATGCCTGATCACAGAACACAAACTAGATGTCATTCACCAAAATGAGTCCTATTGAGCAGTTATATGTAGTTAGGATACTGGGCTTTGGAGTCATCTAACCTGGGTTTCAGACTTGCTTTGCCATTTATTAACCTGAAGAACTTGATTGTGTTATATAACAGCCATCTTTGCTTCCTCAGCTGTGAAATGAGAACACCAACAGTATTTATTGCATAGGTTTGTATGAGAAATAAATGAGCTAACATATTTAAAATTCTCAGTACTGTAACTAGAATCTACCGCGTAATAATGAATTTTACATAGTGTTATGAATATTAGTATTATGTTCCCAACCCCAGCTTTCTGTATATATATCCTAACATATACACTCTTACATGTTAAAATCTCATCTGAAATGTAAGGAAGCTTGACTATGATTTAAAAGTCTCCAATAATGTTTCTAAGTTTAGTGTTCATGGCAGGCTTGTGTCAGAGTAAATGTACTGGAATGAAAGCCTGAACCAACTACATTTAGAGTTTAAATTTTAGAAGTGCAATTCTTACATTTTGTCAGAAAAAAAAAGGTCATTGATTTTTATCAGTTTCTCCAAGAGATTTGGAGAAAAACATATTTTGAAACCACTGCAATACACTAGGAGCCTATTTTTTAAACTACTTATTGCAAATGCACAAATGTTTTGCGACCTGTAGCCTTTCACTTATTAAAGTTTAGAAATGCTAATGTTACTTAATTGAAAAAAATCACAATCAAGACAGAGAACCTCAGTGTTGCAATCTGACCCTAAAGCTCAAGCAGAGGAGCTATATAAAGATCTATGAAAAGTATAAAAAATGGCACAACTATAACTTTCAAAAATGTTCTTGCTTAAGAAAACGTAACACAACAGTAAGATTTTCTTAAAGTAAAAATATTATGTCATTAAATGCATACACAGATTTCTGTGAAAAGTCAGTTTTATAGTTCTGAATACCACTACCAGTGGAATTTTTGGTTTTGTGATAACAAAAGCCATGTATTTTTAGATATTTATCATATATAGAATTGCATAAATATTTCATACCTTAACTCTAATTTTTAAAATTGAGAAAAAGATTAACCCCATTTTATAGATGAGTAAACCAAACCTCAAAAAAATCTATGTGACTTGCAAAAATTCACAATGCTGATCAGGATACCCAAACTGTTGATCATCATACCCAAAGGTCACCTTGTTTGCACTTCACCAGGCTGCCCTCTGCAACAGAGCTTTAATACCATTTGAAATATAAATACTGCTTTTCAGTTGAATTTTTCTTGGTTGATAACAAGCTCCAGATATTAGTTTCACTCAGTCCACATTACCTTCTTTGGATGTGTGCTAGGCTGGTAAAAAATCATTTTAAATGCAAATTAGACCATGAGCTCTCTTTTCCTCTCATAAATTTTTTCAATGATTTTCTAGCAGCCTAGTACACATCCAAACTCCTTGGCATGACATACAAAATCTGGTCCTTGACCCCTTTTCCTGACTCCTATAAACCTAACAATATGAAGTTCTTTCAGTTCTCAAAACTCTCCATGCTCTTATTTTCTTGCAGCGGGGTACTGAGAATCGAACTCAGGACCTTATGCTGGCTAGGCAGGAACTGTGCTGCTGAGCTATTATATCCTCCGCCCTATGCTCTTATTTCTCTACCTTCTCCCTTACTGGAACTCTCCTTAACTTCTTCAATCTGGTGAACTTCTTTCTTAATAATTGCATTTTAGTAAGCACCATCTGTGAGAAGTGTTCCCTGATTCTTATCTCCCTTCCATGAATCCATTTCTCTTCCATTGTGTTTCCTCAGTGCTGTTTACTCAGATCAGAAACTATTGTACTCTATTCCCTTTCTTGGCTTCATTTCCCTTTCCAGGATTAAAGAACATATAGAGAATAAATCCCCATTTTCCTTCCATTACCAAGCAATATATGCTACATATAGTAGTTGTCAACCTAGGGTTCAATATGTGATAACTAATGAATTAATGGACATCTGAAATGGTTTTCCTCTTCTGTGCTGGCCTCTGTTACGCCACACTGTTACACATATCACTCTGTAGTTCTCAGAGTGCAGCTGTCACTCAGCACACTCCAGTGATGCCAGGCTGAGGTGCGCAGCCGCCCCTGCCACACTGTGGCTGCAGACTGTTGGCTTCTTGGATTGTGTGACTTGTCTCCTTTATTTTATATAATCATTTCTAAATGTTAGAAAAGAGTAACAGAAGGCAAAAAAGGATTCTAAGACTAGAAGTTTATGTCAGTCTTTAAAGGCAGGCACTAAACAGTCTCAAACAAAAACTAGTTTATTTTGGAAGTAAAACAGTTACAGTAATTATACTATCAATGATACACTTAGAGATGCAAGTCTGTTCACCAACTTCCGGGGTTGCAAAAGGTAGAGGAAAGAGCAATGCAGGAAGAAGTATCAATGCATGCTTGTTGGTGCATTACTGAAGACATCTTTGGAGGCTGCCATTATATTCTATCGCACCATCATTTTATTACCATTATTTACCAAATATTTATTAAGCTCCCAAAGAATGTATGGACCTGTAACTTAAGGTTGAAAAGGCTGAGCTATGAGCAAATAATAATGTTTACGTATCTTATGTAAGGTTATTTAGTGGGTTATAGCATCTGTCTCTTCAAAAGCAGTACTTAGAATCTGTTCCACATTAACTGCTCAAGTTCCTTTGTAATTAAAAAAAAATCAAGTTGACCTATCCTTTCATCAGATCTATTTCCACAACAAATGATCAGCATTTTTTAATGTATTAAAGACTGAAAAAACAAATTTTCTATTTATTTTATCCTCATGCCACCACTGTATTCTCTATTTTGAGACAAGGTCTTACTAAGTTGCTAAACTGACGAGGCCAGGCTTGCACTTGTGATCCTTCTGCCTCAGCCTTCCAGAGCACCATGCTTTTTCTCACACTTTAGTTCTCAATTTTTAGGAAGCCCTTGAATATCTGATGCACTGATTATTTCTATTTTTCTTTCTAATAATTATGTAAAGATGCTAGGCTGGATTCTAATCACCTTGGCAACCACTGCTGTCCTGGTCTCCTGCTGTCTGGTGAGCTGCTGTTCCCCCTTCTCCTCTCTGCAACATCACTACTGGACTCGCCACCTAGAAAATGAGAGAGCGCTCTTTGAGCAAGCGGCAGAAGAGCACTCCCGGCTCCTCATCAGGCAGCGCATAAAGAAGTTATTTGGCTTCGCTCCTGGGAGTGAAGATATCACACAGATCCATATCCCTTCGTGTCAGGACTGGAGAGAAGTTTCAGTGCCCAGTCTCTGGTGCCTGGATGATAACACACACGGTCTCTATAGCACCCTGGGAGACAGGGTAGGTGAAGATAATGAGGAAGAAAAATTAGGAGGTATTGAATTAAAACCTTGATAATATCACCTTTCACAGTTCAAGTTCCTTAACAGGTACTTGGTTTTATGATGGAGTTTTAAGGCAATTTCTAGATTTTTCTTCTATTTTTGATATTTGTTTAAAGAAGCCCATCTGAATCATTAATGCCAGAGCTGATTTATCAGACAGTTATGCCAATATATCTTTTTGAAATTTTATTGATGTTGTGGCAATGCCCATAGTGTCATATCGATCTAATAAAAAAGAAAAAACCTTTGCTAGCTACTCCTAGGACTTGTGATTTTTTTAGTTCTTTATATATTCTAGATATTAGTCTTCTAATGTCTAATATATACTAATATCTAGAATGTATGAAGAACTCAAAAAATTGAACTACTCAAAATAAAAGATCCAATCAAAAGATAAGGAATCAAAATGGACAGACAATTCTCACAAGAAGACATACAAATGACCAATAAGCACATGAAAAATATTCAGCATCCCTGGCCATTAGAGAAATGCAAATCAAAACAACACTGAAATTCCACGTTATATGACTGGCTACCATCAAGAACTCAAAAAACAACAAATTCTGGTAGGGTTGTAGGGAAAAGAAAACCTGTCTTAGCTACTTTTCTCATTGCGGAGACAAAATACCCAGTACACAAAGTTAAAGGAGGGAAGATTTATATAGCTCAGTTTGTAAAGGTTTCAGTTCATAGGTGGTTGGGTATGGCTCCCAGGCAGGGTAACACATGGCAGAGGGGCAACAGTTCATAGCAGACAGAAGGTTGCAAAGCAACATGGGAGACAAACCTCCTTCTGTCCCTTATATTGTATCCAGCCGACTGGGATTAGCGTGATGCCAAAACAATCAGTGGACTCATTTACTAATCACACAGCCTTAATCCCAGCATCACATACTTTAGATCCAGCCACCTCTGAAAAAGCCCCACCTATGATTGAATGAGGTTTTGTGGGGACATCTAAACACAAGCCATAATAAAACCCTTCTACGCTGTTGGTGGGAATGTATACTAGTACACAGCCACTATACAATCTGTATGAAGATTCCTCAAAAAACTAAAAGTAGAAATTTCATTTGATCCAGCTATATCTCTTATGTGGTATCTTCCTAAAAGAGTTAATGGTATCATATAACAATGAAACATGAATTTTTAAAAGGGAATAAAAAATAAAAAGAAACAAAAACGGGGCTGGGGATTTAGCTCAGCGGCAAAGCACCTGCCTGGCAAGTGCAAGGTCGTGAGTTCGGTTCCCGGTACCGGAGAAAAACCAAAAAAAAAAAAAGAAAAATTAAAAAGAAACAAAAACGATACAGAACTTGAAAACAAGATAATAGGAAATAAATAACAGTTGTGATACTGCATATTGTTATCTTTAAAGTATTTCAGATTACCAGATACAGGCACGCAAAACTGATCAAACAATTAGGCATTAACTGTTCCTTTCAATAAACTAATAGAAATCAGTAGTACAATTATCTTAGCATTTCATAGCACTACTATTCTTAATAGCTCAATTTGGAAATTACCTATAGGTCCATCAACAGATAACTGGATAAAGAAAGTCTGGTAGATATACACAATGGAGTACTATTCAGCCATTAAATAGATAAATTTGAGTCATTTTTAAGGAAATGAATGAGTCTTTAGACTCCAATTTTAAATAAGACAAAGAAGGTTAAATATCACAGTTTCTCTTATAAAGAAAGTCCAAAGTATAAATAATTTAAAGAGCACAAAATAAAAGATAGATGCCAGGAATCAGGAAGGTAGACTCTGTAGAGATGGGAAGGGTCTATGGGATGGGGGAGAGGAAAGGACAGGGAGGGTGTGTGTCTCAATTCCCCAAAATGTAATTATTATGTATCACACACACACATAAAAATATTTATGAAATTTTTTTATCTTTGCTTGCATCTTAGTTCTGTTACTTAGTAGCTGTAAAAATTAATAGTTAATAAAATACGAGCCAATAAATGTCACTTCTTCCATTCTTTGAACTGCATGCCTTCTATCACTCTTTTCTGTCCCTGTAATTTCTGGTTTTCTCTATTTCTAACTTTATATAATATTTAGGGAATTTTCATGATCTTTTTCTCTTTCATCAAGCCTGAAATGTCTGACATCCTGGAAATCAGGATAAAATGTACCTTCTGATCTGTTGACACATGAGGAAGGTGTTGTTATCCAGCTATAATCAAGAGGAAATGATGCACTGCTGTTTTGCCATCAGTACCCTAAGTATTATTTGTAGCAACTCCATTCTAGAATTTTCATGGTTAGTATATATAAAATTTATTCTGGAAAGCTTCCCCTCTGTGCTCCACTATGAACATTTTCTCTATCACACTGTACCTTTGGCCATAAGATACAATTGTATGGGAACTATGACTGAAGCTTACACTTGTATGATTATTACTGGAATCCCAAAGGTGATATCTGCTTGACTTTTATGGCCTAGCTGTGCTAAATGCAACCTCTATTATTTCCCCATTTTTTAATTTACCTAGATTATTTCTAATATATATTGGGTCTTATGTCTGATTTTTGCCATGTTCACTTAAGGAACTAGCTCATTGGTCAAAATGTCCAATCAGAGGGCTTTTATTTATTCATTTTTAAGCAAAAACAATGATTTCTCACTGTCAATAGACCAACTACCAATGGTCAACTTGACTTTCAAGATTGACTTTTAAGGAAACCAAACAACTTGATTATCTAGTACTTATGCTACAATTTTCTGGTATTTTTACACAATTAATGAAGAGTCTACTATGAATAAAACTACTTTCAACAAGTAGGTAATAAAAATATTTTCAGCGGTTTTCTTCTCCCCCATAAGAGATGCTTAGAGTAGGTCTGAAGCCTTGTCCTTCTGTCCTTATTACTCATTATCTTTACCTGTGCACAAACCAGTTCATCTCCCTGGCTTTTACTGCTTCATGTACAAAGTAAGGATAATTACATCCTATCTTCTGCAAGGCAAGAAAGGAAACTGAGTGAATTCTTGAGATTCCTTCTAACTCTGTTAAGATCTTTGTTTACAGTATGTTTACAATCTTCTGGCAGTAGACCCAGGGTGCTTCTTCTGAAAGTACCACTGAGTTTGATTTTGAACTTTCTCTAAAAGCTATTCAACTGCATTCTGCTTTTTAAAGAAGGTTATACTGTTTTTCAAATGGCTAGGAAAATCTATTGTGTGCTGACATAAACTTACAAGAGGGTGTTAGAAACAAAACAGAAGTGTAGTTGGAGAAGGTAACTCAGGTTCTAGTTTCTTTTGATACATGAGTTGGTAAACATGAAGTCTTACCCATCTGTTCTCAAAATTCTCCAGCTCTAAAGTTCTATGGCTCTACATACATGAGTTTTTGAAATTCTTTTGTACTGGGACTTACTAGTTAAATCAATCCTTTATACCATGCTCAAAGTTAGTTTATTAGCTTTCATAAACTGTACCATAGTAAAGACCCAGTAAGATTTTTAATTAGGAGCAAAATCAAAGAATGTATAAAGTTACAGCATTACATCATTAGAAAGAAGCTTGTTGTTTATAGCTATGACAAGAGAACTTTGTTTCTACTAATTTCTGAAATCCTTTTTACATCAAACTTTCTGAGTATGACATATAAGGATTATACTTTCAGTTAATCAAAACCTTCCAGCATAGCTTTCTGGTAAAGGAGAATAAATCTCTGGCTTTTCTGCATGCCTTCAGTGTTTTATGCCATCTAAATGAATATTTAAAGGGTAGTATTCATCTTTGGGATTTCACTGTACATTATTCATTTAAAATGAAATAAATTTGTGTATATTTTTGTCTATTCTTCTGTTCCACAGCCAGTTACATAAAACTCTCATTAAAGTCACAGTACTCACCCTTTTATGCTCACTGGCTAGGAAAATCTATTTGTAGTGATACTGGATTTGTATGATTAGAAAATAGTTAATTAAAATTAATTATGTGCTAGTATTACCTTGTATTTTGTTGCTAAGGGCTTTTGGTCCACATCAAATTCTGTAGCTTGACAGATAAAGGCTTGCTGCCTTCTCAACTTCAATTCTGTCATCTCCTGTACACCCTCCTCCCCCACCATAATCTAAGTTGCTTCCTACATACATGCTTCAGATTTCTTTATATTTTCCAAACATGAATTGTACACAGCTATATTTATACTGTCATCCTTGTCACTTTTGTTTCTAATCCCCAACTCCATTTTTTAAAACTGTTTTCTTGCATTCTGTCTGTACCAAAGGGAAAACACATTAACCCTAAAACTTTGAAGTACCTTAGTTAACCAAAGACTTTATGAATACAAGACTAGGTGAGTTTTTACCATCTCATAAGTAAGAGGTATTGAGATACAATTTTAGCTCCAAAATAACTTTACCAACATTTAGCTCTGGTTAACAAACAACAGATATTGGCAGGCTGAGGAGAGCTACAGAACTGCCTCCACCACTGGTGGGGCATAAAACTATAAATGTGCTTCCTAGAATAAGACAATGGATGGCCTTCCAGAGAGACAAACTGCATTATTCTTACCTGAATTATTATTTTGTACTAAGCATTAAGTATATAAAGCTTTTCTAATCTCAGTACACCAGAACTGCAAGAAGAAAATGGATTTCAAATGTGGTTTCCTCTGCTGCCACCCAGTGGTCTATACTGGTGCATGCAATAATTTGCAGCAGTGATCCCAATCCAGGTGTTAACATCTGTAATCCAAAGATCTGAAATCGCAAATACTCCAAAAATCCAAAACTTTTCCAGTGACAACATGATAGATCAGGGACACTCAAGCAATAGATCTATGCAAACATCCCAAAATCTAAAACAATACATCCAAAACACTTCTGGCATCAAGCATTTTGAGTAAGGTGTATCACCTGGGAGAGGTAAAAATAATTGTGGTGCTGAATATATGCCAACTACTTTAAGCAAAGTATTCTATTTATCAGTTAGAAAATAATCTGCTGAACTGACCTTAAATAATGTATTGAATGTGATTTTTGTAAATTCCTGTTCAAATAAAATGCTGTCTTATTTATATATTTTACCAGGTAAGTGGTCAAGCATGAGTCATCATTGGAACCCAAGCCTACTTCCAATGAAGTATGGCCTCCCATTTTACTAATGAGGTAATTGAGACACAGAGATGTCAAGCAATGTACCAAAGGTCACATACGTGTAAGTAATGATGCCAGAGTCCAGTCCCAGCAGTCTGACTTCTGCACCTGTGCTCCACAGCACTATGCTAGAGTATGGTGATGGAGATAGCTTATTGACTTCCGGGGCCCTGTAGGTGCTGGGAGGATTCTCCTCATACTCATACCAAAGGATAAATGGAAC
Organism: Chinchilla lanigera; assembly: GCF_000276665.1. Taxonomy (NCBI): domain Eukaryota; kingdom Metazoa; phylum Chordata; class Mammalia; order Rodentia; family Chinchillidae; genus Chinchilla; species Chinchilla lanigera. Next base: position 126,699 of record NW_004955526.1, on the reverse strand, counting down.
ATCCTGAGCTCTGATAAAAAGGTGTCATACTGCACATTAGTCCCTCTCTCTCTACCTCACCTGCATACATAGGGCTCACTTTAAAGGCACTGATCTTACCAAGTCCACTCTCACTGGAGCGTACTACACTAACTGTGGAGCAGGGCACAATAGCCAGTAGGACTGATTCTATTAGCCTCTGGCTCACCACCAGTCTATGCTCTTTTCCTAATGCAGGGCCTGGGCAGGACAACATTGACATCTGCTGATCTGTTTTCAGTAGGTCAAAACGAGGATCAGGAAAAGTATCTCCTTACTTTATGGTCTTACACAAGTCAGGCTCTCTGGGACTTTTCTGGAACTTTCCTTTGTATGAGATAGGAGAGGTGATTAAATTGTGGATGAGTGATTAGAAAATTGAGTCACAAACCTCTTTGTGGAGCCATTCTGGTAAAAGCTATTTTCAGAAAATAATCCAGTAAAAATGTGTGCACACAGACATAAGCCCACATAACTCAAGAGTTTTCAATACTGTGATAGGCTAAATTATGGCCCCTTATTATGGTTTGTGTCTGAGTGTCCCCCCAAAGCCTCATGTGGTCATGGGGCAGGCTTTTAGAGTTTGACTGATTATGGGTGTGAAAGCTACACCGCCCTGGGGTGGATAGTTTGCATATGTAAGGGAGAGGAAGAGGATGCTTGCAGGCCATTCCTCCCTTTTAGTGTTTGTTGATTCTGATGTGTTCTGCTGCCATGAGTTGTAGCCCTCTGCCATGTGCCACTCTGCCTTGTAACCTGCCAAGTATGGACTGAAACCTCTACCAACTATAAGCAAAATAAACCTTTCCTTCCTTATTTTTGGGTGTCAAGTACTTTGTCCCAGTAACGAGAGAAAAGTAACCAAGACACCCCTCGAAGATGTCTACATCCTACTTGCTGGAACTTGCAAAAGTAACTGTATATGGAAAAAAAAAAAGACTACAGATGCAATCAAGGTAAGACTTTTGAGAGATTATCCCAATGCAATGACAAAGTGGGCTCAATGTAATCTCAAGGGTCTTTACAAGAGTTTTTTAGGAAGACTCAGTCAAGAGAGAAGTCAAAGTGACAACAGAAGAGTGTCACAGTGACATAGTCTGAGAAAGATTCCTTTAGCTACTGCTGGCTTTGAAAGTAGAGTAGGTCAAGTTAAGAAATGTGAACAGCCCCTAGAAATTTACAGGCAAAGAAATGGACTCTTCTGCTGAAACCTTGATGTTTGCTCTGGAGACCTGAGGCAGAACAGGAAGTACTACATGCTTACAGTAGTGACAAGAAACTGCTACCCTCCCAGTTCCTTTCAAGAGCTTACAATCCACAAGCCTACAGATAAATGACATGCTCTAAAGTAAGACCTCTTCAAAGTCACTGCTAACCCTTGAAGAACTGAAACATCTTAAGATTAAGTATGTGTTGATATCTTGCCATAGGCAAAACTTTTACTCTTGGAAAATAGATATCTATATACTATAAACAAATGAAATACAGTGTGCTCTGATATTATAATTTCTGTATGTTCTAACATATCGACAGAATAGCGGAATATAAACTTTACTTGGATTTATAGGTGTTAATTCTTAAGTTACAAATAAAGTACTTAATGTTTCTCTTCAGCAGTTACCAGTTAATGGCATCAGGAGAACTGACGTATAAATTATTTTATAATGTAGATGTTTGCCAGTAGTCGAAATATAGGAAAGCAAAAGCAAAGGCAAAGAAAAAAAGTAAGTTAAAAACAGGAATCCAGATATCTATAGGATGCTTTATAGGTTAGATAAATTTTACAAATCAATAGTTGGCCCATTATGGATAAGTCTATTCTTGTCACTCTTTCACATCACCATAACTTTGAGAAAGCCACCTACAAAATATATACTTTCTGTCCAGTAATAATTTAATAAATCCTATGAGAAAAGCTTTTATTTTGTGAGGATGTTAGAGCCAAAAAAAATCCAAGTTATGACAGGCAGAGCTAAAATAATAGCAGCGTTTTGAGCTCTTGTTTGAAATGGGCTGGGAACCACTGGAGTAGGGCACCAGAGCAGGTGTTACCGCATGCCTTTCCTGAACATCTCTGGCTCTCTTCTCCTATGACCAGCTGGGGTGTTCTCATTGCAGGTGTCAGCCCCACCTATAATTCAGTGCCACACTGTGGGCTGTGAGGGTGGTGTCCAGTGGGCTCCACTTCTCTGACCCAGCAGTCCAAAGAGGGATTTTAACTGGTCTTTCAGATCTGGTCCTGTGCTTGCTTCAGCAGCACATATACTAAAATCAGATCTGATCCATTCTTCCTGGCCTCTGATCAATGTCCTGATGTTGTCCTTTCTGTATATCAAGGACACTCACTGGTACCTTCACTGTTCTCCCACCCTTGGACCTGGAAAGAAGACAGGGTACAGCAATAACATTGAAAGTGATCCTACTTTATGGCCTAAAGAAGCCAAGACAGGAGATGGGGAACAGAAGTACTGACTAGAACACAAATGACCATTCACATTTCCTGTACACTTTGGGTTACACTTGGATGTCAGACTTCTCATCCAACTCTGTCCAGGGTGAACAGATCCTCCAAACTAGGTGCCCGCAGATGTATAAGAAAAGTAAGAAAAAAATCAAACCAAGAGAGTCAAAATCCTGTGATCAGGTGCTAGCAGCCTCTAGGACTGACTGCCTCCTAATTACCATCTTCAGTCACCTTTTATTCAGAACCCACCAAGGAGGCAGCAAAGGAATTGGAGAATATCAACTGTTTTAGCAAGGACAATACAACTCAATTATCATAGGAATGCGACCTGACCAGTAAGCCATCATGTTATCTTCCTTCACCCATATCTCAGCAAAGCATCTAGTATTGATCTGGGGGCTTACAATGCTTATGCTAGACTTCCTCCAGAACTCAACGATCATGGCTTGGTCAGGCCTCAGGCAATACACAAAACAGTAACTAAAGAATGTCCTTTTCCACACTTGGATCTGTGGAAACAAGCACATTTATTTGAGAAAGTCATTGGAAGCCAGTATTTGGGACAAGTGTCATGGGTCACGGTCCTTAGAGTAATGATAAGATCGGGAGTACACAAATGATATTAGGATAATGCAGGGGTAACAACTTTACTGCTAAATAACAAACGAGCCATGGAATTGTACTCCGCAACAGCATTACTATTTTTATCTTAAAACCAGATGAAAGATATAAGATTGGGATCAGTACCTCTGACAATAAAGAACATGAAGCTGTTCAACCTTAGGCAGGAAGAATGCTACATGAACACTCTGGAGAACCCTTGCACAATGATTAAACAATAAACAAATGTATATGTACCTCTCATTATTATCTATTCTAAATCACCACCAGAAAGTCCACTATACCTTACTATTCATTTTTAAAAATACATTTTAATACAATTAACTAAAATTGTTTAAATAGACAGGGACACTGTTACAGAATCAGGCCTGTTTTGCTCTGCTGCATGGTATACCAATCACTGAAGGGATGAATTTTGTAAAGGAGAGTTTATGTAGCACATGTAGAAGAGGTAAGAGACTCAAGTCTCAAATTTGTCAAGTCTCAAGGATAGAGCTCAGGGAAATTTATGGAATGAAGAAGCAGAGTCACTTTTTAAGGTGTAGGGAAAATGACCGGAGGGGGAGTAATTGGTGGCCTGTGCATAGTGGCTCTTCACTGAATGCATGTTTAAAAAAGGGTGGCATTGGTAGGATCCAGCGGTGGTGCTTTTAGCCTCCTGATGTCAAAAGTCACCCACCACTGGACACTTGTGCAAGCAAATGTCTAGGGCTAAGCAAAGAGTCTGTGGTTTCAACAAAAGTGGGCCTCAATTCCCTCAAAAGTAGCCCAGGCAACCATTATCATTAAGACCCACACACCAGAGTTGTTATGTACAGAGAGCTGGTATATGACTAATAATAGGTCAGCTAAGTGATCTCCAAAATGAGTGTATAAAGTCAATCTCTGCTAGCCAGATCTTGCATACCTTAGGAGAAACTCTGACTCAATCCTTCACTTTTTTCAACAGGAAGCCAAATAACTGAAGATTTAAAATTTGATTTTCCATTTTAACTCTCAAGCTCATTTTCTTCCTATACATTTTATTTAACACGTTATTTATTTTATTTATTTATTTTTATTATTATATTTTTTATTATTATATTTATTTTATTTTGTTTTTTTAAAATTTTTATTTATTTTATTTATTTTATTAACACTATGTTTTTCTGTACCTCTTTGATCCTGTGTTTTCATTCCCACCCAGTCCTTTTGAAATCCAGACCAAAGATGTGTGTGGCATGTGTTTATGTGAAAGACAAGAGACACAGAAAGAGAGAGACAGAGACAGAGAGGAGGAAGGAGTGAAACATCAAACAGATGAAAATGATATAAATAGTCATTTCCAGTGGAAGAAAAAGCACATATACAAATTTGTCTACTCACCTCACACTTTGTTCCTATATGGAATTGCAGTTCACTTTAAACTGTTCTTGCTTTGTTGTTGCATATTATTTAGGTGCCCATCTGTTAGAGGAGTTAAGAACATTAGCATGAAGCTGTGAAGTAACAACTCTGTCCGTAGAAATACTCCTTTAGCTAAGACATCTTGGGTCAGAGAAATCTGGTTCCCCATAAAAGGCTTCAATATAAGCAAGACTTTGAGGAATTACGGGTTTTTACATCTGGAAAACAATTCAGAAATTGTTCATCATAGTCTTCATTTTATAAATGGAGAAGCTGAGATTAACCCAAAGAGGTCATGTCTTACCCAAATTCATAATGTAAATTAATTGTAAAGAAGACTTAGAACCTGTTTTTATGACCAAGATCTAAAAACACTGTCATCCAGTGTTTTTATAACCATACCGTGTTACCACTCCATTGGGTCCATTCATAAATATTTTCTGAGTGCCTATTGTTTTAGGTATCACTGTACTTGGTAAAGTACAGCACTGAACAAGGATCCCTGACTTTGAAGAAAGACTAGGAAGTCACAGAGTGACTCCTGTGGTTACAGGAGGAACAGCATTCCAGAGGGAACACACCTCCAAATCTCCAGATTCTCTTTCCTGATAACCAAATCACTTAAGTTACGTCTCGAATTTTGTTTGATTCTCTGTACAACCTGGAGAGTTTTCACTTTTTTTTCTGAAAGTTTAAAAGAATGCAAATCAACCCTGAACATTTAAAGCGATCAGGAAGCATGAGTGTTTGTTATAACATCTTTTTCAGCTATACCAAAACAATACTATCCAATTTTTAAAAAATCAAGATGGTTCAAGTGACATAATCATTTTAACAAAAGTTCAGAACTTTTAGCATCACCGTAGTTTCTCACTTAAAAAGCATTCCCTCTATTATACACGTTTTAACACAAACCAGCTTTAACACAAAGCAAAGGAAAATACAAAACTGTGGGGCGATCCTAATATGTTGTAGTATTTGCTTACATCTTTCCACTTTTAAGATTTGATATAATACACGAACACAGGCTCCTTTATTATAAAGACGGTTGTTTAACACTCTTCTCATAAAAGTTACTGCTCCGATGCAATGAACTTGGATATGACAGATTTATTCCCAAAGGTGGTATTACCAAATCAAATATTTTAAACATTTTTCAGGGTTCTACAACTTTAACACTACTTGTCAAAGCTCCTACTGAAGTCTACATTTTCAACAATTCACAAAAACACATCATCACTGAAATCTCGAAGGCTGTGCCCAGCTGCGCTATTCCACAAATTCAAAAGGGACGTCCAGAGACCTGAGGCTACAGGTGAGACCTCCAGAGCCTCGCGGATGTCTCCCCCGGCGCATCCGGACTTTGCGGATCCGGCCGAGTGCTGGCCGCCTCCGCACCTGCAACGGTACTCACCCTCGCTCCACTCGCGTGGGACGCCAAGAGCGGACTTCCAGGGAGCGCAGAAGGCTCCTAAACCCCCTCAAAAAGAGACACTAGCTTGGACTCACAGAGCACCGGGAGGTCACAAACCAGAAACTGGGAACCGCAAGAATTCGCCAGCACCCCCGACACGCGGCCACCGGCAACATCTTCCCACCCCAAGCGAGATCCCAGCGTTCAGCTCTAACAAGTGCAGCGCGGGCGCTCGTGAGGGGGTTTTCAGCTTCCGGCCTCGCAAAGCCCCACAACCAGCCTTAGGCGTCCTCAGCGAACGCCAGGCCGGGCCTCACCGTCCAGCCAATCCCGAGCAGTCGTGGGACAGGCGGCCCATCAGTGCCTGCTGGCCAGGCTGAAGGAGTCGAACGCAGAACCAGCGAGCAGGCCAAGGGCGGCTTGGGGCTGTGGCTCAGCAGGCCGGGCTTGGCTGAAGGCCTGGGGACTCGGCTACAGGGCACTGCCCGAGCAGCGGCGTGATCCATGGGCAGTAGCGCGGGACGCGATGACGGACTGCGGCGAGGAGCAGCGAAACGAGCTGGAGGCTCTGGAGTCCATCTACCCCGACTCCTTCACAGGTGACGTTGGCGGCCTCCGAGGCCCGGGCGGACGGGC
>NW_004955526.1:108722-119935 GCF_000276665.1 Chinchilla lanigera | reverse complement strand
GAGGCTGAGGCTGTTCTCACACGGTGACGTGTGGGACTGCGAGTGCCGTTCTCAGCGCTCCTAGTGACACCGTCCCTGAAACTGTCGTCTTCCTCTTCCTCCTTCGCCTCCTTTCTCTTCGCGCTACCTTATCCTTTTCTTCTTAATATTGCGGCAGAGTACCTATCAGTGATGTGGTCAGACTTCCGTTCCTTGCGGATTCTTAGGCTGTTCGTCTGGAAGGAGCACTGGACGTCAGCTAGGCTGAGACCCTGCTGCGGCGGCTGGGCTGGGAGCCGCGGGGGGAAGGGCCGCGCTGGGTCCGCTGTGGGCGAGCGTCAGGCTGCTGCAGTCAGCCCGGACCCCTTCCCGCTCTTCCGCCTCCGGACGTGTGGGGACCCAGCCCGAGCTGACACGAGGTCGAGCACATTGCTTAATAAATTGGCCTAAGGTAAATTATTAATGAGGAATTCAGTGGATGTATTTCTAAGGGAGAGAATTTTTCGTGTTAAGCCACACTTTCGTTGGTTCTCAAAATGCTACAAGATCACTGTATCAGTAGAGTTGGTAAGGAAAAGTCTGAAGGACATCTTCCTGTGAGTTCTGACCCTTCCTTCTTCGCATTGTTTCAGCCTTGTTGAAAATATCACTACCCCTGATTAAGTCCTGTTTATAGAACAGACCATTCCGGACTAAGAGGCGCCCAGCTCTTCAAGAATAAAGAACCTTAGGCAAGAAAGGGACCAGTGACCACGGACTAAGATAGATGACCTCATGCCAGAATAATGAGCTTCCAGCTTCCTCTTTCTCTGCTACCCCAACTGCCCCGACCTAAACCCCTGATGCTGTAAGGGAGCTGCCCTGGCACTTTGGACCCAGTAGCCCCTATCAGGTCTTTATCCCAAATAACGCCTGACCTTGCTGCCAGTCTTTCTTCTTTACTTCTTAAGTAGTTTCTCTCCAGTTTAAGAACCCTGTCAGTGAGCCAGCATGAGCAAAACCTGGAGTAGGTTTGTAGGACGGATATTCCCAGTCTCTTCCTTTGAGTGTTGTTCATCACTGCTGTCAGAATCCAGAGTGTAAGGTTCATTACTTTAACCCTCCCATTTTCGTTGTTTACCTTATTTTTTTTTTGTGGTTTTTTTTTTTTTTTTTTTTTTTGTCTTGATGCTACCTTTTGGTCATCTCTTTCAGTGGTAGCAGATTTTATCTTGTTTTGCCAACAGGCAGAAACGTCTCACCTACCCCTGCATAGCTCCAGTCCTGGAGCTCCAGTCTCCACTTTGGAAATCTCTAAAATTTTGGCCTCAGAAATTCTTCCTATTGTCCTTTGCCTTTGTAGATCTACAGTTTTTTTGTTCTACTTTTACATACTTTCGTCGTGATTTTCTCGTGGGCTGGTTGTTCACGTGTTATGTTTTATATCTAGATGTCCCTCCAAAGCCTTGCGCACTCATAGGTGGGGCTTTGAGAGGTGACTGGATCATGGATGTGTGATAGTGGATATGTTTATAGATGGCTGTGATGCTGGAAAGTGAAGCCCAGTGGGAGGAGTTGAGTCTGTGTGGCACTCACAGCTTCAAATGTATACATACATGTATATCCCTCCTGTCTTGAGCACTTGCTTCCTTCTGACTGCCATGAACTGTTTCCTGTATGATGCCCCTCTGCCATGTTGCCCTGCCTTGAAGCCAGTATGGACAGAAACCTCTACAAACACGAGCTAAAATAAACCTTCCCTCCTTTAACTTGTGGGTGTCCCAGCAATGAGAAAGTAACTAAAACATCAGCTTTTTTCTGGTTCATCTTGCCTCCGTAGTCTATCTGGCTTGCAAGATCAGACAATTCAGTGATATTCTTCCTAGTATCTCTATGTCTTTTTGGCTCCCTATTTACCAAATATTTAATACGTACATTTTTAAGAGCTCAAATCTGTTAAAGAAACAGATCCATAAATTTAGGAGCAGGGACAGCCTGAGTTGTTTTGAGGTGATAAGTTAACGAATGAGACTGGGGGAAGGGTATTTCAGCAGGGGTATAGCATGTACAGAGGCAATCTCAGAGATTGTGTATAAAGGACAAATGGTTTGGCATCACCAGAATATAAAATCAGAGGTGAGCATCATGGAAAATGAAACCTAAGTAAGCAGGTCCAGAATACAGAGGGCCTTATCAGGGTTTTAATATAATCTTATAGGTAATAATTATTGCCCATTTTCCCCCAGGTAGCTACACAAACTATATTGCATACTTTGTAGACTGCCATATCAGACATATGTCCAGATACCTGAAGTGGTTCCACAAATAAAATAGACTTCAATTATGCTTATTTTCCATTGTGTTGGTTATACAACTCCATCCCTTTTTCACAAAGGTTCCTAATACTATTTACAGAGAAATTACAGAGGGATTACAGAGAGGTAATGATCAAATCTAGTTGTTTGAAAACTGCACAAGAAATGGTGGGAACAGAGGGATGGGATGCGGACAGTTGTACTCCACTGCTTTTTGAAACCATTTCCCTTGATTTGTAAAACACTACTGTACCTAAAATTTGTTAGCACTTTCTGGGGCTGCTTTTCCTGTCTGGCAATTTTTCTTACTCATTTTATTCTCCACCTTGAGGATGCCTTATAAAGCACTGGCCTTTGCCTCTCTCTTACCTCCCCCCCCATGATCTCATTTAGTCTCTACAGATCATGCCAAATTGAATTAAAGCCCAGTTCTTGTTAGCTCTGTTTACCTGTTTCACTTCCAATTGATAGTATATACCTGTCTCTAACATATATCTTTTTTTGCATTCCTCGGTTGTGATAATGGTACCACACTCTTAGCCTGCAAGCTCAGCACGTCATCTCCGTCTTAACTTCCTCCGTTACCTGCGATTCCCCATGGCCGCCCCCTGAGTTCAGAAGCTCATGACCTTTTCTTGATGTATTGCAGTAGTAATGTAGTTTCATTTGCCTCTAGCCTTGTTTCCTTCCTTCCATTCTAGGCACTGTTGCTACCTTTGTCATCCTATGTGTAGAGATACAATTCTAACTGTATTGTTGCTAAAAGCTATGATGACTAGGACTAACCTTTCACTCTATTTTCACTTATTTTTCTTCATTCACATATGTGTCCACCAAATGGAAAAGAAAATTATTCCACATATGTTCCTTTAGCTTTCCAAATACTGTCTCCTTGCTGCTGTGGTACCCCCAACTCCAGAAAGGGTTCTCTGTCTTAACTTATCAGTATACCACTTATGACTTTCACCCTGGCTGAAATGACTTCCTTGGAATTTTTTGTGTGGAAATAGTTTTTCTTTTTAAATTAAGTATTGTACAGTTTATTCACTTCTGGTATTTACTAGCTGTAGAGCTTTAGGCAAATTATGTGAAATCTCTGAAGTTTGCACGTGAATGAAATTGAAATTGGGGTGATAATGTATTTGTCTATACAAATAAACAAATACATATTTACATTTTAATATCACTGAATTATGAGTTTATCAATTACATGTTATGGTTTAATTGGCAGCTTTTTTCTTAGTGTTGTATAAGCAGTATAATCTCATAATTCAGGGCATCTTAAATTTGACAAAATATGATAATAGCATAAACTCATGGCCTTGGTGTTAAAGAATTTTTTGTATAAATGTGGAGCACGGGCACAAGTGAAGCTCAGGAAATGTTAGCTGTTATTATTGGTTGTCTTGGTCACTTTCTCATTATGGGGACTCAATACCCAACAACAGATTAAAGGGGAGAGGTTTATTTTGGCTCAGGTTTTCAAAGTTTCAGTCCTTGCGTGATGCAGCATGGTGGAAGGGCCTGGGTAGGTGAAAGCTGCTCACCCCCTGGTGAACAGAGTAGAGAGTGGGAAAGAAGGAGCCTGTGAGAGACATACACCCTTTTAGGCAACACCCCCAGTGACTTCTTCCAACCAAACCCCACCTCCTGACAGGACCTTTAGCTCTAAGCTCATCTGTGGACTGATCCATCAGTGAGTATATTGCCCCCATGATCCCATTCACCTTCCACAAGCTTTGCCTGTGAGTGTGTAAGTCTTTAGGGGCACATTGAGATATAAATCATAACATTGGGTATAGGTTACCCCTGACTTACAGCCTTAGGGATTTCTAGAAAATGAACCAAATAGGAATGTCATTGGGTTGAACTCTTAGTTGCAGTATTTACATTTCATGTAAAGGCTAAAGTTGGTTATGAAAGGAAGAATGAAACACAGTAAATGTATTTTGTACACATTTGTTAACAAACAGATATGACCAGTCCTTATGTGTGCTTTATTATAATGAGCTTTCAGTGGCTTTTTTACATGAGGTGGACCAAGTACAATATGGGTGCGATGAGTCGTTCATATCACAGCCAAAGACCTTTCTAGTAATGGCAGGTATTCATGGTTTCAAGACCTTGAGTTTCAGTTACATAAAATGAAGGCATATGTCTGAAAAATATTATTGATAGTATATATTTATGATGGCCTCAGGAAGTTCCTGGGTAGTTGAACCAAACAGTTTCTGTGGTGACTTGAGTGATCCTGTGGTGTTCAATTTCACAAATTCTGGAGTTGCGGCCGGTGCTTTTCAGTTATGGAGCAAGGCATAGGCTTTTCGCACAGGCTTCAGGACCATCCCTGCAGTTTGAAGCCTCTTTTTCACATGGTTTTGAATGCAATTTCCTTTGTTACTGTTTTTCTCTCCTCCGTTAGTTCAGCCCTTCTTTCATTAAACCAGTATTATGGAGTCAACAAGGTCCTGCTGTGTTCTGGCCTGGAGCTCTCCCGCCATTTGTATAACACAGTGCTTTTGTGGAGCAGTAGATGTAGGGCAACAGAGAGAGTTTATAGACAGACATCAGCTGTAAAGTGATTTATAAAGATTTCTTATTTATGTAAGTGTTGACTTACATGTCTTCCTTATTGTATTGTAAGTAATTTGATGTTTAGGGCCATAGTTAATTCCTTTTATAATTTCATGAAAGGTGGTAGCAGCTGAGTATTTGTGAAAAGATTAAGTTTGTCCACTTACAATGTAGAAAATAGCAAGAAGATATACAAGTATAAAAGCCAGTGATAATGTGACTATCCTTGGCTGGTATCCAGTGAGAAGTGTCAAATTTTGTGAGCCTGGTATTATTATTTTTTAAGAACCTTTATGTATGGCTAGAGATTTCAAAATAAATGGTAAACTACTTAATATTTTAACTGATTTGTAAAATGTCAAGAGAGTTATCTTCTATAGGTATTTCCAGATTAAAGAAAACTTTCACTTTAAATTGACTAGGTTTTGATTTGTTTCTGCTTTTAAGACGTTTTAAAACCTCTTTTGATTTGTTTTTGCTTTTATTGGTTTAAAAAAAAAACCAATAAAAATTATACAGAATTTCAAAACAAGGTGATAGGAAATTAACAATGGCTATTAACAATGGCTGTTATATTGCATATTGTTATCTTTAAAGTAGTTGCTCAGATTACTAGATGCAGGCATGCAACACTGATAAAACTATATAAGCACTAACTGTTCCTTTCAATGAACTAGTAAAAATTAGTAGTATAATTATCTTAGCTATCTGTATATGTATGCATGTCTTTTTTTTTCTCCCTTGTTTTTTCTCTTCCCCCATCCCAGTTGTTCTTTCCTTTTGAGCAGTTTCTTTCCCTTTCACAATATCTATTGTACCTTTTGGATCTTATTTACTCTTTCAGGTTCTTACACTAGGGAGACAGTATGACATTTACACATGCGGATCTGATTTATTTCACTTATGAGTATATTCTCCATTTACCTATAAAAGACTCGAGTTTTATGTTGCTTGGGTATTTTCCCAGAAGAAATGAAAACACAGTGATGTATGTGCACCTATGTTTATAGCAGCACGTTTGTCATAGCTAAATCTTGGAAATAACACAAACCTAAATTGACTAAATTTTAGCATTTTAGTATTCTGTTCAGTCTATTTTTGTGGAAATGAAAACACAGACTATGAATCAATTTCTAGAACTGAGTAGTGATGAACATCGGCTTTAGGAACTAGGTTAATAACATCTGTGTTTATTTTCTTACAGTATTATCAGAAAATCCACCCAGCTTCACCATTACTGTGACATCTGATGCTGGAGAAAATGATGAAAGTAAGTGTGAGAGAATATACTTAGAATTTTTCTGAGCTGCTATCTCAGGAGTTTCACTCATTCCACAGTCATGGTGCTGGACCAGGCAGATGTGGGCTTCTAAGGTGCTGTTAAGAACCTAGCACGATATGTTGGTATTCTGTATTTACTGTGGCAGTGTGACTCCTGAAGAAATGGGAAACCAAGATACAGTGTAGTGCAGTATTCTTGGTTTTTAAAAGTGAAGCAGAAACATCAGCAGTACAGCAGAAGAAAGAAGTTTTTGTCCAAAACAAGAGTTTGTATGCATATATTTTTTAGTTATGTGGAATTCCATTATTATTATTCTGTGGCTTTTTTCATTAAGAATGCTTATAAATAGTATGGGATACAACTGTCTGCATTTTTTTTCTCTCTTAAACTAGCAATAAATTAACACCAGTAAGTTAAAATTTAAAACATTAGCAGATTTGATGAATAATTAAGATATTGTCTTTAGTTCATTTCCAACTATATGTGGAATTGTTAATTGTTTCCTCCCAAATGTTTTTTCCTGTTACACTGGTAAGCCAGAGTTCTGCCACGAGCAATCAGTAAGAATGAATTTTAATGCTATCATGTGATAACTCTACATCTGTTTTGTACAATTAAAAATAAGGTTACCATTGAGATATTTTGAACTCTGAATGAAAAGGATGTTGGATATAGTTAGTTATTATTAAATTAATACTGAGTATACGCTTATAGATAGGAACCTAAAATATTTTGATAAGACATTAAAATATAAAATAAATATTATACCAATTTCTTCATTATTTGGGAGCTTATAAAGAAGGTAGTGGCGTCATTTGGTGTTCCTCTGATATGGTAACATGTGCCAGAATGGAGTGATGGTACTCATTGATAAAAATCCAAATTAACATTTATGTTAAGATTACACTGTTTTCATAAAATTAAAAGCTGTCCTCAGATCCTTCCCATATTCTGAACATTAGCTTTACTAGGAGCTAATACTAACTTTGTAGTAATACTTCTGTACATTTCATCATGACTGATTTGACAATACTTTTTAAATTTGTTTGAAATGAGTCCTCTATCATACAAAATTAACCAACTAGTGTCTACTAGCAAGCAAGCTAGCAAGGGGAATGGACATGTAGTTTCTAGAGGCAGCATTATAAATTATAAAAAAAAATTAGTCTCATTAGCAATTAAAAAAGCAAATTAAAATGGAAGTATCGTTCTCATCCAATAAATTGTTATCTTGGTGAGAGAAAGCATTGTGATTTTGTGAGTGAGTATAAATTTATAGGCATGTTAAACAGGAGACTTATAATTTTCCATATCCTTGATGGATATGTATTTATGGGATATTTAGGCTAAGGAAACTATTGTGACACAAATATAATACATACAAGGATGTTATTGTAATTGTTTCTGTCTTAACCAGTGATTGGTGGCATACTTATAGAAATATGCTTGTATTTAATATTTAAGAAATTGAATGGATGTTTGTGTTGTTTGAAATTGTGTACCCATGTATTTTATATTTTCCGTTTTATTTTAAATTGATGGTTATGTGGTACAATGTAATGTTTTGCTATGAATGTACAGTATATTATGAGATGATTAGATCATATATTAGATCATGATGATAATTAGTAGTAATATAATTGATTCACAAAAACATAGTGTGAAGTATATTTTTAGGTACAGCTCTAACATTTTTAAAGTAAATATACTAAAATGATAACAGTGAACCCCTCCTGGTGATGGGATTGTGTGTGGTTATATTTTCCCCTACTATGTTCCTTAATTTTCTATAATGAATGTCCACTATTTCTTGTTGTGGAATCAGTTAATCTTATTTTAAAAAGCTTATTCTTTTGAAACAGTTAAACATATATACAGTCCACCAAAAAATGTATATATGAGGGAAAAAAACCTGTATAAATATTTTAATACTACATTTATTTTTAAATTATTTTGAATAAATTAAGTTCGTTGGTATAATTAGGTGTATACAATGATCACGTTTATCATAGGGAATTTGCACCTGTACATGATACACCTTGATTTGTCTTTTTTCCCTCTCCCATTCCCTTCCCCTCCCTTCAACCCCTCGTCTCCTCCTTATTTACAGGTTTGTTTCTATTTTATCCTTCTTTTGTCTTCTTTTCCCTTTCTTTCTCTCCTGCTTCCAGTTCTGCTTTCCTTTTGAACAGTTTCTTCCCATTTTTCCTTATTTCTTGTACAATTTCTTGAGACATCATGAGGTTAATACAAGTTACCTTTGGCCTCTACAATTACAAGAGGTGCTCAAAGTGGTGGCCATTAGCTTCCAGACATTTATTAGTATGGCAACTGCTGAATATATACATTTTTATGGTAGAACTTAGGTATATATATTCCATCTCACCATGTAGTTAAGCTCATCTTGAACTCACTGTGTAGCCTAGGCTGGCCTCGAACTTGAGGTGATTCTCCTGCCTCAGCCTCTGTAGTGTTGGGATTACAGGTTGTGTGCCACAATACCAAGTGCTTAAATATGTTTTTATATGCCTACAGGGTGAAATTCAGTTTGCAGATATTAAGCTTTATGTTGAAGAATATTCTCAGAATCTCACACTAATGAACACGAGACAAGTAAATTATAAAACCAGGAAAAACTGATATTCCAATAATAAAATATTGTATTACATCTACTTTTTAATCTTTTTGTCTTGATAATATGCAATAGTAATCTCTTAGCAATTTTTAATAGGATACATTGGGCTGTGAGTATAGCACAGTAGTTGAGTGCTTGCCTAGCATGTGCAAGGGAAGCTACTATCCCCAGCTAGCGCTGCAAAAAAAAAAAAAAAAAAATTATAGTTAGTATGTTATGTATCCCAGCCAAGTTTGTCATGGAATTTGTGCTGGGTGTGGAGCTGATCTTGGCGTTTGGATGTGGGCCTGGGACTGGTCTTCTTCTGGTGGAGCTCTACACAGCGCAACTGCTGGTTCCTTGCTGCTGCTGCTTCAGACATTTCCACGTTGCTGGCCTCACTGATAACACTGTGCACCAAAGGCATGTGGGCACCTGCACGCTGGGGCCACCTGGCCTGAGTCATTGTGTATGGTTACCGTGTTGTATTGTAGATCCCCCGAATTTATTTATCCTACCTAAAATATATATCTTATGAACAACATCTCTTTATCCCTCAGTGTTCAAGTCTCATCTTTCATTTATTTATTTTAGTATTCTGTCCTTTTTTCTTAGTCTAGCTATGTTTCATTGGTCTTTTCTGTGGTTTTTCTAGCCTGTACTATATTTCATTTTTTCTCCTCTGATGGTTATTATTTTCTCTCTGGTTGATTTTATATGTAGGTGGGTTTTTCCTCTACTTCCTTGAAGTATGAAGTTAGGTTGTTCATTATTACTTTTTGATGCTGACATTTATTGCTATGAGCTCTCTTAAAAGTGCTTTTGCTACAGCCTATAAGTTTGTGTATGTTGCACTGCCATTTGCATTTGGCTCCAGATACTTTTGACTTACCTGTTTTTGTTTGTTTGTTTGTTTGTTTTGAGACAGTGTCTCACTATGCAGTTCAGGCTGGCCTTGAGTTCACTTTGTAGCCCAGGCTGGTCTTGAACTCACAACGATTCTCCTGCCTCATCCTCCCAAGTGCTGAGATTATAGACATGCACCACCATGTCTGGCTTGACTTGCCTTTGAGTTTCTTCACTGATGAATTGATTGCTGTCAGTGCTAGAGCTGAGGGTAGAAGGAAGAAGGGAAGGATATTGGCTAGCAGGGTATGTAGGTTTAGGTATGCAGTATAAATAAGTTGTGATCTTAAGTGTTTTCATCAAACATACAAAAAATTATAACTGAAAGATAGTGGTTATATTAATTAGCCTGACTGTGCCAGTCATTTCATAATATATGTGGATCACACACCATATGTGTAATTTTTATTTGTCAAGTGCACCTCAGGAAACCTGGGCAAAAATAAAAATTAAAAGTTCATATTTTATAGCCGGGGATATGGCTCAGCAGCATAAGCACCTGCTTGGCAAGTGTCAGGTCCTGAGTTTGATTCCCAATACCGAAAAAAAACCTCATATTTTAGCAATCAAATCAAAAATACGATAACAAAGGGAGACAGAAAAATGGAAGAAGACACTGTATTCCTTCCTCACTCTTGAAAATGTTTTGTGTTTATTGACTCATAATGTTCTTTATGAACATCGTGTATGAAATGTATAACATAATATCAAACCTGCAACTTTTGAGGCACCTCTTAAGCCCTTGCATGAAGAGCAACATGGACTTGAGTTACTTCATCACAATCAACAGGTTTTAATAAGTAAATTCTGTGTTATAATAAACATGACTCTGGATAACAGATCACTGTGAATAATGAAGTTTTCACAGGAAATGTTTAGCATTGTTGCATAGTTTCTAGCTGTCAGGTAGGATAGAGAACTCAGTGCACCAAGTTGTGGAGAAATTACTGGCACTAATATGTTCATGAGAATGTGCTGTATACAAAGTTAGAGTTATAACATGGCAGATAGCATCTCAAACTGGCCAGTTCAAAACTGTGTTATCTCACCACCAGCTAGCAAAATCTTGCTAGCAAATGTTAATATAGTTTCCTATAATGTACAGCCAAATTGTATTTTGCTCTCACTGGGTTTTGTGGAGGCTGAAAATGAGCCTGCTGTAGTATTTTTTCTTTTTATTTATTTATTTATTTTAAAAATAAAAGGAGGCAAACATTAACAGACAGACAACCTTTTACAAAATAGCATAAGAAGAGTACAGACAACACAGAGTTACAAACAAAGTGGTAGGAAGTTAACAATTGTTATATTACATATTGTTGTATTACATATTGATATCTTCAAAGTGGTTGCTCATGAAAACAGATACAGACATGCAATACTAATCAATCAAGGACTCATTGACAGTTTCTTTCAGCAAAGAGAAGACAGTAGAACAACTATGTTAACTATACTGTATATACATACATACTAAATTTCTCCTTCTTTCCCTTCTCTTTTCCCACATCCCAATTGCCCTTTACCCTTGAGTGCTTTCCTGTCATTTCACAATGTCTATCATACC
>NW_004955526.1:80682-105282 GCF_000276665.1 Chinchilla lanigera | reverse complement strand
ATGTTTATGATTGTTATCTCATCCTCTTGCAGTTTTCCCCTGACTAGTATCTAGTGACCTTCTTGATCTCTTTTGATTGTTGTCGGTTTGAAGTTTACATGGTCTGCATACAAAATAGCTACCCCTGCTTTTTTTCTGGGCTCCTGTTGCATGGAGGATTGTTTTCCATCCTTTGTTTTCAGTATGTGGATTTGCTTTTCAGTGAAATGTGTTTCCTGTATACCGCATATGGTTGGATTTTGTTTTTTAACCCGCTCTGCCAGTTTGTTTCTTTTGACTGGAGAATTGAGGCCATTTACATTTACAGTTATGGGGCTGGGGATTTAGCTCAGCGGCAAAAGCGCTTGCCTGGCAAGCCTAAGGTCATGAGTTTGGTTCCTGGTACCGGAGAAAAACCAAAAAAAAAAAAAGAAATGCTAGCCTACATTTGCAGTTATAACTGATATGTATTGATTTATCATTGTCATGGTATTTAGTTGCATTGGTTTCCTACTTTTTCTACCTTTTTACTTGCTTGGTCTTCTTGACTTCTCATTCCTACTGGTGTTCTTGAAATTGCAGTAAGATTTTTCTCTGTCTACAGTATCTTTTAGTATTCCTTGTAATTCTGGCTTGACACTCATGAAGTTCTTCAGTTGTTCTTTGTCATGAAAATATTTTATTTCTGCATTGAACTGGATGGATAGTTTGGCAGGGTACATCAGTCTTGGTTGGAAGCTGTTCTGTCTCAGGACCTGTAATCCTTCACTCCAAGCTCTTGTCCAGTGGATGGTTTGTGCTGAGAAGTCTGCCGTGATTCTGATGGGCTTTCCTTTATGGGTAATCTGTTTGTTTTCTCTAGCAGCTTTTAATATTCTGTTCTTTTGCTGGAGATCTGGGAACTTTGCTATTGTTTGTCTGGGTGTAGTTTTATTTTGGTTGTAATTGGTTGGAGTCCTATATACCTCATTTACCTGAATATCAGGTTCTGTTTCCATGCTTGGGAAATTTTCTGCTATTATTTTTGCAATAATGTTTTTATATCAGTTGTGTAGCTTCGTGCTGTTTCATTGACTCCTATAAGTAGTACATTATTTCTCTTTGCCTCATCTTGCAGCTGTTGAATTGACTTTTCCTGGATCCTTGTTGATTTTACGAGATCCTTTCTTTCATGGTCGCTAGCCGCTGTGCTGTCTTCAAGGTCTGAGATTCTATCTTCAGCTTCATTCAAGCGGTTTTGGTAGATTCTATCTTCAGCTTCATTCAGTGGCAGCTTTGTTTTCCTGGAAGTCTCTTTCAAAGTGGTTCATGTGTTCTAAGTCCTTTCTATATTTTTCATTGATTGCTTCTGACCCTTGCCTTTGTTCTTCTATTTTCTTATATGTTTCTTCTTCAGAGTTTTTGAGCAGTTCCTTCATTATTCTTGTCATTTCACTTTTTGCCTGAGAGATTATTTCTGATCTCATCTCTTCTGTGGCCTTAAGGAGTTGTTTCTTTACTTCCATTGCAGTCATTTCAGCTATTTCATGCATATGTTTACCAAGTTGTCCTTCGTCGATGTCTCCTGGACTTGTTCTGAGTGGGATGGAGTTCTGGGATTGTGTTTTAGTCCTTTGTTTTGTCATGTTTGCTACTGGATGCAGAAAGCTCAGTTTACCTGTTTAGTAGCTGCACAGCAAAGGCCACTAGTGTCCCTAATTTTCCTGATGGTCAGGTTTCCTCCTGAGTGACCTCTGAGAAGCGCTACTTCGTCTTGAGTTTTCTGGCAGTTTTTGATTGTGTCTAGTTATCCCTGTTCTCAGACACGGGCATTGGTGTTAGCTGATGGCCGACCGTCTGATCCAGCGTCCCCTTGCAGTTCAGGGCACCTGCATGGCCCAAAGTCTGGTTGTACTGGTGTGACAATCCTGCTCCAGTGGGCCTATGTCCCCAGACTGTTCAGGGTACAGGCAAAATCTAGAGACAAACTGCAGGGTCGACAGTTTGTGAACCACCTGATTCTGTTTCTCCAATCAGTTCAGGACACATACAGGAACCAGATGTAGGCCGGATGGGTAGCAGTCACAGATTGCCTGTGCCTTCGACCCGCTAGAAGATCTGGGGAAAAGTAAAGCTCGGACTTGAGCCGCGGGACCAGCAGCTCCTGGAGCACTCGCTCACTAGGCGCAGGGCATGCGGGCGCTGGGAGAGGCTACATTCCCCGCCCCCAGCCAGAGAAGTCCCTGGGGCTTCTGAGTGAGGACCTCCTCTCTGCTGCAGGTGCAGGGTGGGCAGAGACTCAGTCTGTAATAGCGGCAGGGTCCTGGGTTGCCCACTCTGCCCTCAGGAAGTAGATGGGAAATAGCTGGCTATGTCTGTGAGTTTCAGCGGGGAACTGTGGAGGTGTGACTAAAGCATGGACTTGAACCATGGGACCAGCAGCTCCTGGAGCACTGGCTCACTAGGCGCAGGGTGCACGGAGGGACGGGCTACGCTCCCTGCCCCCAACCAGAGAAGTCCCTGGGGTTTCTGAGTGAGGACCTCCTCTCTGCTACAGGTGCAGGGAGGGCAGAGACTCAGTGTGTAATGGCGGCGGGGTCCTGGGTCGCCTGCTCTGCCCTCAGGAAGTAGGTGGGAAATACCTGGCTCTCTGCACGAATTTCAGCTGGGAACCGTGGCGGTGTGAGCAAAACACAGACTCGAACCAGGGACCAGCAGCTCCAAGAGCACTCTTGGAAAATCTCTTAACTTGACAAAACTCCACAGAAACACAATGGGGTGACTTTGGTCCATAGTTCTTAAAAGAGGAAATATGACAAACCTGCTTCTTGTCAACGGTTATATTTGATTTTTTTCTGTATAATACTGAAGATTCAGCTGCAGCGTGCAGAGGCAGATGAGCGAGCAGCATCCGGTGCAGCAGCCCACGGTGCCGGTGAGTCCCAGAGGCGAGAGATCCGTGTCCTCTGGTGCCACCGCTTCCAGACTCTGGAGCAGCCCCACCTGGTGCTCGCAGGTCCCAGCCCAGGCTTGCCCGCCCTGTGGCCGCTGCTCCCCCACTCCCAAGCCCCGAGCTCGTGCTGCTTTTGTTAGTTTCCCGCGGGGCGGGCGGAGGTCAGCGCGGCCCCGAGTGTCTCTCTAGTATTTTTTCACTGTCTTATATTTGTTGCTTTTTGTTGATCTTAGGGAAGATTTTAAAGGAAGAATAGCCTTTATCTGTCCTCTGCGGAAATATAGTAAAAGGCCAATAGGTAGTAAATGTGTTTTACATGTGAGAGGTGATTTTTGGTGTTCCCTTGATTTGTTTCATTTACTACTCTGTGTTATGTGTTATTTATTTTTTTTTATTTTTTAAAATGAAAGTGATTTTTATTTATTTATTTATTGGAACTGGGGATTGAACTCAGGACCTTGTGCTTGCCAGGTAAGTGCTGTGCCACAGAGCCATATCCTAGATTGATGTGCTATTTATATCAGTGCTGATCTACCTGGTCTCTTAGTAACCTTCATTTTTCTTTGTAGGAAAATGTATGGGGCTACTTTTCATTGTCCAATTATAAATTAATTACTGACTCAACAAAAGTACTGATCTCTATACTTGTAATGTACTCACATCAAAGTCTTTTGTTTTAGTTGTCCAGACTACCCTCAAGTTTACATACAGTGAGAAATACCCAGATGAAGCTCCTCTTTATGAAATATTCTCCCAGGAAAATCTAGCAGATAATGATGTCAGAGACATTTTAAAATTATTAGCAATTCAGGTAAGGGAATTGCAATTTTGTTCTGGTCTGGCCTTATGTTATTGTTCTTAAATTTATGCATTTAAGGATTAGAAAATGCTGTTAAATGTGTGTGCATAGTGCATTGGCAAGCAGAATTCATGACGCATGATCACAGAGCATCTTCTCATTTTCCATGTCCCTTTCACTGTTCAGTAATGGGAGTTGTCCCAGTGCTCCTGTTTGAAACTCAGTCTCTTCGCTCTAAGTGATAAAAAAGCCCAACAGTTACTTTAAGTTGTATGCACAGTTCTGATTGAGTTCTTAAAATGTGTAGTCCATGGTGTAGCTAAAAATTCTAACTTAAAAAAAATTGAAACTGCCACCCTCTTTCTTATTACTGGCCAGCTTCCTGCAAAGGACTATGACTGTTTTGTTTGTTTGTTTGTTTTTTCTCCATCTCTTTCCTTAAAGTTACAAACCCCACTCACAGCTTATGACCCCTCTAAGAGGGGAAGGTTGTGCAGAAGAGGAAATGGGTATTGGAAAGGTTTTTGTGCAGTAGGTTTGTTACACTGTGGGCTACTCATAATGTGTGCTTGGTAGGTAGTTCGCTTGTGCTTGGGTAGTGTTTAGTTTGAAACGTAAGAGTAAAGAGGTGTCTTAGTTTTTCACTGTGAGGACAAAATATGTGACACCCTCAAGTTAAAAGAAGAGAGGTGTATTTTAGTTTATGGTTTGTAGAAGTTTCGTTCCATAGTTGTCTGATTCCACAACTGGGCAGCAGGATAGAGGAGGAGCAGTTGATAGTGTGGCAGGCAGGAAACAATCGATGTCCTCCATCCAAAAACAGGGATTATCTTTCAGTTATCAAAATAATTCATATTCTATGGGGCTGGGGATTTAGCTCAGCGGCAAAAGCGCCTGCCTGGCAAGCGCAAGGTCGTGAGTTCGGTTCCCGGTACCGGAGAAAAACAAAAAAAACAAAAAAACAAAAAAAACAAAAAAAAATCATATTCTAAAAAACTCAAAAAATATAGAAAGTCATGAAGAAGAAAATAGTGATTACCCTTAATTCCAACAACCATGTGTAAGTATATATTATTTGGTATGATAATGCTAGCTTTCTCTCCCTGTTTCTATATACATAGTTCCTCCTCCCTCCAAGTTAGATCTTTGTTTAATATTTTATAGCTCTCTCTTTTATATAACAACGTGCATAAACATATGTGAATTATAGGTTTTGATAACTAGATACATGGTTGTAGATCTTTTAAAGAGCAATTTATAATTCCCATTTTTGTTTCATTTAATAGATAATTCTTTTGACATTCTTGTTTATATATCTTGATTTGTAAGTCCTTAGAGCAAGTCCTTTTCTAGTGCCTGACACATGAAAGATACTCACATATTATTGAATAAGGGAAAGGAATGAATCACTGATTAGTATACTAATCTGGCATTTTCCAGAAGTAGAACTGCTGAATGAAAGTGCATGGCTACTTTGCAATTTTAAACATCTTCCCAATTTGATCTTCAAAATGCTGATGTGAGTTTATGATCTCACCATAGTCACTGAAGTGTCTGTTTATTTGACATTACTAGTTTTAGTACATTAGCTAATAAGATGGAAACAAAATATAGTTATGTTTGCATTTCTTCAAATATTAGTGATGCAGAATTAATATGACTTCTAAATTATCCAGTTTCCATGCTACTAATGTTTGCTTTTTGGTTGCAGTAGGTAGCTTCTGTAACAGATGTCTTAGTGGAATTTGTTAATGAAATATGTCAAGCATTAGGCTGAGTGAAACCATCCTTGGTCTCCTAGGTTTTCTACTCCATTGGGAAATGTTCACTGGCAAACTGGAAATCGTTCTTCTGTATAAAAAATGCTCTGGTGGTGAAGTACAGGATTATATGGGTACACACGGACATGAAGCACTAGAGAAGCTTCTAAGAGGAAGCAGAGGTCTCAGGGAAGTTTGCCAGGCAATAAGGAAATAGAGGAAAGTAGAGGAATAACTTTCTTAAAGAAAAGGACTAAGAGGGACACGCAGATGGAGAGGTTTTTTCCGCAGAATGCCCAGTTACACAAAATTAATTGAATTAAAATTTGAAGGTGGTATATGATGGAATTAAAAGTGGTTACTTTCTTCTTCAGCAGATTTGCCTAAGCTTTTTAAAAAATACAGACTTTATCCTCATTCAAAGGGGAGCCTCGGTTGGGCGTGAGGGCACAACATCTGTAAGTCCAGTATTTCAGAGGCTGAGGCAGGGGGATTCCCATGAATTTGAGGCCAGACTGAATTACATAGCAAGACCCTGTCTCAAACAAACAAAATCTTAGCAGCATGGCAGATGAAAGCTGCTCATGTCATGGTGGCCAGGAAAGAGAGGAGCCTGACTGAGGGAGCTACCCCTCAGTCATGACCCTAGTGACCTGCCTGCCTCCTCTCTCCAGGGCCTACCCTCTCACAGCAAGTCAGAGTGCACAAGGCTTTAGGGGCATCTAGGTGTAAATTACAACAGTGACATCAAGGTACTGTGGGTGGTTGTCATAGGGGTTTGGCACTTGAGAGTTTTGTTCAGGAATTGGGAAGATTGGTAGCATTTGCATTCCATAGAAAAGTCCCTTAATAGCATTTACAGGAGCTGTCCTGAGCCCAGTCCTCACAGAGGCTCTGGAGGTGCAGTGCCCGCTCAGATGGTTATTGCTGAAGCCAGCTTTGCCAGAGAAGTGCTCAGTGATCCTGCTTCTGGGACTGAGAGCATGGCTAGTGTGTTTTGACAAAAATGTTCTTGTTTATTCCATTTTGTCCTCAGCACCAACTTTCTAATAGCTTTTTGTTATATCCCTTTCATGAGGTGATGCATTTACATTTGGCTCTAAACATTTCAGATCTAAGCAAGGAAAATAGATAAGTAACAAAAATACCCACCTTCTTCATTATTGTAATGGATGAGAAAATCTTTCAGGCTCCCACATTCAGCTCACTGGCACAACTTTTAATTCTCAAAAAGAACTACCATCCTGAAGTTGAGCTAGGGAAATGATGTTACTGTTGGAAATGATTCTTTTAAATCTGTCTATATGATTGCTAAACAGAATGTACTAAGTGAGAAATTTTTGCTTTATATTAAGTATTTCAAATTCAGTGACTTTTAAAATAAAATGTATTCATTGATACACCCATTTCTTAAATGATCAAATGATCATCAGTATGGTGGTTATAGAAACAAATTTTTTTAATTGGTTAGTTTTTCTCTGAGAGAAAAACTCCATCCATCTTTTTATATAGGCTGAGGAAAATCTTGGTATGGTCATGATCTTTACTCTAGTGACAGCGGTGCAAGAAAAATTAAATGCAATAGTAGATCAGATAAAAACAAGAAGAGAGGAAGAAAAGAAACTAAAGGAAAAAGAAGCAGAAGAAGCAGAGAAGGTATGTTTAAAAGCCTTGTTTTCTTTCATTATTCTTCATATCTGTTTGTTGGTTAATTGGAAGTTGGATTTTCTTTTTTCTTTCTTGCAGGCAATTTCAATAAATTTTTGAAATCACAGTAGATAAAATGAATATGTTGGAATCAGTAGATAAAATGACTTTATTATATGACTTTAGAAGACTTTAAGGTAGTGGCATAGCACTAGTACTGAGTGATAATCAGGGTAGTAAAGCTTTTACAAGTAAGAGTGAAAAATATAAATTACATAGCCTATGGTGCCAAGTTTAAACTTATAAAGCCCCTTGTATAGTGACCTAAATAGTAAATTTTTAAAAACCTCAAATTGTAAAATGAATTGAAAACAATGATTTAATGTTATAAATTGATGTGTGTTGAAAACATTAATAATGTCAACAACTTTCTTCTTAATAGTAAATAGCCATGGTGAGCATAGTAAATTGAGTGCACATTTCTTGTGATAAGAGTAAACATGGGCTTTGCTAGAGTCCTTTGTCAACAGCAGTGAAAAGAGGCAGTGCATTATACAGTTTCACCTAGTGATTTTCCTGTTCTCGTATAAAAGTGGTTCTGTTTGATTCAAGGATATACTTTTACTTTATTTGTTGAACTGCTATCTTATTAATCTAATAATGTCTTTTTTTTTTAATTTGCTAAGCAATTATTCCATGGCACGCCTGTAACAATTGAGAATTTCTTATGTTGGAAAGCCAAGTTTGATGCAGAACTCTTGGAAATTAAAAAGAAACGGATGAAAGAAGAAGAACAAGCAGGAAAAAATAAACTGAGTGGTATGACATCACCTCACATGGAGTTCTTACCAGTCCCCCGCCCTATCTTAGATAGCAAGGGGATGCTTAGACAGCTTTTTATGTGAAAGTGATCAATAAATATACTTAGGCCTCAAAAAGATGAAAGACATATCTACACATATAATTGATTGTATAGCTTATCTTTGCTGAATATGTTGGAATCAGTAGATCCTAAGACAGAAAGATATTTAGGATCACAAGCCTTAGAAGTGGTGAGTAAAACCCATTGTTTTTTCTAGGATTCTAAGGCAGAGGAGGTTTTTACTTGTTGCATTTTAATGTCAATACATTTCACATGCCTCCTAGTGATGGATGAAGTTTTTAAGTTTGTCAAAATTCATGTGAAAATAGATTTCCAGACTTATTTCCTTGAGTTACTACATTTTAAAAATTGTTTTAGGGAAGATGAAGGAGTACTATGCCAATTAAACATATTTCTTTCTTTTTAGGCAAACAGCTGTTTGAAACAGATCATAATCTTGACACATCTGATATCCAGTTCTTGGAGGATGGTAAGATAAGATTAGCACTGCATATGTATGTAATGTGCTGTCTTTAATTTTAGAGGCTAGTGTGGACATAATTATCTATTCTTACTACTTTAAATTTGCTTAAATTAGCAGAAAGTTTTCAAACATGTTATAGAAGTAAAAATTCTATTCAAATGTATTGGTTCAAATGTATAAGTTAATCAACTATTAGAATTTATACTTTAAACTGTATTTTTTAAACAGCCTTGTAAAGAGAAATTTACATTAAAAAAATTATTGCTCTGATTTCATTCCAAGTAGTCTCACTCTAAGCTATACTCTGAACAGGATAGATCAGTTCTGTTTTCGTGGAGCCCTGTTCATTCACCATCTGTTACATTCACTTTGCCTGTTGGAGATCTTCTAGCTTCTGTTCTTTTAGCTTTCTTCTGGATCTGCTAGAGAAGGTTAAGAAGCAATGCAATGTCATTATGACTCACTGCTGACTCATTCTTGAAAGCAAGCTGGGCCCCTAGTACTGACACTCACCTTTCTCTCTTTCTTCTTCCTTTTTCTTTTTTTGGTGTGGTGCTCGGGATCAAACCCAGGGCCTCGTGTATGCTAGGCAAGTGCCCTACCACTAAGGTACACTCCTCATCTTATTATAATCTTTGTAGCATCTGTAGTAAGATTTTTATACAACAAAAAAGTCAAACAAAACCCAGCAAGATGTTCTCATCTACTCTGCTAAGAAGTTCTAACCTTAAAAAGCTTCATTTCATTTTTTCTTGGGCTTTATCAGTTTTAGTCTCTTCACTCGTTTTTGACTCAATTCCTTCTCTAGTGGATCAAGTATCTTCATTACAAGTAAGTTACTAAAAGATACTTATTGATTCTGCTTCTGAAATAACTTCTCAGTACTTTCTTCTTTCTTTCTGAAGATTTTATTATTTTCATTGAGACTTTTGTGATAACCCCTTAAATTATTTCCCTTCACTCTTCTTACTTTTAATGCCCTTATCTACAGTATTTTATAGTGGTTGTCTGTGATGTGGCATTTTTTAAATCTGTATTTTATCTTTTATAATACTTTGATTTCCACTGCTTAAAAAAAAAAGGTTGACCTACATTCTGGTCCTTATCTATTCAACTATCCCTAGGTAATTTTCTTCAAATCTTATCCTCCAGTTAGAAATTACTAATGTCTTATCTTTTTTCTCTGCCAGTATACGTACTTCTACACAGAATTGCTTCATCCAGCCCCTTTTGTTCTTAGTGGATTCAAATTTATCACCAAGACATTTTAGACTTCATCTGCTTTGTGGATCTTTCACTACCAATCCAAGACTCATTTATTTTTAGGCTTGTGCTTAGCATATTATATTTTTATTACTGAGCCTCTCATGGGCACCAAGAAAGACTCATTCTCTTTATATTTTCACTTGATTGAATTTCAATAAACTGAAGTCTGAGAAAGGAAGACAGCAATTTTTATTGATCAAGAGTGTTATAATATCCTACTTTGACCTATTTCAGGTAAAGACTGAAGGAGTTGAATGTAGAGCTTGGCTATTGCTTGTAGAGATTAGATATTTGGCATCTTGGAAAGTCATACTGTTGGTTACAAGGCAAACTGGGTAAGAGTAAGGTCAATTTGAATATCTCAGCTGAATAACATGGATAGTTGAGCTTTAATGATGGGCATACCTGCCACTGTTGAAGGAGATAGGTACTGGCATAAGACCTAGCAATGTCAACTTCGTATAACCAAAGCAATGTGTCATCACCATTGTGTTCAAAATATAACATACCACATTATAAGTAATAATTCTGCTAGCTTTTTTTAAATAATCAGAATCTTAGCCTGAAATCGAAAAATGAAGTTGCTCTTAATATCTCAGAATCTCTACTGACCAAAGGAGATATGATTTGCATTAGTGATATGGGGTTTCATCCTGTGCACCTCACATGCACGTTTAGAAGCCAGTGAGTTATGTTTTTCATTCCTTGGTTTAAAACTGAAGGGGAAATATGCTTTTCCTTGCACAGCTGGAAACAACGTGGAAGTAGATGAGTCTTTATTCCAGGAAATGGATGACTTGGAACTGGAGGACGTTGAAGATGAACCAGATTACAATCCCGCAGATGCAGGGAGTGACTCCACAGAATGACAGACTGTCTCCATCTCCAGAGAGGCTGGACAGCCACAGCACCTGTGGCTATGCTGAGGGGGGTGATTTTCCTTCCTTTTTTTTCTAAGAAAAAATAATTTTCAGGAGAATATTTTCTGATAACTTTCATCATTGAACCTAATAAACTGACCATAATACTTCACATACAAAATGTGCACTTCCTCTTACTGGGGAACAGAAGATTACATATTTAACTTTATTTAATGTTGGAGGGAGATCCTACCTATAGCACCAAGACTTAAAGGTGAGCTGCTGCCATGGACATAAGGGGGTTTATGTTCAAGGTACTGGTAACTAGTCATTTCTTTTTTTTTTTTTTGGTTTTTCTCTGGTACCGGGAACCAAACTCACGACCTTGCGCTTGCCAGGCAGGCGCTTTTGCCGCTGAGCTAAATCTCCAGCCCTGGTAACTAGTCATTTCTATCCTGGAGATGATGGTTACTTTTAGATTCCAAATATTGTCTTTCACATAAGTGTTGCAGTATTAAGATATGTAAATAGAAAAATAAACCTAGAGTCTAGCCTTTTTAGCACAGTATAACAGAACCAGAAGCCCAAATTGTAGGCAGGAATAAAATGGACTTCATCACTTTAATAGTACTGAATGCAAATTTTTGGTGTTTATAAAAGCTGTATACTCCTAAGCGCTTCTCAGGTTAGATTTATGAGCCCTTGTCTGAATTTTTTTTTTTATTTTAAAAGTAAAAGGAGGCAAACATTAACAGACAGACAACCTTTTACAAAATAGCAAAAGAACAGTACAGACAATACAGAGTTACAAACAAAGTGGTAGGAAATTAACAATGCTTGTTGTATTACGTATTGCTATCTTCAAAGTGGTTGCTCATGAAAAGAGAGACATGCTCGTTTTATTTTATTTTTTTTTCCTTGTCTGAATTTTAAAAGTAAAATCTGATATGAGTTCTACAAGTGATTTTTTTATTCTTCTGCTATTTTTTTTTTTTAATTTTTCAAAATTGGTACATATTTGTCATACATAATGATCCCGTTCAGCATAGGGAACTTGTACCTGTATGTAACACATCTTAAATCTTCTTTTTTCTCCATTCCCCTCCCCTCCCTTCAAGTGTTCTTCCCCTCTCCATTTATAAAATATTGTCATTTTTTTCCTTCAGTTCTCTTTTTTGTCCAGTTTTTTTTCCTTTCCTCCCTCTCCCCTTTGCTCCCTTTCCCATTTGAACAAGCTCTTCCTACTTCCTAATATCTGTTGTCCATTAATTAAGCTCCTTATTTACCCTTTGGGTTTCTTACACAAGAGAAACAATGCAATATTTAAACTTATGTGTCCAATTTATTTCACTTATAATTATGGTCTTTAGGTATATCCACTTACCTAAAAAGAACTCAAATTTATTCTTCTTTATGGAAGAGTAGTACCCCATGGTATATCAGTGCATTTTCTTTATCCATTCGTCTTTTGATGAGCTTCTGGGGTGTTTCCAAGATTTAATTATTATAAATTGTGCTGGTATAAACATGGGTATGCATATATCACTGTAGTATGATGCTTTTAAATCTTTGGGGAAGATTCGTAGAAAGGGAACAGCTAGGTCAAAATGGAGCCTCTAGTTTTAGTTTCTTGAAGAATCTCCATACTAATTTCTTAAGTGGTTGTACAGTTTACACTCTTACCAGCTGTGGAGAAGGGTTCTTTTTTCCACACAGCTTCATCAGCATTTGTTACTGGTTAATTTCTTGATGATAGCTCTTTTTTCTGGAGTGAGATGGAGTCTCAGTGTTGTTTTAATTTGCAATTCTTGAATGACCAGTGATGTAGAACATTCTTTTCATATATTTATTTGCTATTTGTACTTCATGTGAGAAAGGTTGATTCATTTCAGATGTCCATTTTTGGATTGGGTTTTTAAATCTGAGAGATCAGTTTTTTGTTTGTTCGTTTGTCTGTTTTCTGAGTTCTTTCTATATTGTAGATGTTAGTCCTTTTTCTGAAGAATAGCTGGTAAGAATTTTTTCCCATTTTGTGGGTTGTCTCTTCACTATTGCTGGTTTCTTTTGCTGTAAGATGAGGTAGAGAAATGATGCTACTTGTTACCATAGAAAATGGTTCTCTTAATTCTATCTATATGATTACTAAACAGAAAGTACTAACCAAGAAATACTTCCTTTATATTACGTATTTCAAGTTAAATGACATTTAAAATGTATTCATTTATGCACCCACTTCTTAAATGATCAAATGGACCTTGTATAGAAACATTTTTCATTGGTTAGTTTTTCTTTTGCTGACAAATTTTTCTGTACGTGTGTGTGACAGAAGTTAGATCAGTCTCACCCTGGGCACATGATAGGCCAGGATGGGGGAACTTTAGAGTACATAGCAAGGGCATGAGGAAACTTTTGAGAGAGATAGATTTCTTTGTTTTCTTAACTGTGTTCATGGCTTTATGGGAATATACATGTCAAAACTTATCAACTGTATAGTACCACTGTACGCAGGTCATTTTATATCTACTTTATTTTAATACAACTGTTGAAAAATGAGGCAGAGTGTTCCATGCACAGCCTACCATCAAGAGTAGGAAGTCCAGAGCAGCATAGGGTGTATTTATTAAATTCTCCTGCAGTTTGTTTCCACAAGCTGTCACAAATGTGGCTGCTTCACATCTTCCCTAGGAGAGAGGACATTTGTGTATAGTCTGGCTTAGCATTTTATCAGTCTTAGTTACATTCTCATTTCTGGGGCAAAATATTTGGCACCCACATGTTAATGGATGAAAGATTATTTAAGCTCACAGAATGTAGAGGTTCTGGTCCATAGTTGGCTGGCTCCAAGGCAGGGTGGCATGGCAGAAGAGAAATAGTCCACGGCAGTGTAGGTAGGAGACAAGAGGGAACAAGAAGGATACATACCATTCTAGGCCATACTCAGTGACTCGCCTCTTCCCACCAGGTTTTACCTCCCATGATCACACTGAGCTATAGTTCCATCAGTTGACTAATCAGTTACCACACACCCATGATCCAGTTCCATCCCAAAGCCCCAACTATGAGCACATGAGGCTTTAAGGGGACATCTACATTCAAACCATAACACCAATCATAAATATCAGACACCTGTATATATTTTGCATTTGGCCCTCAAACAGCTGGTCCATGATTTCAGTATTAGAAGGCAGAAAGAAAAAAAGACTCTTACAGGTAAAACAGAAACAAACAATGAAGAAATTAATAAACGCAAAGCCACCCAGAAAAGTGTTACTTAGAACCCACATCCCAATAGAAGGTCCATATTGGAAGGGTGGGAACAGGTCTCATGAGTCCATATGTGTCATAAAAGACAAAGTCTTATAATTCCAAAGGGAATCTCCACATATGGCCAACAAGTGTGTGAAATGCTCGATCTCCCCATGCTGACACACAGGCACACATCACTGAGGCGTCCTGTGTCCCCACCAGACTGGCAGGTTCTAAGTGTGGTGCCGACCAGCACCAGCGAGAGCATGGCGGCAGAGCAGAGCCCGGTAGGTGCTCCCAGCAGAGCTCTACGTGTGTGTCCCTTTATCTTGTAGGGCTAAGGCTAGAGATTTAGCCCCATAGAGAGCCTCACAAGTCAAGATTTCTTTTCAAGACTGTTGTCACAGCACTACTTGAAGTAAGAAGGAACTGGGACCATCACTGACATCCACAGGGTATGGTGAATCAGTGTGGGCCACATGAACTGGGGAAGGCTATGGAGATAATGAGGCGGGGCTCTCTGGGCCCCCAGGGGAAGGGGCAAAGTGCAAAGGATGCCTGTGTAGACGATCTCAGTTTCTAAAATGAAACATCCATGATCTCAGTCTTCACACTCACATAGATGTGCAAGAATCTTTGTGCAAGAATGTGAGACAGACAAAACCAAAGAGTCAGAGAAAGGCAGAGCCTGGGAGATGAGCCATTCAATTAATGAAGAACAACTGTGGAGGTAGATGTGGAAAAAATTATATGCCCATTCAGTGGTGTATGAAAATGTTTATAATGTGAATATTTTTAATTATATGTAGATCAATGTTAAATCCTCTCTGTTCATTTATATATTCAATAAAATACCTTTTTATTATTAGTGAAACGATTGATTTGCTACAACAATATGTAGAAATATTTACTATGAGAATACAGTGATACCTTGGCTGAAGAACTTAATTCTTTTCAGGATTCTGGTCCAAGCCAAATTATTTGTGAACTGAATCAAATTTCCCCATAAGGTCAACATTGAACCTAACCATTGAGTTTGATTCAGTTTGTTATCCAGTTAATAATATCCTTTAGTTATTGCAGACTGATCAGGTACGCAGTTTCCTGAATGAGTGTACAGTGAAGGCTAAATAAAAGGAGGTGAATGGAATGATGTCAGGACTCCAGGAGGATCAAGGCCCTCACAGAATTTGAGATTCTCTTAGGGCTAAGACCAAGACCTTCTTTGGGTGGCCCATACTTATTTGGCTATCAGAAGAAGCAAGGAGAGTATTCAAGAAGGGTCAAATTTTTTTTAAAATGGGGGCCAGGTGACTAAAATGCCTTCCTGGCAAGCACAAGGTCCTGTGTTTGATTCTCAGTACCAAAAAAGGAAAGAAAGAAGGGCTGATTTACTCAAGGATTTCTCCATGTAAAGTATTAAGTTAATCCTTAGTAAGGATTAAGATATTCCATGCAGGAGTGAGATGCCTGAGGCTATAGTCTTTATCTAGTTGAGATGGATCTGTGTGTCCTTGGCTATGATCTTGTCTTATCCTTTGAGGCCCGTGGTAAGCGGTGACATGGTGAAAAGAAGACACCAAAGGAAGTAGTACCCTGGGTCCCAGGCAGCCTTGGCACTCTTGGTGAGCTGCCAAGGAGCCTGAGACCCTGTGCTCTGCCCCCACTGCCATCAAGAGAAGGACCCTAAGTCCTGGCAAGCTTCAGGAGATTCAGTAAACTGCCTGGGAGCCTGAGAACTCACACTCTGCCCTTGCTGCCATTGCAAGAAGAACCTTAGGTCCCAGGCTTGCCTGGGACCCTCAGTGAGCTGCCTGCGAGCATGAGACCCCATGCTCTGCCCTCTGCCACCATCATGAGAAGGACTCTGGAACCCAGGAAGCTTCAGGAGCTTCAAAAATGGTAAAATGAAAGCAAAATGCAGTCTCAGGCCTCCACCCTACCCAGAAAAAGTCCAAGAAACATCAACATGGAAGAACTTGGAATTAGCACACTTAAAATTTCTGAAATGATAAAAACTGAAGTAAAGAAACAACTACTTCAGGCTATAGAGGAAATCAGGTCAGAAATATCTCAGGTTAAAAAAGAAATAACCATAATGAAAGAATTGCTCAGCATATCAAAAGAAGATATAGATAGAAAAATAGAAGAGCACAGAAAAATGATGGAAACCTTGAATCAACAATATAGCAAAGAATTAGAATGCATGAAAGAGAGTCAAAGGGATAGCCAAGAAAGTAAAAATTCCATTGAAAGCTTTCAAAACCGATGGAACATAACTGAAGATAGAGTTTCAGACCTTGAAGACATCAATGCAGCTAGTGATCGTACAAAGAAAGATCTCTTAAAAATAACAAGGAGCCAGGAAACAACAATTTGGGGGTGGGGGATATTGCTCAGTGGCACAAGCACTTGCCTGGCAAGTGCAAGATACTGAGTTGAATTCTTGGTATCAAAAAAAGAAAACAGAAAATAACAATGCAACAGCTGCAAGATGAAGCAAAGAAAAATAATATAAGATGATAGGTGTCAATGGAAGAGCAGGAGGCAACATGAATGGCATAAAAAGACTTTGCAGAAGTATTAGGAAAAAATTTCTCAAGAATGGGAAAGGAATCTGACATACAGTAAGTGAAGCATATAGGACTCCAATTAGCCATAACCAAAATAAATCCATGACCAGACACACAATAATCATTATCCCAGATATTCCACAAAATAACAGGTGAACAGCTGTTAGAGGAAAGAAACAGATCACCTATAAAGGAAAGCCCATGAGAATCATAGCAGACTTCTCAACACAAACCATCAGGTCAAGAAGAGCTTGGAGTGAAGTATTTTAGGTCCTGAAAGGAAACAACTTCCAATCCAGATTGATGTACCCTACAAAAACTCTCTTTCAAAATTAATGGAGAAATAAGATACTTCCATGAAAAAGATCAACTGAAGAAATTCATGACCACCAAACCAACCCTACAAAGAGTATTGAAAGATAGATATTCTACAAAGAGGTAAAAATGACCACACTTCCAAAAACATCAATAGAAAAGAACCACCAAGCAGAGCAAGCAATTAAATGGGGGAGGGGGAATAGGGAACCAACCGCAAGAAAATAACATGACAATGATAATCTGATACATATCAGTAATAACCATTAATGGAAATGGCCTCAATTCACCAATCAAAATAAACAGACTGGCAGAGTGGGTAAAGAAACAAAATCCAACAATATACTGTATATAAGAAACACATTTAACTGGAAATTATAGACTGAAAGTCAAAAAATGGAAAATAATTATGCATGTGACAGGAACCCAGAAAAAAGCAGGGGTAGCTGTTCTGTTTCCAGACAATGTGATCTTCAAACCAATAATGATCAAAAGAGATAAAGAAGGTCACTCTATTATTATTAGGGGAAAACTGCAAGAGAAAGAGATAACAGTCATAAATATATATGCACCAAATGAAGGAGCACCCAACTATATAAGACAAATTTTAACAGACATGAAAAATAAACTAAGCAATAGCACAATTGTAACAGGAGACTTTACAACCGATTTTCACAAAGAGGTAGATTAACTAGACAAAAAATCAGGAAAGAAAACAGAACTAAACAAAACCTGTGAACAAATAGACTTAGTAGACCTTTACAGAGTGTTCCACCCAACAACATTAGAGTACATATTCTTCTCAGCTGCACATGGGATATTCTCTAAAACAGAACACATACTAGCCCATAGAATATGTTTAAGTAAATGCAAATGAATTATAATTATCCCATGTATACTGCAATTAGATTGGAGATTATTGATAAAGATACTGCAAAAACTCCATAAACACATGGAAATTAAATAACACCCTCCTGAACAACTAATGGGTCACAGATTTTTTTACTTTTTAAATTCTTTTTTAAAAAAACAATATTTACAATCAAAGATATACATACAACCTACTGGAACCTCTCAGACAAATGAAAGCAGTCCTCTAAGAGAAAATTATAACAGTGAATTCTCACATTGGGAAAACAGAAAAAGAAAATCTTTACTCTCATAGGATGGAAAGCACAGAAGAAATGGACAGATTCCTAGAAACATATGAATTACCAAAGCTGAATCAAGAAGATATAAAACTCCTGAATAATCCCATATCAGTCAATGAATTTGAAAATGCAAAACAAAAAACCTTAAAAACAAAGAAAAGCCCAGTCCCTGATGGATTCACAGCTGAATACTATATGAAATTTAGAGAAGATTTAATGCCATTTCCTCTCAAACTCTTTAATGAAATAGAAAGGGAAGCAGTGCTCCCTAACACATTCTTGGAGGCAAGTATTACCCTGATACCAAAACCAGAGAAAGACCCAACCAAAAGAGAGAATTGTAGGCCAATATCCCTAATGAACATAGAAGCAAAAGATTCTTAATAAAATACTAGCTAATAGAATGCAGCATATCATCAAGAAGATTATCCACCATGACCAAGTGAGATTCCTCCCAAGAATGCAGGGATTGTTTAATATACACAAATCTATAAATGTAATACATCATATCAACAGAGCCAAATACAAGAATCACATGATCATCTTAATAGATGCAGAACAAGCTTTTGATATAGTCCAACACTCATTCATGATAGAAACCCTGCAGAAAATTGGAATAGATGGACTTTACCTCAATCTGATAAAAGCCTTCTATGACAAGCCGACAACCAACATCATACTAAATGAACAAAACCTGAAGCTTTCACTTTATGATCAGGAACAAGAGAAGGATGTCCACTGTCACCACTCATATTCAATATAGTTCTGATAAAATTAGCCAGAACAACTAGATGAGAGAAATAAAAGGAATAAGGCTAGGAAAGGAAGAAGTAAAATTACCATTATTCACAGATGACATAATACTCTACATGGAAGTCTCCAAAGATTCCACCAAAAGACTCCTAGAATTAATAACCAAATTCAGTAGCTTAGCTGGATACAAAGTCAACCCTCAAAAATCAATAGTATTCCTATACACAAACAACAAACACACTGAGAGAGAAATTAGCAAATATTGAAAACCGGCTTAGATAACCCTAAGTTATTGCAGACTGATTGGGCCTCCAATCTTCCACGCAAGTGGAGGGCGAAGGCTTGAATAAATGCAGACAATGGTAATGACTTTAGGGCACCAGGGGGGACTAACTCTCTTACAGCTTCAGTATTCTCTGAGTTAGTCAGACTGCTCTGGGCGGCCCATATTTATTTGGTTTACAAACAAAGGAAGAGGATACTCAAGAAAAGGTGGGAATCTGGCAGGACTTTTTCAAGTAATATATTATGTTAATTTAGGAGAACTATGTTATCTCCAGGAAGGCCTTCACAGCAGATGTGAAGTGCCTGCAGCTGCAGTCTCCTGGGGTTGGAGCCAGACATCCTCAGCTGTGGCCTTCAGACAACTCACAAGTAAACACGGACAACCAATTGGTTAAAATTAAGTCCTGCTGGGAGACACATAGTAGTGGTCCCCAACAAGCAAAAGCATATCTTTCACAGTAACATCCAAAAAATTGAAATACGTAAGAATCAATCTAACAAAAGAAGTAAAAGATATGTACAGTGAAAACTACAGTACTCTAAAAAAAAAAAAAAGCAGATCAAACAGGATTTTAGAAAATGGAAAGATATACCTTGCTGATGGATAGGAAGAATCAACATTGTAAAAATGGCCATACTCCAAAATTGTTATACAGATTTAATGCAATTCTGATTTAAATACCATTAGTATACCTCACAGATCTAGAGAAAACATTCCTAAAATTCATCTGGAAACAGAAGAGACCTAGAATAGCAAAAGCAGTCCTGGGAAGCAAAGGCAAGGCAGGAGACATCACAACCCTGACTTGAAATTATACTACAAAGCTACTGTGATAAAATCAACATGGTATTGTCAAAAAAACAGACCTGAGGATCAATGGAATGCTCTTGAAGATGCAACTACACCACAAACACACTCAACCACCTTATCTTTGATAAAGGGCCCAAACATGTTCACTGGAGGGAAGATAGCTTCTTTAATAAATGGTGCTGGAAAAACTAGCTGTCCACATGCCAGAGGCTAAAACTAGACCCATGTCTATCACCATGCACTAAACTAAAGTCAAAATGGATCAAATATCTAAATACTGAAGCAGAAACACTAAATCTACTCAAAGAAAAAGTAGGTAGAAATCTTGAAGAGATAGGGGTAGGCAGAGAGTTCATGAACAAAACCAAACTGCAGTGGAGCTACTGTAAAGAATCAACAGCTGGGATCTCATCTTATTGAAGAAAAGTTTTTGCACAACAAAAGAAATCACCAACAGAGTAAAAAGAAAACCCGCAAATAGGGAAAAAAATTATCCAACTGTCCCTCAGACAAAGGACTTCTATGTAGAACATATAATGAATTTTAAACATCAGGGCCCCCCAAATTCAAAGACCCAATCCAAAAATGGGCATCTGAGATGAATACACACTTCTCAGATAAAGAAATATAAATGGCAAAGAAATAAATGAAAAAATGTTCAATATCATTTTGTCAAATGCCAATTAAAACAACACTGAAATTCCATCGCATCTCAGAAAGAATGGCTATCATCTAGAAATCAACCAATAACAAAAGCTGGAAGGGTTGTGGGGGAAAAGGAACCCTTCTCCACTATTGGTGGGAGTATAGACTGGTGAAACCACTGTGGAAATCAGTGTGGAGATTCCTCAAAAAACTAGGATTAGAGGTCCCATTCAACCCAGCTATATATATAATACTCAAAAGGAACCTTTTGAGTATTTTTCCAGAACTGAAAACATCATACCACAATGATATATGTGGACCCATGTTTATAGCCGCACAATTTGTAATAGATGAATCTTGGAAACAGCCCACATGCCAATCAATTTAGGAATGAATAAAAATGTTGTGCTGTTTTTATACAATGCAGTATTACTCACCTATAAAGAAAGATAAACTGGAGCCTTTTATATGTAGATGGATACAGCTAGAGATCATACTCATAAGTGAAATAAATCAGACCCGCATGTGTAAACACCATATTGTCTCCCTAGTGTAAGAGTTTGAAAGCATAAACAAAATCTGAAAGATAGAATAGATGTTGTGAAAGGGAAAGTAACTTCTGAAAAGGAAAAAACAACTGGGATGAGGGAAAAGAGAAAAGAAAGAAGAAAAATATATATATATTCAAGATAGCTAAGATAATTATACTAATTTCTATTGGTTTATTGAAAGGAACAGTTAATGTTTAATTGTGTGATTAATCTTACATGTCAATATCTGGTTCTATGAATAGCTTCTTTGAAGATAACAATACGCAATACAACCACCTTTGTTAATTTCCTGTCACCTTGTTTTGAAATTCTGTATCATTTTTATTGTTTTTGAGTTGTTTTACTTTGTCTTTGTTTTGTTATTTTGTGTTTGTTCTTTTCTATCTAACATAAAAATTTAAAAACCAGACCAATATTGAATGCACATAATTTATCAATAATCAAAATCACACGAGAAAAAACAGCAAGAGCAAAGAAAAAGAAAAAAGGTCCAGGATAAGGTAAGACAAGGTACCCTGGTGAATTTTATCAGGTATTCAGCACAGGTATTTTGGGGGTCTTCCAGAAAATGGAAGAGGAAGAACCACTTCCAAACTCATTTTAGCAAAGGCTACTTCCCCAGTCACTTGGCTGGAGAGTCAGCAGCAAACATGCTGCGCTGCTTTCCCAGGTCCCCAGGCCATGGCCACAGAACCCCGTGCAGGGAAATCACTTGGGAAGGAGCGTGAAGATGGATCACTAGGTCCAGGGGCTTCAGGCCACGGGGCAGGCACCGGCCCATCTATGATGGGCAGGTCTCCCCAGCCCCAGCCCCCAGGTGCACTGAGAGGAGAGGGAGCCCAGAGCAGGTCTCTCGGCCTGACTACTAGACACTCAGAGCAACTGAGTTCAGAACAGGACTATTTACACTCAGTCACCACTGTGAGTCCTCTGCCCAACTGCCCCACTTCATCCTCACTGTGTGTGTGTGTGTGTGTGTGTGTGTGTGTGTGTGTGGTCAGGATTCTAGCAGAGTTCCTCCTGGGCAGGAGCAGGTGCTGGCAGGCTGTGGGCCTAGGGTCCTGTCACATTCCCACCCATGACAGGGCTGGCAGAAGGAGCAGGACAGTGCCCAGAGATTATCAACAGCCCGAGAGATTATCCACAGTCCCAGAGCCATCTCCTGTCCGTCTGGGGTAGAAGCCAGTGACAGAGCTGTTTGTGGGTCAGCAGCACAGGCTCCTCTGGGGCAAAAACAGCACAAACTGTGGTCAGGCAGAGCCTCATGTTTCATGCCAGCTGCTAGACGCTGTCCCAACAGAGCGGCCTGGATCTGGTCATGGGGCCTGTGTACCATGTGCCCGGGACACACACTGGAACCCCACAACAGCAGGTGCCAGCTTGGGCACAGGGTGTGTGGGTGAGCAAAGGGGACTCTACTGTGGCCACAGGAGGACAAGGAGGACCCTCAGTGGCAGATAACACCTTCACCTCCAGGAGGCCTGGGCTAAATGACCTTCTACAAGGGTGGCAGTGATCACAGCCATTCAGCCTCACATGGATACGGAAACTCAACCTGACTCCTTTCTGGGCCATTTGAATAGAAACCTGGGGAACGATCTATGTGACCCCATAAATGCACCTGGGATCCCAGGATGAGCCTGTTTACTCATCTCTACACTAAGAGGAGCTCTTGGGACTCATTGGTTGCTGCTCTTCATGTACAGCTGCCAAGCTGGCCTGAAATGCCAGTACTTCTCAGCATCCTTTCTGAAGTTTAACTTTTAATACAGAATCACTGTCCTGCTGGGGCCTTCCTGTGGCCCTTCTGGTACGAACCACGAAGGGCAGTTTAGAGTATGAGGCTTAATCCTCAAACCCTCCTGAGAAGTCATGGTTTGGACACCAACTCCACGTCTCCCCACCGTCCCAGCACAGATTGGAAACCAGGTGGCCGAGAGCCTGGCAGAGGTCTGCACAGTGAGGATGGAGCTGGCAGGCATGCAGCACACCCTGACGGATCCTTCAGAAGGCCTTCCTAGACAGCAGCCACATCAATGCGCCCCCCCCTTTCTGGGCCCCTGCGGTGCCAATACTTGCTTCCCATGAGAAGGGATGGTGGGAAGGTGAGTCTGGCTCTCAGCCGCACAGTGTGTGGTGCCATCTATGGCTCTGCGCGTTGGTGGTGCAAGCCCCTCAGCCTCAATTCAGAATTCTGAATGGGGTGCTGAGAAAATCAAGTCAACTTCATGGCTGTAGGAAGGACTGGGGTCTGTATTGTAAGTGTCCACTCTGGCCTTGATCCTGTGGAAGACCAGCTACGGCAGCTATGCTGGTTCACACAAATGATCTTCCATCCCCACTGGCAAGCTTTGTCTCCCCCACCCTGACCCTGCACCTGGGGGAAGTTGTTCTGGTCATTGTCCAGGAGATTGCAGAGTCACTCTATGGGCTTCAGGGTGGCCCCAGGCAGGAATCCTTGATGGATGCAAAAGTCCCAGGCTACTCACAAGTCATGGAAGTGCCAGTGGGAACATTAATCCAGGAACATACATGAAGATATGCTATGTGCAGACACTTCTCTCGGCATTAACTATGATCCAATAGCCCCTGTCCTCTGGGGTTTCAATGCTATTTGGGGTCCACACAGTCACCCTGGAAGCAGAGCAGGCATTACCACATTACACTGTCCTTCCTAGATGTGGGTCCAAACAGTGCAAGAGGAGCCGAGAAGAAGTACAGAGAATTGGGCAACACATTGCTGCATGAGCTGAAGCCTGAGGACAGGTTGGGCAGGACAGATGCCTGCTGTCCTCTTGCTTCTCAGATATTTATGGTGCAGCAGCCTTGTGACCTTGAGTGCAACCACATGGCAGATACCAGTCTCTGCCTCATGGAGCTGACAGTGGGGATGAGCAGAGAGACAGTGTGCCCTGTAAGAAATAGGAAACTAATTTCTCAAGCTGAGTTTTATGTTTCTATTTCTGGAATGGGTTTGATTGCTTGCACCCTGAAGTTGTTGAAATGAGATTCCTCCTTTGAACCTTAAATATCTGCACTTCTCCATCAGTAAATGGCACCTTTGTAACTTAACATCTCAGGGACCAGCAAAAGAAAGCTGAAGCCGCCAATATCATTATACATTATTACACTGGAGAGGAACCATTGTGAGTGAGAGTTCTATAAGAAATTATCACCCATCCCATCACTCTTTAAAATTGCTGATGAGTGATAGCAAAAGAAGAAGGGAAAGCAGGCCTGCTTAAATACTGCAGTCACAAAGGATGGGAATCCATATGCTAAGAATAGTGTGGTCCCACTTGAGTTGTCAATCAGGTTTGAATCCAGGATTTAGTGCCTAGAGATTGCTGATTCTTTCTCTAATTCGTAGGACAATCAATACAAGACTGAAAAATGCTAACATCCAGATCTATCTTGGATTGTGTAGGTTTGTGATTTTAAAACAATGTGCTGGCTTGAGAACAGAACATCACTCTTGAACTCCCTGAGGCTAAAGAACTTTTAGTGTTTTGTGCTTCTCGTCTGACTTCACACTATTAGATTTTAGGGGTCTAGATCACAATTTATTATAAATGAAGCAGTTATTTGATCGGTGACCATTAGAGCAGTACAAGGCAGTCCTGTTGCTTGTGGTTTTTTCCCTCTTCATTTCAGCAAAAAGCAAAAGCAGTGGTGTGCAGA
>NW_004955526.1:75523-76792 GCF_000276665.1 Chinchilla lanigera | reverse complement strand
GCCTTTGTTCTTCTATTTTCTTATATGTTTCTTCTTCAGACTTTTTAAGCAGTTCCATCATTATTATTGTCACTTCATTTTTTGCTTGAGAGATTATTTCTGATCTCATCTCTTCTATGGCCTTATGGAGTTGTTTCTTTACTTCCATTGCAATCATTTCAGCTATTTCAGACATGTGTTTACCAAGTTCTTCTATGTCAATGTCTCCTGGACTTGTTCTGAGTGGGGTGGAGTGCTGGGATTCTGTTTTAGTCCTTCGTTTTGTCATGTTTGCTACCAGATGCCAAAAGCTCAGTTTCCCTCTTCAGTAGCTGCACAGCAAAGGCCACTACTGTCCCTAGTTTTCCTGTTGGTCAGGTTTCCCCCTTAGTGACCTCTGAGAAGTGCTACTTAGTCTCGGGTTTTCCGGGAGTTGTTGATTTGTATCTAGTTATCCCAGTTCTCAGACATGGGCATTGGTGTCAGCTGATGGCAGACTGTCTGATCCAGTGAGCCCTTGCAGTTCAGGGCATGTGCACGGCCCAGACTCAAGTTGCACTGGTGTGACCATCCCACTCCAGTTGGCCTATGTTCCCAGGCATTTCAGGGTACAGGCAAAACCCAGACATGAACTGCCGGGTCGACAGTTTGTGAACCACCTGATTCTGTGTCTCCAGTCAGTTCAGAATACATACAGGAACCAGATGCAGGCTGGACGGGCAGCAATTTCAGACCGTCCGTGCCCGTGATCTGGGCAAAAATAAAGCATGGGCTCGAACCTCAGGACCAGCAGATCTTGGAGCACTCGGTCACTCGGTACAGGGCAAGAGCTGGGAGAGGCCACGTGTGCCGCCCCCAGCTAGAGAAGACCCTGGGGCTTCTGAGTGAGGACCTCCTGTCTGCTGCAGGTGCCTGGAGTGCAGATACTCAGTCTGTAATGGCGGCAGTGTCCTGGGTTGTCCACTCTGCCCTCAGAAAGTAGATGGGAAATAACTGGCTCTGTCCCCGAGTTTCAGCTGGGAACAGTGGTGGTGTGAGTAAAGCACAGACTTGAACCGTGGGACCAGCAGGTCTTGGAGCTCTTGTGGAACCACAGCCATTCTCAGTGCCAATGAGGTCCAAGCTCCTCAGAGGATGAAAACAGAAGAACCAGAGCTCTCCCGAAAGTTACCACAGCCATCCTCAGCAACAGAGAGTGCTGAG
This sequence comes from Chinchilla lanigera, assembly GCF_000276665.1. Classification (NCBI taxonomy): domain Eukaryota; kingdom Metazoa; phylum Chordata; class Mammalia; order Rodentia; family Chinchillidae; genus Chinchilla; species Chinchilla lanigera. The sequence continues at coordinate 75,610 of NW_004955526.1, read as the reverse complement.
CTCCTCTGATGATCAAGATGGCTGAGTTCCCATCAGGGAAGCCAATGCAGTGAGCTTCTCAGGAGACCCGCAATGCACCATCATCCC
>NW_004955526.1:69630-74903 GCF_000276665.1 Chinchilla lanigera | reverse complement strand
GTGCTGAGCTCCTCTGATGATCAAGATGGCTGAGTTCCCATCAGGGAAGCCAATGCAGTGAGCTTCTCAGGAGACCCGCAATGCACCATCATCCCCTCCGGAGCCAGGAAGTGATGACTAAAGTGAGGACCAGAGCTCCCCCAAAACAAACCACAGCCATTCTCAGTGCCAGTGAGGTCCAAGCTCCTCAGAGGATGAAAACAGCCAAGTTCATCAGGAAAGCCAGCATGATGAGCTCCTCCAAAACAACCAACAGCTCCTTACGGCTTCTACCAGCCCCCAACAGCCTTACTTCTTCTCCAATTCTGCCTCTTATGCTGCTGGCAACAGTCCCCAGGTGGGCCTCCCACACCCAGTGCCATGATTACTCAGTTCAGCTAGGAGTTATAATTTAACCACCAGTTATCAATCCACTACAAATCCTCACATGTAGTTTTAGCCATTCTGATGTCACAGATGTGAAAATTCACGGTTAAGTTTAAACCCATATTATTTCAGGGGATGATTTGATGTAATAAAGTCATTTTGGCCTTGGGTGCTTAGTGCTTTTTTTTTTTTTTTTTTTGAGACAAGGTCTCACTATGCAGTTCAGGCTGGCCTTGAGCTCACTTTGTAGCCCAGGCTAGTCTCAAAATCACAACAATCCTCCTGCCTCAGCCTCCCGAGTCCTGGGATTATAGGCATGCACCACCATACCTGGCAGAGTTCTTAGTGTTGTATGATGCCCCAGCACATCCAAATTGGAACCACCTCCAGGTGGACCCCTGGCATTATGGGATCTTGGTGAAGTTTTCTGTGGGGCCCCCATGCAAAAAATCATAGTAATGTATACCTATAGTTCACATTGTACTAAAATATATGTATATGAGGTTATAATATTTTATCATCTGGAAGCAAGTGTTCTATTTTTATATATTTAGTTATTTAAAAACCATGGAATAGTTGCGTTGACATTTATTGGGGTTCTTGGTATAGGTCTGAGACATAACTGTACCTATAGTTCAAGGTACGGTTCTTGGTCATGAAGCAGAAAGAAGCACATGGGCTTTTACAGGTTTTAAAACTCAATTATATGGGCACCACACTTAGGCCATGGTAGATAGGCAAAATATAATATTTTCTCCTTGTATCTCTTTCTCAAATGCTTTTGTTATTCTGTCAGCAGTAAGAAACACATTACCATTCATCCTCTCTTTCCTTCGCTATCTCTCCCTCCTGCACCTTTGCTTATTTTTTTATTTCAAAGATAAAAGAACAAAACAAAATAACAGAAACAAAGACAAAAACAAAACAACACAAAAACTATAAAAGATAATCCAGAATTTCAAAACAACATAATAGGAAATCAATAATTGTTGCTGTATTACTTACTGTTATATATAAAGTAGTTGTTCAGATTACTAGTTATAAGTTTGTAAGATTGGTCAATATATTAAACATTAACTGTTCCTTTCAATAAACTGATAGAAATTAGTAGTACAATAATCTCAGCTTTCACATATATGTTTTCCTTCCTTCTTTCTTTCTTTCTTTCTTTCTTTCTTTCTTTCTTTCTTTCTTTCTTTCTTTCTTTCTTTTGTCGTTTCTCTCATTCCAGTTGTTCTTTTCTTTTGAGCAGCTTCTTTCCCCTTCACAATAGCTATTCTACCTTTCAGTTTTATTTGCTCTTTCACGTTCTTACACTAGAGAGACAATATGGTGTTTATACATGTGGGTCTGATTTATTTCACTTATGAGTATGGTCTTTAGTTGCCTCCATGTGCCTATAAAAGCCTCAAGTTTATCTTTCTTTATAGCTGAGCAGTACTCCATTGTATAAAAATACTACATTTTTCTTATCCACGCCTCCAATGATGGGCATTTGGGTTGTGTCCCAGATTTTTCTATGACAAATTGCACTGCTATAAGTATGCATGGACATATATTGCTGTGGTATGACATTTTTAATTCTTCTGGGAAAATACCCAGAAGGGGAATGGTTTGGTTAACTGGGACCTCTAATCCTAATTTTTTGAGAAATCTTCACACTAACTTCCACAGTGTTTGCACCAGTCTACATTGTCACCAACAGGGGAGAAGAGTGCCTTTTTCTCCACCAACCCTCCAGCATTTGTTTTTGGTTGATTTCTTGATGGTAGCCATTCTTACTGGGGTGAGATGAAATCTCACTGTTGCTTTAATTAGCATCTCTCAAATGACCAATGATGTTGAGCATTTTTTCATGTATTTATTGCCATTTGAATTTCTTCATTTGAGGAGTGTGTATTCATCTCAGATGCCCATTTTTTCATTGGGTCTTTCAACTTGGGGGGTCTGAGTTTTTTTCAGTTCTTTATATGTTGTAGATATAAGCCCTTTGTCTGAGGGACAGTTAGCTAAAATATTTTCCCGTCCCGTGGGTTGTCTTTTCACTCTATTGGTGATTTCTTTTGAAATACAAAAGCTTTCTAATAGGATGAGATCCTGGTTGTTGATTACTTGAAGTGCTTCCCATGCAGTTTAGGTTTTGTTCATGAAGATGGTGCCTACTCCTATGTCTTCAAGATTTCTACCTATTTTCTCTTCCAGTAGATTTAGTGTTTCTGCTGTAATATTTAATTCATTGATCAATTTTGACTTTTGTTTAGTGCATGGTGATAGACATAGGTCGAGTTTTAGCCCTTGGCATGTAGAGAGCCAGTTTTTCCAGCACCATTTATTAAAGAGGCTATCTTTCCGCCAGTGAACATATTTGACCCCTTTGTCAAAAATAAGGTGGCTGAGTGAGTTTGTAGTTGTGTCTTCATCTTCTAATCTGTTCCACTGGTCCTCAGGTCTATCTTTTGCCAGTACCATGCTGTAGCTTTGTAGTATAATTTCAAGTCAGGGATTATGATGTCTCCTGACTTGTCTTTGTTATTCAGGATTGTCTTTGCTATCCTAGGTCTCTTCTGGTTCCAGATGAATTTTAACAGCATTTTCTCTACTTCTGTGAGATATGCTAATAGTATTTTGACCGGATTCCATTAACTGTATATAACAATTTTGGAAGTGTGGTCATTTTCACTATATTGGTTCTTCCTGTCCATGAGCAAGGAATTTATTTCTATTTTTTTGATGTCCTCTTCAATCTCCTTTTTCAGAGTACTGTAATTTTCAATATGTAAATCTTTTGCTTCCTTTGTTAGATGGACTCCTAAGTATTTCATATTTTTGGATTCTACTGTGAAGGGTGTGGTTTCCCTAATTTTTCTCTCAATCAGTTTGCTGTTTGTTGCTATTGATTTTTGAGTATTGACTTTGTATCCAGCTATGCAACTGAATTTGGTTATTAAATCTAGAAGTCTTTTGGTGGAGTTTTTGGGCCCTTCTATGTACGGTATCATGTCATCTGTGCATAATGATAATTTAACTTCTTCCTTTCCTATTCTTATTCCTTTTATTTCTCTCTCTTGTCTAATTGCTCTGGCTAATCTTTCCAGAACTATGTTGAAAAGGAGTGATGACAGTGGGCATCATAATCTTGCTCCTGCTTTTAGAGAGAAAGCTTTCAGGTTTTTCCATTTAGTATGATGTTGGCCATTGGATTGTCATAGATAGTTTTTATCAGATTGAGATAGAGACCATCTATTCCAATTTTCTATAGGGTTTCTGTCATGAATGAGTGCTGGACTTTATCAAAACCTTTTTCTTCATCTATTAAAATTATCATGTGATATTTGTCTCTGGCTTTGTTGATACGGCATATTGCATTTATTGATTTGCATATGTGGACCCATCCCTTCATTCTTGGATAAATCCCACCTGGTCATGATGTATAATCTGCTTGATGATTTGTTGAATTCTGCTTGCTAGTATCTTATTGAGGATTTTTCCATATATTTTCATTGGGAAAATTGGCCTATAGTTCTCGTTTTTGGTTGTATTCATATGTTAAGCAAGTTCAACAAAAAATGCACTCACAAGAAAACCAGAAAAGCAGGAACAGACAAAGCTTTATTAAGCCAGCTGATGGACAATCTCTAACCAGGAGCCAGAGAAAAAAATGTCCCCACTGCTCTGGGTCTCACCTTCGGTTTAAGTACATTTCAGGTTTTCATAGTAACCATTACTTCATTTTGGGGAATGTCACAAGAATGTCACATAATTATCACAAAGTTTACCTTTTCCAGTTCGGACAGCCAAATCCCAAATGACTACTGCAGTTTAACTTTTAGCCTACTTCCCAATCTGTCCTGTTTGTTCTGTTTCCTTTTTATGTCTTTGCTCTGCTTTTAAGCAAGTTGATAACCAACGGGACGGAAGTGAAGAGTGGGGTGTCAACCAAGCTTAGTGAACTGTCAGGGACTTCTCTTGCTATGGAGTTAAATACAGAAAAATGGGTCTCTCTTTCTCAGGACCTATATTATCTTTCACACATTTAGGAATCTGGTTTCCACTCTATTGTTGGTGTTCTCCTTTAGAACCATCATTTGTGCTGGGTTCACACTGGTTTGGATACTATTTTTAACCCAGTTAATTATGCGTGGCTCAGTGGTAAGGACCACCACAATAATCACCAGGGGCCCTGTGATCCCAGTAATTAGGGAGGTGTATCCCGGGCCCCAGTTGAAGAGTCCTTCATACCACCCTTGTTGGCTATAATATGTCTTTTTCTTCTCTTTTGTTTGTCTCTCCAACCAGGCAAGCATTTCTAAAATGACTCCTGAGTTGTTTGCATAAAACAGCATTCTTCCATCAGGATGGGACGTAGCCCTCCTTGTTCCATAAAGAGTAAATTAAGTCCTCTCCTCTTTTGTAACACTCCTTCTGCTAGGGAATTTACTTGGCATGTAACTGTCTGACTACATTTTGTTTTTTTTTTCACGTTAAAAATAAAAGGAGGAAAACATTAACAGACAGACAACCTTTTACAAAATAGCAAAAGAACAGTACAGACAATACAGTGTTACAAACAAAGTGGTAGGAAATTAACAGTGCTTGTTGTATTAAATATTAATATCTTCAAAGCGGTTTCTCATGAAAACAGATACAGACATGCAGTGCTGATCGACCAAGGACTCATTGACAGTTTCTTTCAGCAAAGAAATACAAGACAGTAGAACAGCCATGTTAACTATCCTGCATAAACATACATACAAAATTTCTCCTTCTTTCCCTTCTCCTTTCGCACATCCTAGTTGCCCTTTACCTTTGAGTGGTTTCCTGTCATTTCACACTATCTATCATACCTCCTATTTTAAATTAACTCTTTCAGGTTTTACACTAGTGAAACAATGTGGTGCTTGCACATG
>NW_004955526.1:56195-66513 GCF_000276665.1 Chinchilla lanigera | reverse complement strand
CTATCATTTCACAATGTCTATCATACCTCCGAGTTGTTATTCTCTTTCAGGTTTTACACTAGTGAAACAATGTGATGCTTGCACATGCAGGTCTGATTTATTTCACTTATGAGTATGGTCTCTAGTTGTGACAATTTACCTATAAGAACCTCGAGTTTATCTTTCTTTATGAGTAATATTCCATTATATAAAAGCACCACAATGTTTTTATCCAATCCTCGGTGGACAGACATTTGGGTTGCTTCCACAATTTACTAACTATAAATTGTGCTACTATGAGCATAGGTGCACATATATTGCTGTGATATGATGTTTTTTGATCTTCTGGGAAAATACCCAGAAAGGGAATAGGTGGGTTGAATGGGATCTCTAGACCTAGTTTTCAGAGGAATCTCCAAACTGATTTCCACAGTGGTTTCACCAGTCTGCATTCCCACCAGCAGTGGAGAAAGGTTCCTATTTCTCCAGAGTCTTGCCAGCATTTGTGATTGGTTGATTTCTTAATGCTAGCCATTCTTACTGGGGTAAGTTGGAATCTCAATGTTGTTTTAATTTGTATTTCTTGAATGATTAATAATGTTGAACATTTTCTCATGTACTTACTTGCCATTTGTATTTCATTACCTGAGAAGTGTGTATTCTTCTAAGCTGCCCATTTTTGGACTGGGGTTTTGAATTTGGGGAGGCTCATATTTTTTTGTTCTTTATATGTTCTGGATAGAAGCTCTTTGTCTAAGTGTCCCTGCTTACTTACACATACAATAATACCCGTTGCTTTCCATTCACTCATGTGCACATTTGACAGGGAAGAGTGAGTGTGCTTCCCCCTTTCCCTGAGCATCGCAGAATCTTTGCTGTAAGTGGTATTGGTTTTCTACAGTGAGTGCTTGCTGAGAATGGTAAACCTAGTGTTTCTCTAGTTTGATCGTATACAAGCTCTATAAATTGTCCTATGTAATTCTGAAATAGCAGTGTTAAACAAAGAAAGCAACTTTCTGCACCAAACTCCCTCATCATTCCCAAAGTTCTAAGTGTTGTATTGGACTGATCTCTTTGAACTGTGTATGGGAATACACTGGGTGCACTGTCCCCGCTTGCTTACACAGATCAGTGTACCCATTCCACTCCATTCACTGATATGCACATTTGACCGGGAAGAATGAATGCATTTCCATGCTTTCCTGCGCATCACAGAATCTTTGCTGTAAGTGGTATAAGCTTCCTACAGTGAGTGCTTGTTAGGAATACTAAACCTAGTGTTCCTCGAATATGCTGGTACATATGCGCTATACATGCTCCTCCGTAATCATATAACACCAGGGTAAAAACAAGAAAACAATTTTCTGCACTGAATGCCCTGAAGCATTCCAAAAATTCTAAATGTTATGCTGAGCTTATCTCATGAAACTGTGTATTGGAAGACATTGGATCTACTGTCTCTGCTTGCTTGTGCACACCAATGTACTCACTCCATTCCATTCACTCATGTGCACATTTGACCTGGAAGAGCAAATGCATTTCCACCTTTTCCTGAGCATCGCAGAGTCTTTGCTGTAAATGTTATACATTTCGTACTGTGAGTGCTTGTTGAGAATGCTAAACCTAGTGTTCCTGTAATATGTTAGTACACAAAATCTATATATACTCCTATGTAATCATATAATTCCAGTGTAAAAGAGAGAAAACAACTTTCTTAGCCGAACTTCCTGAAACATTCCCAAAGTTCTAAGTGTGGTGTTTAGCTTATCTTATAAAACTGTGTTTGGGAATACATTGAGTACACTGTCCCTGCTTGCTGACACACACAAATGTACCCAATCCATTCCATTCATTCAGGCATGGATTTGACCTGGAGGAGCAGATGTGTTTCTACCCTTCCCTGAGCATCACACAACTTTGCTGTAAGCGCCATATGTTTCCTAGAGTGAGTGCTTGCTGGGAATATTAAACCTAGTGTTCCTCTAATATGTTTGTTCACAAGCCCTGTATGAGCTCCAATGTAATCATGAAATACTAGTCTAAAACCAAGAAAATGACTTTCTTCACAGAACTCCTTGAAACATACCTAAAATTCTAAGTGTTGTGTTGTGATCATCTCATGACACTATGTATGGGCATACATTGGGTATGCTGTCCCTGCTTGCTTATATACACTAATGAACTGTCCCTGCTCCTATGTAATCCTGTAACACCAGTGTAAAAACACTAAAATAACTTTTTGTACTGAGCTCTCTGAAACATTCTGAAATGTCTAGGTGTTGTCTTGAGCTTTTCTCATGAAACTGTGTGTGGAAATTCAATGTGTACACTGTTCCTTCTTTCTTACACACAGCAATTTACACATTACATTTCATGCATTCATAGGTGAAACTGACCAGGATGAACAAGTGCATTTCAACTCTTCCTGGAGCATCACAGAATGTGTGCTGCAAGCAGTTCAGGTTTCCTACAGTGAGTACATTTTGGAAATACTAAACCTAGTGTTCCCCTAATATGTAGGGACAAAAGCTCTATACATCCTCCTATGTAATTATGGCATACCAGTGTAAAACCAAAAAAATAACTTTCTCCACCAAACTCCATGAAATATTCCCAAAGTTCTAAGTGTTGTGTTGATCTTATCTCATGAAACAGTGTGTGGGAATACATTGGTTACACTGTCCCTGCTTTCTTATACACAGCAATGTACACATTCCATTCCATTCACTCATTCACGCATTTGACCGGGAAAAGTGAGTGTGTTTCCTCCCATCCCATAGTATCGCAGAATCTTTGCTGTAAGTGGTATAGGATTTCTACAGTGAGTGCATTTTGGGAATACTAAAGCTACTGTTCCTCTAATATATTGGTACACAAGCTCTATACATGCTCCTTTGTAATCATGTAATACCAGTGTAAAACCAAGAAAATAACTTTCTGCACCAAACTCCCTGAAACACTCCCAATGTTCTAAGTGCTGTTTTGACCTTATCTCATGAAATAGTGTATGCAAATACATTGGGTATGCTCTCCCTGCTTGCTGACATACAGCAATATACATATTCCATTACTTTCAGTCACCTGTACATTTGACGTGGAAGAGCAACAGCATTTCCTCCCTTCCCTGCGCAGCAGAGAATCTTTGCTGCAAGTGGGATAAGATTCCTACAGACAGTGCTTCTTGGAAATATTAAACCTAGAGTTCCTCTAATATGTTGGCACACAAGGTCTATACATGTTCCTAAGTAATGGTGTAATACCACTGTAAAAACAAGAAGACAGCTTTCTGCCCAAAACTCCCTGAAATATTCCTAAAGTTCTCAGTGTTGTGTTGAGCTGAACGCATGAAACTGTGTATGGGAATACATTAGGTATGCTGTCCCTGCTTGCTTACATACAGCAATGTGCACATGCCATCCATTGATTCATTTGCGCTTTTGACCGGGAAGAGCGAGTGCATTTCCACCCTTCCCTGAGCATCGCAGAATGTTTGCTCTAAGTGGTATAGGATTCTTTCAGTGATTGCTTGTTGGGAATAGTAAACCTAGTGTTCCTCTAATGTGTAGGTACACCAGCTCTATACGTGCTTCTATGTAATCCTGTAATAACAGTGTAAAACCAAGAAAACAGCTTTCTGCCCCAAAGTCTGTGAAACATTTCCAAAGTTCTAAGTGTTATGTTGAGCTTGTCTCATGAAATTGGGTATGGGAATACATTGGGTATGCTGTCCCTCCTTGCTTGCAAACAGCAATGTACACATCCCATTTGATTCACTCATATGAGCATTTTCTCGAGAAGAGTGAGAGGGTTTCCACCCTCTTCTGAGTATGGCAGCATATTTGCAGTACATAGTCTAGGTTTCCTACATTGAGTGCGTTTTGCGAATACCCAACATAGTGTTCCTCTAGTAAGTTGGTACACAAGCTCTATTGATGCTCCTCTGTAATCCTGTCAAGCAATGTTAAACTAAGAAAATAACTTTCTGCACCCAAGTCCCTGAAACATTCCCAAAGATCTAAGTGTTGTGTTGAGCTTATCTCATGACATTTTGTATGGGAATACACTGTGTATGCTGTCCCTGCTGCTTACACACAGCAATGTACGCATTCCATTCCTTTCACTCATATGTGCATTTGACCGTGAAGAGTGAATGCATTTCCACCCTTCGCTGAGAATCACAGAATCTTTGCTGTAAGTGGCATAGGTTTCCTACAGTGAGTATTTCTTGGGAATACTAAACCTAGTGTTTCTTTGATATGCTGGTACACCAGCTTTATACATGTTCCTATGTAATCCTGTAATACCAGTTTAAAATCAAGTAAACAACCTTTTGCACTGAAACCCCTGAAATTTTCCCAAAGGTCTAAGTGTCGTGTTGAGCTTATCTCATGAAACTGTGTATGAGAATGCATTGGATACGCTGTCTCTGCTTCCTTACACACAGCAATGCAAACATTGCATTCCATTCCATTCACTCATATACGCATTTGAGCAGGAAGAGCGAGTGCGTTTCCATGAATCCCCGAGTATCACAGAATCTTTCTGGAAGTGGTACAGCTTTCCTACAGCGACTGCTTGTTAGGAATAGTAAACCTAATGTTCCCCTAATTAGTTGGTACACCAGCACTATACATGCTGCTATGTAATTCTTTAACCAGTGTAAAATCAAGAAAACAGCTTTCTCCACTGAAGTTCCTGAAACTTCCCCAAAGTTCTAATTGCTGTGTTCAGCATATCTCATGAAACTGTGTATGGGAATACATTGGGTACACTCTCTTTGCTTGCTTACACACAGCAATGAACACGTTCCATTCCATTCACTCATATCTGCATTTTACTGAGAAGAGTAAATGTGTTTCCAAACCTCCCTAAGCATCACAGAGTGTTTACTATAAGTGGTATAGGTTTCATACGGTGAGTGCTTGTTTGAAACTGTAAATCCAGTGTACCTCTAATATGTTGCTACAAAAGCTCTAGACATGCTCTTATGTAATCATGTAACACCTGTGTAAAACCAAGAAAATAACTTTCTGCACCAAACACCGTAAAACATTCCTAAAGTTCTAAGTGTTGTGTTGAGCTTATCTCATGAAACTGTGTACTGGAATAAATTGGGTAAGCTGTCCCTTGTTGCTTGCAAACAGCAATGTACACATTATATTACATTAACTCAGAAGTGCATTTGACCGGGAAGAACGAGCACATTTCTGCCCCTCCCTCAGCATTGCAGAATCTTTGCTGTGTTATAGTTTTCCTATGGCGAGTACTTGTTGGGAATAGTAAACCTACTGTTCCTCTAATATGTTGCTAAACCAGGTGTATACATGCTTCTATGTAATCCTGTAATACCACGGTAAAACCAAGAAAACAACTTTCTCCACCGATGTCCCTGAAACATTCCCCAAAGTTCAAAATGTAGTGTTGAGCTTATCTCAAGAAACCGTGAACGGGAATACATTGGAAACATTGAGAATGTTTCAGGGTGTTCGGTGCAGAAAGTTGATTTCTTGCTTTTAGGCTGGTATTCCAGGATTACACAGGAGCATGTATAGAGCTTGTGTACCAGCATACTAGAGGAAACTGGGTTTACTGTTCTCAACAACAACTCACTGCAGGAAACCTTTACCACTTCTAGCAAACATTCTGCGATGCTCAAGAAAGGGTGGAAATGCACTCGCTCTTCCTGTACAATGCAGGTATGGGTGAAAGGAATGGAAGGTATATATGGGTGTGTGTTAGCAAGCAGGGACAGCATACTCAATGTATTTCTATACACACATTCATGAAATGAGTTCAATACAACACTTAGAACTTTGGCAATGTTTCAGGGACTTCCCTGAAAAAAGTTGTTTTCTTGGTTTTCCTCTTGTATTACAGGATTTCATACCAGCATGTATAGAGCTGGTGTACCAGCATATTAGAGGAACACTAGGTTTGCTATTCCCAACAAGCACTCATACCACTTGCAAACTCACTCGTTCCTCCTGGTCAAATGTGCATTTGGGTGTATGTAATGGAATGGGAACATTGCTGTGTATAAGCAAGCAAAGACAGTGTATCTGATGTAGCCCCATACACAGTCTCATGAGAGAAGCACAACACAACAGTTACAACTTCAGCAATGTTTCAGGGAGTTTGGGACAGAAAGTTGGTTTCTTGGTTTCACACTGATATTACATGGCTACTTAGAACCATGTATACAGCTGGTGTGCCAACATACTAGAGGAACACTAGGTATGCTATTCCCAATAAGTATGCAGGGAAGGAAAGCTATGCCACTTACAGCAAACATTCTGTGATGCTCTGGGAAGGGTGGAAACACACTCACGCTTCCTGGTCAACTGCACGTATGAGTGAATGAAGTGGTATGGGTGCACTGCTTTGCGTAAACAAGCAGTCACAGTGTACCAAAGGCATTCCCATACAGAGTTTCATCAGATAAGCTCAACACAACACGTAGAACTTTGGAAATGTTTCAGGGAGTTTGGGGCAGAAAGTTGTGTTCTTGCTTTTACACAGGTATTACTTGACTACATAAGACCATGTATATAGCTGGTGTGCCAACATATTAGAGGAACACTAGGTTTGCTATTTCCAACAAGCACTCAGTTTAGGAAAGCTAGGCCACTTAAAACAAACATTCCATGATGCTCCAGGAAGGGTGGAAATACCTCGTGCTTACTGGTTAAATGCAAATATTAGTGAATGTAGTGGCATCGGTACTCTGGTCTGTGCAAGCAAGCAAGGACAGCATACCCAATGTATTGCCACACACTGTTGTATAAGGTAAGCTCAACACAACACTTAGAACTTTGGGAATGTTTCAGGGACCTCGAGGCAGAAAGTTGTTTTCTTGGTTTACATTCGTGTTACATGATTACAAGGGAGCATGTATAGAGCTGGCATACCAACATGTTAGAGTCACACTAGGTTTGCTGTTCGCAACAAGCTCTCACTGTAGGAAACCTATACCACTTACAGAAATCATTCTGTGATGCTCAGGAAAGGGTAGAGAAGCACTCGCTCATCCCAGTCAAACGTGAGTAAGGGTTAAAGGAATGGAAGATGCACATGGCTGTATATTAGCAAGCAGGGACAGTGTAGCCAATGTATTTCCATGCAGTTTCATGAGATAAACACAACACTACAGTTAGAACTTTGGGAATGTTTAAGGGACTTCCTGCAGAAACCTGTTTTCTTGCCTTTTCTCGTATTACAGAATTTCATAGGAGCGCATACAGAAGTGGTGTACCAGCATGTTAGAGGAACACAAGGTTTGCTATTACCAACAAGCACTCACTGTAGCAAACCCATAGCAGTTACAGCAAACATGCTCTGATGCTCAAAGAAATGAGCAAATGCGCTTGCTCTTCCTGGTCAAATGGGCATTGTGTGTATTTAATGGAATAGAAACCTTGCTGTGTGAAAGCAAGCAGGGACAGCATTTCCAGTGTACTTCCATACACAGTTTCATGAGATAAGCTCAACATAATACTGAGAACTTTGGGAATGTTTCAGGGAATTTGGGGAGGAAAGTTGTTTTCTTGGTTTGACATTGGTATTTCTTGAGTACATAAGACCATAAATACAGCTAGTGAACTAACGTATTAGAGGAACACTAGGTTTGCTATTCCTTACAAGCACTCAGTTTAGGAAAGCTAGGCTACTGACAGCAAACATTCTGCGTTGCTCAGGGGAGGGTGGAAACACCCTCGCGCTTCCTGGTCAAATGTGTGTATGAGTGAATGGAGTGGATTCTGTACGCTGCTCTGTGTAAGCAAGCGGGAACAGGGTACCCAATGTTCTGCCATACACAGTTTCATGAGAGAAGCTCAACGCAACACTTAGAACTTTGGGAATGTTTCAGGGAGTTTAGGGCAGAAAGTTGTTTTCTTGGTTTTTCACTGGTATTACGTGAATACATAGAACCATGTGTTGACCTGGTGTGCCAACGTATTACAGGAACACTAGGTTCGCTATTCTCAAGAAGCACTCAGTTTAGGAAAGCTATACCACTTACAGCAAACATTCTGTGATGCTCAGGTAAGGGTGGAAACTCAGTCACTCATCCCAGTCAAATGCGGGTATGAGTGAAAGGAATGGAAGCTGTACATGGCTGTGTGTTAACAAGGAGGGACAGTATAGCCAGTGTAATCCCATACACAGTTCCATGAGATCCACACAACACGACAGGTAGAACTTGGGGAATGTTTCAGGGACTTCCCATGAAAAGCTGTTTTCTTACCTTTTCACTTATTACAGGATTTTGTAGGAGTGCGTACAGATCTGGTGTACCAGCATATTAGAGGAACACTAGCTTTGCTATTAACAATAAGCACTCACTTTAGCAAACCCATACCAGTTACAGGAAACATCCTCCAATGCTCAGGGAAGTGTGCAAATGCACTTGCTCTTTCTGGTCAAATGCACCTTTGTGTGTGTTTAATGAAATGGAAACCTTGCTCTGTGAAAGCAAGCAGCGACAGTGTTTCCAGTGTATTCCTACACGTAGTTTCCTGAGAAAAGGTCAACACCACACTGAGAACTTTGGGAAAGTTGTTTTCTTGGTTTGACACTGGTATTTCTTGACTACATAGACCATGTATAGAGCTGGCGAACCAATTTATTAGAGGAACACTAGGTTTGCTAATCCCTATAAGCACTCAGTTTAGGAAGGATATGCTACTGACAGCAAACATGCTGCTTTGCTCAGGGGAGGGTGGTAATGCCCTCATGCTTCCTCTTCAAATGCACATATGAGTGAATGGAGTGGATTCTGTACACTGCTCAGTGTAAGCAAGCGGGGACAGGGTACCCAATCTTTTGCCATATGGAGTTTCATGAGGCAAGCTCAATACAACACTTGGAACTTTGGGAATGTTTCAGAGAGTTTGCTGCAGAAAGTTGTTTTCTTGGTTTTACACTGGTACTACATGAATGCATAAAACCATGTATAGAGCTGGTGTACCAACATATTAGAGGAGCACTAGGTTTGCTATTCCAAACAAGCAATCACTGTAGCAAAGCTATGCCACTTACAGCAAACATTCTGCGATGCTCCAGAAAGGGTGGAAAAGCATTCCTTTTTCTTACTTGAATGCACATGTGAGTGAATGGGATGGAAAAGGTATATCGGTGTGTGAAAGCAAGCAGGGACAGCGTTTCCAGTGTATCCCCATACACAGTTTCATGAGATAAACTCAATACAACACTGAGAACTTTGGGAGTGTTTCAGGGATTTTGGGACAGAAAGTTGTTTTCTTGGGTTTATACTGGTATTACAGGCATTCACAGAACCATGTATAGAGCTGGTGTACCAACATATTAGAGGGAAACTAGGTTTCCTATTCCCAACAAACACTCAGTTTAAGAAAGCTGTGCCACTTATCACAAACATTCTGCGATGCTCTGGGAGGGGTGGAAACGAACTCGCTCATCCCAGTTAAATGTGGGAATGGGTGAAAGGAAAGGAAGGTGTATATAGCTATGCACAAGCAAGCAGGGACAGTGTAACCAATGTATTCCCAAGCACAGTTTCATGAGATAAACACAACACTACAGTTAGAACTTGGGGAATGTTTGAGGAACTTCCCCACAGAAAGCTGTTTTCTTGCCTTATACTACGGTATTTCATAGGAGCATGTACAGAACTGCTGTACCAGTATATTAGAGGAATACTAGGTTTGTTATTACCAACAAGCACTCACTGTAGCAAACCCATACCAGTTACGGCAAACATGCTGCGATGCTCAGGGAAGTTTGCAAACGCACACATTCTTCCTGGTCAAATGCACATTTGTGTGTATTTAATGGAATGGAAACTTTGCTGTGTGAAAGTAAACAGGGACAGTGTTTCCAGTGCATTCCCATACACGGTTTCATGAGATAAGCTCAACACAACATCTAGAAATTTGGGAGTGTTTCAGGGAGTCTGGGGCAGAATGTTGTTTACTTGGTTGACACTGGTATTTCTTGATTACATAAGACTGTGTATAGAGCTGGTGAACCAACATATTAGATGAACACTAGGTTTGCTATTCCCTACAAGCACTCAGCTTAGGAAAGCTATGCCACTGACAGCAAACATTCTGCATGGCTCAGGGGAGGGTGGAAACTCACTCGCACTTCCTGGTTAAATGAGTGTATGAGTGAATGGAGTGGATACCGTACACTGCTCTGTATAAGCAAGCGGGGACAGGGTACCCAATGTTTTGCCATACACAGTTCCATGAGAGAAGCTCAACACAACACTTAGAACTTTGGGAATGTTTCAGGGAGTTTGGGGCAGAAAGTTGTTTTCTTGGTTTTACACTGGTATTACATGCATTCATAGAACCAT
>NW_004955526.1:45356-55865 GCF_000276665.1 Chinchilla lanigera | reverse complement strand
ATAGAGCTGGTGTACCAACATAGAGCAACACTAGGTTTGCTATTCCCAGCAACCACTCAGTTAAGGAAAGCTATGCCACTTACAGCAAACATTCTTCAATGCTCTGGAAAGGCTGGAAATGCACTCGCACTTTCCAGTCAGCTGCTCATATGAGTAAATGGAGAGGTATGGGTGCACCGCTCTGTGTAAGCAAGCACTGACAGCATACTCAAGGTATTCCCATACACAGTTTCATCAGAAAGGCTCAACACAACACTTAAAACTTTGGAAATGTTTCAGGGAGCTTGGGGCAGAAAGTTGTTTTCTTGGTTTTACACTGGTATTACTTGACTACATGAGACCATGTTTACAGCTGGTGTGCCAACATATTAAAGGAGCACTATGTTTGCTATTCCCAACAAGCACTGAGTTTCAGAAAGCTAAGCCACTTAAAGCAAACATTCGGCCATGTTCAGGGTTGGATGGAAACTCCCTCGCGTGTCCTGGTCAAATGTAAATATGAGTTCAAGGAGTGGCATCAGTGTTCTGGTCTGTGTAAGCAAATAGGGACAGCGTACACAGTGTATTGCCACACACAGTTCCATAAGGTAAGCTCAACACAACACTTAGAAATTTGGGAATGTTTCAGGGACTTTGGGGCAGAAAGTTGTTTTCTTGGTTTACATTTGTGTTATAAGATTACAAGGGAGCGTGTATAGACCTGGTATACCAACATATTAGAGGCACACTAGGTTTGCTATTCCCAACAAGCGCTCAGTGTAGGAAACCTATACCACTGACAGCAAACGTTCTGTGATGCTCAGGGAAGGGACTATATGCACTCGCTCATCCCGGTCAAATGCGGGTATGGGTGAAAGGAATGGAAAGTGTACATGGCTGTGCTTTAGCAAGCAGGGACAGTGTAGACAATGTACCACTATGCACAGTTTCACGAGATAAACAGAACACTACAGTTAGAACTTGAGGATGTTTGTGGGACATCACCACAGAAAGCTGGTTTCTTGCCATTACACATATTACAGGATTTCATTGGAGCATGTACAGATCTGGTGTACCAGCATATTAGAGGAACACTAGCTTTGCTATTAACAACAAGCACTCACTGCAAACAAACCCATACCAGTTACAGCAAACATGCCACGATGCTCAGGGAAGTGTGCAAGCACACTCACTCTTCCAGGTCAAATGCGAGTTTGTGTGTATTTAATGGAGTGGAAACCTTGCTGTGTGAAAGCAAGCAGGGACAGCATTTCCAGTGCATTCCCATACACAGTTTCATGAGATAAGCTAAATACAACACTGAGAACTTTCACTATGTTTCAGGGAGTTTGGGGCAGAAACAGTTTCATGACATAAGCTGAAAGCAACCCTTACATTCTTGGGAATGTTTCAGGGCGTTCAGTGCAGAAAGCTGATTTCTTGCTTTTACACTAGTATTGCAGGATTATATGGGAGCATGTATAGAGCTTGTGTACCAACATATTAGAGGAAACTAGGTTTACTGTTCCTAACAACAACTCACTGTAGGAAACATTTACCACTTCTAGCAAACATTCTGAGATACTCAAGGAAGGGTGGAAATGCACTCGCTCTTCCCGTTCAATGCAGGTATGGGTGAAAGGAATGGAAGGTGTACAGGACTGTGTGTTAGCAAGCAAGGGCAGTGTAGTCAATGTATTCCCATACACAGTTTCAAGAGATAAACACTACACAATAGTTAGACTTTGGGAATGCTTCAGGGACTTCCCTGCAGAAGGTTGTTTTCTTGGTATTCCTCTTGTATTTCAGGATTTCACAGCAGCATGTTTAGAGCTGGTGTACCAGCATATTAGAGGAACACTAGCTTTGCTATTCCCAACAAGCGCTCACTGTAGGAAACCCAAACCACTTACATCTAACATTCTGCGATGCTCAGGGAAGGGTACAAATGCACTTGATCTTCCTGGTCAAATTCACATTTGGACATATGTAATGGAATGGGAACATTGTCGTATGTAAGCAAGCAAGGACAGCATATCCAATGTATTCCCATACACAGTTTCATGAGATAAGCTCAACATAACAGTTACAACTTCGGCAATGTTTCAGGGAGGTTGGGGCAGAAAGTTGGTTTCTTGGTTTCACGCTGTTAGTACGTGACTACTTAGAACCATGTATAGAGCTGGTGTATCAACATATTAGAGGAACACTAGGTATGCTATTCCCAACAAACACTAAGGGAAGGAAAGCTATGCCACTTATAGCAAACATTCTGTGTTGCTCAGGGGAGGGTGGAAACACACTCGAGCTTCTTGGTCAAATGTGCATATGAGTGATTGGAGTGGATTCTGTACACTGCTCTGTGTAAGCAAGCAAGGACAGGGTACCCAGTGTTTTGTCATACACAGTTTCATGCAGCAAGCTCAACACAACACTCAGAACTTTGTGAATGTTTCAGGGAGTTCAGAGCTGAAAGTTGCTTTCTTGGTTTTACACTGGTATTACATAAATACATAGAACCATGTATAAAGCTGGTTTACTAACATATTAGAGGACCACTAGGTTTCCTATTCCTAAAAAGCAATCACTGTAGCAAAGCTATGCTGCTGAAAGCAAACATTCTGCGATGCTCCAGAAAGTGTGGAAACGCATTCGCTGTTTCCAGTTGAATCGTGTATGAGTGAATGGAATGGAAAGGGTACACTGGTGTGTGAAAGCAAGCAGGGACAGCGTTTCCAGTGTATTCTCATACACAGTTTCATGAGATAAGCTCAACACAGCATTTAAATTCTTGAGAATGTTTCAGGGCTTTCAGTGCAGACAGTTGATGTCTTGCTTTTACTCTGGTATTGTAGGATTATACAGGACCATGTATAGAGCTTGTGTACCAACATATTAGAGGAAACTAGTCTTACTTGGTCAACTCCTACTTAGTTGTTACAACAACAACTCACTATAGGAAACCTTTACCACTTCTAGCAAACATTCTGCGATGATCAAGGAAGGGTGGAAACGCACTCACTCTTCCTATTCAATGTGGGTATGGGTGAATGGAATGGAAGGTGTACAGGACTGCGTGTTAGCAAGCAAGGACAGTGTAGTCAATGTATTCTCACACAGTTTCAAGAGATAAACACAACACAATGGTTAGAACTTTGGGAATGTTTCAGGGATTCCCTGCAGAAGGTTGTTTTCTTGATTTTCCTCTGGTATTTCAGGATTTCATAGCAACATTAATAGAGCTGGAGTACCAGCATATTAGAAGAACACTAGATTTGCTATTCCCAACAAGCCCTCACTGTAGGAAACACATACCACTTACATCTCACATTCTGTGATGCTCAGGGAAGGGTGCCAATGCACTTGCTCTTCTTGGTCAAATGCATGTTTGGGTGTATGTAATGGAATTGGAACATTGCTGTGTGTAAGCAAGCAAGGACAGCATATCCAGTGTATTCCCATACATAGTTTCATGAGATAAGCTCAACACAACACTTAAAACTTTGGAAATGTTTCAGAGAGTTTGGGGCAGAAAATTGGTTTCTTGGTTTTATGCTGGTATTGCATGACTACATAGAACCCTGTATAGAGCTGGTGTACCAACTTATTAGAGGAATACTAGGTATGCTATTCCCAACAAGCACGCAGGGAAGGAAAGCTATGCCTCTTATAGCAAACATTCTGCAATGCTCTGTGAAGGGTGGAAATGCACTCTGGCTTTCTGGTCAACTGCGCATATGACTGAATGGTGTGGTATGTGTACACTGCTCTGTGAAGCAAACGGTGACAGCATCCTAACGGTATTCCCATACACAGTTTAATGAGATAAGCTCAACACAACACTTAAAACTTTGGAAATGTTTCAGTGAGTTTGGGGTAGAAAGTTGTTTTCTTGGTTTGATGCTGGTATTACCTGCTACATAAGACCATGTATAGAGCTGGTGTGCCACCGTATTAGAGGATCACTAGATTCACTATTCCCAACAAGCACTCAGTTTATGAAAGCTATGCCACTTAAAGCAAACATTCTGTGATGCTCTAGGAAGGGTGGAAACGCCCTCATGCTTCGTTGTCATGTGTGACTATGAGCGAATGGAGTGACATCGGTACTCTGGTCTGTGTAAGCAAACAGGGACAGCGTACTCAATGTATTGCCACACACAGTTCCATAAGGTAAGCTCAACACAGCACTTAGAACTTTGGGAATGTTTCAGGGACTTCGGGGCTGAAAGTTGTTTTCTCAATTTACATTTGTGTTACATGATTACTAGGGAGCATGTATAGAGCTGGCATACCAACACATTAATAGCACACTAGGTTTGGTATTCCCAACAAGCACTCACTGTAGTAAACATATACCACTTACAGCAAACATTCTGTGATGCTCAGGGAAGGGTGGAAACGTACTTGGCTCATCCCAGTCAAATGCGGGTATGGGTGAAAGGAATGAAAGGTGTACATGGCTGTGCCTTAGTAAGCAGGGACAGTGTAGCCAATGTATTCCCATGCATAGTTTCATGAGATAAACACAACACTACAGTTAGAACTTGGGGAATGTTTGAGTGACTTCCCCGCAAAAGCTGTTTTCTTGCCTTTACTCGTATTACAGGATTTCAGAAGAGGGTGTACAGATCTGGTGTAACAGCATATTAAAGGAACACTAGGCTTGCTATTAACAAAAAGCACTCACTGCAGCAAACACATACCAGTTATAGCAAACATGCTCCGATGCTCAGGGAAGCGTGCAAATACACTCACTTCTCCTGGTCAAATGTGCGTTTTTGTATTTAATGGAATGGAAACCTTGCTGTGTGTAATCAAGAAGCGACAGTGTTTCCAGTGCGTTCTCATACAGAGTTTCATGAGATAACCTCAACACAACACTGAGAACCTTGGGAATGTTTCAGGGAGCTTGGGGCAGAAAGTTATTTTCTTGGTTTCACACTGGTATTGCATGACTACATAGAACCATGTATAGAGCTGGTGTACCAACATATTAGAGGAACACTAGCTTTGGTATTCCCCAACAATCAGTCAGGGAAGGAAAGCTATGCCACTTACAGCACACATTCTGTGATGCTCTGGGAAGGGTTGAAATGCACTTGCTCACCCCAGTTAAATACAAGTATGGGTGAAAGGAATGGAAGGTGTATGGCTCTGCATTAGCAAGCAGGGACAGTGTAGCCAATGTTCTCCCATGCACAGTTTCATGAGATAAACACAACACTACAGTTAGAACTTGGGGAATATTTGAGGGGCTTCCCTGCAGAAAGCTGTTTTCTTGCCTTTACTCGTACTACAGGGTTTCCTAGGAGCACGTACAGAACTGGAGTACCATCATATCAGAGGAACACTAGGTTTGCTCTTAATAAAAAGCACTCACTGTAGCAAACCCACACCATTTACAGCAAACATGCTCCTATGCTCAGGGAAGTGTGCAAAAGCACTCCCTCTTCCTGGTCAAATGAGAGTTTTTGTATTTAATGGAATGGAAATCTTGCTGTGTGAAAGCAAGCAGGGACAGCATTTCCAGTGTATTCTCATACACAGTTTCACAAGATAAGCTCAACACAACACTGAGAACTCTGGGAATGTTTGAGGGAGTTTGGAACAGAAAATTGTTTTCTTGGTTTGGCACTGGTATTTCTTGACTACATAAGACCATGTATAGAGCTGGTGAAACAACATATTAGAGGAACACTAGGTTTGCTAATCCCTATAAGCACTCAGTTTAGGAAAGCTATGCTACTGACAGCAAACATGCTGCGTTGCTCAGGGGAGGATGGTAATGTACTCATGCTTCCTGGTCAAATGAACATATGAGTGAATGGAATGGATTCCATACAATGTTCAGTGTAAGCAAGCATGGACAGGGTACCCAATCTTTTGCCATACAGAGTTTCATAAGGCAAGCTCAACACAACACTTGGAACTTTGGGAATGTTTCAGAGAGCTTGAGGCACAATGTTGTTTTCTTGTTTTTTCACTGGTATTACATGAATACATAGAACAATGTATAGAGTTGGTGTTCCAACATACAGGAACACTAGGTTTCCTATTCCCAACAAGTAAATACTGTAGCAAAGCTATGCCACTTACAGCAAACATTCTGTGATGCTCCAGAAAGGGTGGAAGCGCATTTGCTATTTCCGGTCGAATGCACGTATCATTGAATGGAATGGAATGGGTACATCGGTGTGTAAAAGCAAGCAGGGACAGCGTTTCCAGGGTATGCCCATACACAGTTTCATGAGGTAAGCTTACATTCTTGGGAATGTTTCAGGGTGTTCCATTCAGAAAGTTGATTTCTTGCTTTTACACTGCTATGGCAGGATTTTACAGGAGCATGTATAAAGCTTGTGTACCAACATATTAGAGAAACCTAGGTTTACTTTTCCCAACAACAACTCACTGTAGGAAAACTTTACCACTATTAGTAAGCATTCTGCAATGCTCAAGGAAGGGAGGAAATGCACTCACTCTTCTCGTTCAATGCAGGTACGGGTGAAAGGAATGAAAGGTGTACAGGACTGTGTGTTAGCAAGCAGGGACAGTGTAGTCAATGTATTCCCATTCACAATTTCAAAAGATAAACACAACACAACAGTTAGAACTTTGGGAATGTTTCAGGGATTCCCTGCAGA
This sequence comes from Chinchilla lanigera, assembly GCF_000276665.1. Taxonomy (NCBI): domain Eukaryota; kingdom Metazoa; phylum Chordata; class Mammalia; order Rodentia; family Chinchillidae; genus Chinchilla; species Chinchilla lanigera. Next base: position 49,242 of record NW_004955526.1, on the reverse strand, counting down.
GGGCTGTTTTCTTCACTTTCCTCTTGTATTACAGGATTTCATAGCAGCATGTATAGAGCTTGTGTACCAGCATATTATAGGAACACTAGGTTTGCTATTCCCAACAAGCGCTCAATATAGGAAACCCATACCACTTACATCAAACATTCTGCGATGCTCAGGTAAGGGTGGAAATGCACTCCCTCTTTTGGTCATAGGCGTGTATGGGTGAATGGAATGGAATGGGTACATTGCTGTGTGAAATGAAGCAGGGAGAGCATATCCAATGTATTCCCACACACAGTTTCATGAGACAAGTTCAACAAATCACTTAGAACTTTGGGAATGTATCAGGAAGTTTGAGGCAGAGACTTATTTTCTTGGTATTACACTGTTATTACATAACTACATAGGACAAAGTATGGAGCTGCCATACCATTATATTAGAGGAGCACCAGGTTTGCTATTTTGAACAAGCACTCACTGTAGTTAACCTGTACCACTTGCAGCAAACATTTTCGATGCTCATGGAAGGTGGAAATGCACTCACTTTTCCCTGTCAAATGCACATATGAGTGAAAGGAGCCAAAGGCTACATTGCTCTGTGTAAGCAGGCACGGCTAGTGCAATCAATGTATTTCTATACAAAATGTCATGAGATAAGGTGTACACAACACTTAGAACTTTGGGAATGCTTCAGGGACTTTGGTGCAGAAAGTTTTTGTCTTCAATCTATAAGGGTATTACAGCATTACAATGGAGCACGTAAAGAGCTGGTGTACCACTGTATTAGAGGAACACTAGGTTGACTATTCCCAGGAAGCTCTCACTGAAGTAAACCTATAGCAGTTACAGCAGACATTCAGTGATACACAGGGAAGGGTGGAAAGGCACTCCCTCTTCTGGTTACATGTTCATATGAGTGAATGTAAAGGAATGGGAAATTGCTGTGTGAAAGCAAGTGGGGACAGTGTAGCCAATGTATTCCCATACAGAGTTTCATGAGACAAGCTCAATACAACATTTAGAACTTTGGGAATGTTTCAGAGAGTTAGGGGCAGAAATTGGCTTTCTTGGTTTTACACTGGTATTACATGATTTCATAGGAGCAAGTAAAGAGGTGGTATACCAACATATTAGAGGGCACTAGGTTTGCTATTTCCAACAAGCACTCAGACTCACAAAACTATACCACTTGCAGCAAACATTCCTTGATGCTCATGGAAGGGTGGAAATACACTTGCTCTTCCCGGTCAAATGCGGGTATCAGTGAAATGAGTAGAATGGCTACTTTGCTTTTTGTAAGCAAGCAGGGAGAGCATAACCAATGTATTTCTGTACAAAGTTTCATGAGACAAGCTCAACACAACACTTAGAAGTTTGGGAAACTATCAGGGAGTTTGGGGCAGAAAGTTGTTTTCCTGCTGTTACACTAGTATTACATGATTACATAGGACCATGTTTAGAGCTGCTGTACCAACATATTCGAGGAACACTAGGTTTGCTATTCCCAACAAGCACTCACTGTAGGAAACTTTTGCCACTTACAGGAAATATTCGGAGATGCTCACAGAGGAGTGGATACACACTCTCTTGTCTCCCTCTAATGGGTGTATGGGTGAAAGTAATGGAATGAGTACACTTCACTGTGTAAGCAAGCAAGGACAGTGTGGTCCATGTTATCCCATAGAGTTTCATATGATAATCTCAACACAACACAAAGAACTCTGGGAATGTTTCAGAGAGTTTGGGGCAGAAAGTTGTTTTCTTACTTTTCTTCTGATATTACATGATTACATAGGACAAGGTATAGACCTAGTGTACCAACATAATAGAGGTGTACTAGGTTTGCTATTCCCCACAAGCACTCACTGCTGGAAACTTTTCCCATTTACAACAAACATTCTATGATGTTTATGGAAGGGAGGATATGCACACATTCTTTCTGGTACAGTGGGTGAATGTAATGGAATGCGTACATTGCAGTATGTAAGCAAAGAGGGGCAGCTGAGGCAATATATTCTCATTCAAACTTTCTTGAGATAAGATGAAAACAACACTTAGAACTTTTTAAACGTTTCAGATAGTTTGCGGCACAAAGCTGCTTTCTTCGTTTTACACTGGTAGTACATGATTACATAGGACCAAGTATAGAGCTGGTGTACCAACATATAAGAGGAGCAGTAGGTTTGCTATTTCCAACAAGCACTTACTGTAGTAAACCTATAGCTCTTGCACCAAACATTCCTTGATGCTCATGGAAGGGTTGAAATGTACTTGCTTTTCTGGTCAAATGTGCGTATGAGAGAAAGGCATGGAATGGCTGCATTACTTTTGGTAAACAAGCAGGAAGAGCATAACCAATGTATTTCTGTACACAGTTTCATGAGATGACCTCAACACAGCACTTAGAACTTTGGGAATGTTTCAGAGACTTCGGTGCAGAAAGTTGTTCTCTTTATTCTACACGGATATTACAGGATTTCAATGGAGCATGTATTGAACTGGTGTACCAGTGTATTAGAAGAACACTAGGTTTACTCTTCCCAGGAAGTACTCACTGTAGGAAACCTATATCACTTACAGCAGACATTCTGTGATGCTCAGGGAAGGGTGGAAATGCACTCCCTCTTCTGGTCATATGCGCCTATGTGTGAATGTAATGGAATGAGTACATTGCTGTGAAAGCAAGGAGGGACAACATAGCTGATGTATTCCCATACACACTTTCATTAGAGAAGCTCAACACAACACTTAGAACTTTGGGAAAGTATCACGGAGTGTGGGGCAGAGAATTGTTTTCTTGCTGATACACTGGTATTGCAAGATTATATAGGACTATGTATAGAGCTGCTGTACCAAAATATTTGAAGAACGCTCATTTTGCTATTCCCAACCATCACTCACTGTAGGAAACTTTTTCCACTTACACCAAACTTTCTGCGATGCTCAGAGAAGGGTGGATATGCAATCGCTCATCCTGGTCCAATGCGCGTATGGGTGAATGTAATGGAATGAATAACTTGCAATGTATAAGCAAGTACGGACAGCGTAGGCAATGTATTCCCATACACAGTTTCATGAGAAAAACTGAAAGCAACACTTAGAACTTTGGGAATGTTTCACAGAGTTTCAGGCAGAAAGCTGTTTTCTTGGTTTTCCACTGGTATTTCCTGATTACATAGGACCAAGTATAGAGTTGGTATACCAACATATTAGAGACGCATTAGGTTTACTATTCTCAACAAGCGCTCACTGTAGTGAACCTATACCACTCGCAGCAAATATTCCTATATGCTCATTTAAGGGTGGAAATGCACTCGCTCTTCCTGGTAAAATGTGCATAAGAGTGAGAGGAGTGGAATGGCTACATTGCTCTGTGTCAGCAAGCAGGAAGAGCATAACCATTGTATCTCTGTAAACAGTTTCATGAGATAAGCTCAACATAGCACTTAGAACTTTGGGAATATTTCAGGGATTTCGGTGCAGAAAGTTGTTGTCTTCGTTCTACATGAGTATTACAGGATTACAATGGAACACATATAGACCCGGAGTACCAGGGTATTAGACGAACATTAGTTTTACTATTCCCATGAAGAACTCACTGTAGGAAACCTATACCACTTACAGCAAACATTCTGCGTTGCTCAGGGAAGGGTGGAAATGCACTCCCTCTTCTGGTCATATGTGCCTATGTGTGAATGTAATGGAATGGGTCCATTGCTGTGTGAAAGGAAGCAGGGACAGCATAGACAATGTATTCTCACTGACGGTTTCATGAAGCAAGTTCAGCACAAGACTTAGAATTTTGAGAAAGTATCAGGGAGTTTGGAGCAGAAAGTTGTGTCCTGCTGTTATGCTGGTGTTACATGATTACATAGGACCATGCACAGAGCTGCTGTACCAG